>NC_141140.1:27381656-27697015 GCF_053477565.2 Lygodium microphyllum | reverse complement strand
AGTGACCTGACTAGATTTAGTCCGTCTAGTCTACATTTACACTAGGTCACTTTATCTTGTAGAGTGTGTGCTTTTCAGTTTAGTGTATGGAAATGAAGGAATGAGCTTGAGAGCCTGAAGGCTCATGGATATGGTGCTTTCCCTATCTCTCTCTCCTCTTTGAACATGGTATCAGAGCATTACTTGGTGGACCTCCTGGAGCAAGAGGGAGTGAAGATAATCTATAGTTGAAGACTTGTGTCATTTTCTCAAACAGGCTGAATGCCATTGTAAGCTGAAGGTATGCACTGAGTGATTACCTACTCTATGGGTCAAGCTGCAGGTTGTGGCTTGTTCAGAGCCTTGTGAAGGGTGTATTGAGCACTAGTGTGTGCTCCATCAGCATCAAACTGAGGAGACAGAGTTGCTGGAGCAGAGGACAGATCTGCGTGAACTGCGCATGTTTCCTACTCTCAGTTGTTGGGCTGCATCTCATCAAATGCTGTTGCATTTGGCCATCAAATGCTTGATTATGACAGGTATGAAGTGTTTTAAGATGGCAAGAGGCAGATGATTGACCTTAAGCTCTGACATGAGCTGAAATCAGAGTGGGTAGATCTGGAAAAAAGGGCAGCACTGCTGTACACACAGTATACATGGTATATGCAACACATTGAAGAGCTTTGGAAGCTCTCTGACAAGCCCAGAAGCACTCTTGGAGCATAAATATATGCTGGAGATCATATGTACTTGTTGTGATCCATTGCAAGCTATTTTTTTGTAATTGAAATACTCAGATATGGAGCATTTCAGACAGGCTGAAAACTGTCATTTAATATGGACAGCAAGCATTTGTTCCTTATTGAAGCATAGTGTGATATTTGGTGACATCTATGAGATGTATGTACTGACATGTGTATGTCAGAATGTTTATGGGTTGAGAAAAGCATTAAGTGCTACTGAATGCTGAAATTTTTGGAGCTGAAGCAAATGCAATCTTGTCTTGTTGGCTGAGTACAAATTGCAGAAGTAATGTATGACTTTGCTCATTAGAGACAGACAATCTATGGTCACTACATAGTCATGCATTGACCTTGTCATACTGGAGCAAATGTATGATTTGGATTGAAGACACTTTGAAGTGGTTTGGAGCTTGTTACGCTGAATTCTGGTTGACTGCAACTTGCAACTGAATTTGTTGACACTTGTATGTGTTGGTTATGCACTGTTCTGTGCCTTTATGCTCATGTCTTGACTGCCAAATGTACTAGCAGCTACCTGGGAGATTTTGGAACATGTATGACATGATTACCACTCAGTTTTGGACTTGAAATTGTTGCTGGTTACTCACAGTTTACAGTTTTCAGACTGCATGTATGTACCCTGGCAGTGAGGTTACAGAAGCTTAAGCTGAAGCAAACACATAGCTTATGTATTGACAGTTATATCTACAGTTGAGACCACTTGTTTGTGGGTTGTTTTGGGGTGTCAGTGGGCTGAAATACCCTGGTTTTTTTCTGCAATTTAGTGCAGAAAATTGTCATAAACTGTTACGGACTGAACTTAGCCAGTCATACTTATTGGACTGCAGGGAGTCATGCACTTGATAGACAGTCTATTGCATCATGGCTGATGCACATGGGACTGACAATATCACTCAGATAGTTGGAGAGAAGTTGGATAATAAGAACTTTGCATTATGGAAATTCAGAATGAAAAACTTTCTGGTTGGCAGAGGTTATTGGGATCTATGTACAGGAGATGAAGTTGCTCCTGAGTTGCCTGCACACAATCCAACAAATGAACAGAAAAGAGCCTACAAGCTATGGAATGAAAGAGCATGCAAGGTGCTGCATTGGTTTTCTTTATGTATATCTGATGCTATGGTAATTCAAATCACTGGATGTGAGACTCCGAAGGATGCTTGGGACATACTGATGAAAAATTATGGAACCATGACACATGCAAGAAAGATCCAGTTGAAACAACAGTTCAACAACATGTCTAGGAATGGCAAGAGCATCCAGACGTATACCACGGAGATTAAGACCATAGCTGATCAACTTGCTACTATTGGCTCAAGTGTATCAGAAGATGAATGATTGCTGTTGCTTTGAATGGCTTAGGCAAAGAGTACAAAGCTTTTGACACTTCCATTTCTATTAGAGAAGAGCCCCCTAGCTAGGAAGAGCTAGTTGCCTTGTTGCTGCATGAGGAAGTCAAACTTGGTTTGAATACAGGTTCCAGTGCATCTCAGAGTAGAGACACTGTGTTATACTCTAGCCAGCGTGGCAGAGGATCTAGAGGTCATCGTTCATTTCGAGGTCGTGGTGACACTCGTAATACTTATGGACAGCAGCAGCAGCAGAGGAATTGGCATGGTGCAAATACACAAGGCTAGCATGGATCTGGTGGGTTTAGAGGCAGGGGGAGATCACCCCGAGGTAGAGGTGGTGGATCTGGTTCATGGCAGTCGTCTGATCAGTCCAACAGGGACAAGGACTGCCATTATTGTGGCCGGTATGGGCATATTGCAAAGGATTGTTACAAAAAGCAAGGAGATATGAAGGCAAAGGGCAGACAGCATGGGCACTATGCATCTTCCAGTGGTGCTCATGATGAGTCAATTGATAGACTCTTTGCCATGTAGCATGTATCTAAAAATGCATCGAGACATGATAGAGATGACAGATGGTACATTGACTCTGGAGCGTCAAACCACATGACCTCGCATGGAGAGTGGTTTGATGAGATGGTTGCAAGTACACATGGTCATGTATGTACTGGGCATGACACCCAACATGACATAAAGCATAAAGGGATTGTTCCTCTTATGATGCCTGATGGCAAGAAGAAAGGCCTGCATGATGTATTACATGTACCAACCATAACAAAGAATCTATTGTCTGTGGGTCAAATGGCAGAATAGAATTTGCAAGTGAGGTTCAACAAAGATGGGTGTTTCATTGAGGAGTATGGAAATGACTGCAAGTTAATTGCCAAGGGCAAACGGGATGGCAGGATGTTTACATTGGATGCGACCATTCCGAGACTCAAGGCCGCCATGTTTGCACATGATGAGAGTGCCATTCGGGATGTAGAGATTTGGCACAAGCGGATTGGACATGTCAATGTACAAAAGCTGAAATCCATGCAGCAGAAAGTAGTACTTGGATTACCTAAATTCAAGTATAATGATTTTGGTCATGTATGCCCTGCATGTCAGTTTGGGAAGCAGGCACGATTTCCTTTCATGAGACATGTAAAAAACAGCACTAGGTCTTTACAGTTGGTGCACTCTGATGTCTGGGGTCCTTCACATAATGCTTCTTTTGGCGGTGCATGGTATTATGTCTCATTTATTGATGATTTCAGCAGGTACACTTGGCTTTATATCTTGAAACATAAGGATGATGTATTTGATGCATTCAAAGACTTCAAGAAACATGCTGAAAATGAATTGGGCTGTTATATATCATGTTTGAGATCAGATGGAGGAGGTGAATATGTCTCAAATTACTTTGACAGGTATCTTGCTAAACATGGGATCAGAAGACAGCTCACATGCAGTTATACACCGCAGCAAAACGATGTTGCAGAGAGGAAAAACAAGGTTTTGATGGAGTCAGCTAGAGCTATGCTGAATGAAAAATGTATGCCAAATGGTTATTGGGCTGAAGCAGTGGTGACTGCTGTATATGTGCTGAATCGAACCCCTACAGCATGGATTCATGATGTCACTCCGTATGAACGGCTGTATGGTCATAAACCTGATATTTCACACTTGAAGGTATTTGGCAGCATTGCATATGTGCATATACTGGATGAGAAGAGAAAGAAATTGGATCCTAAGGCAGTGAAAAGTGTGTTTATTGGATATGCACAAGAACGGAAAGCTTATAAGTGTTATGTACCTTCTACGCATGAGACACTCATAAGCAGAGATGTGGTATTTGATGAGTTAGCATCTTGGTATGGGAATCCTGTTGCAGTGCCTACTGATGGCTCACCTAGTATGAGTCATGCTGAAAATACTCCTGCAGAGAGTACTTCCATGAGTGGTCAGACAGGTGATGTATCATCTACAGTGAGTCCTTGGACAGGACGATTACGGAGTCCCACTATTGCATCCACTGACACGGATATGTCAGTGAGGGGGAGAACAGATAAGGGAAAAGAAAAGGTTTTTGAAGATGTAACAGGTCCACTCACTGCAGGTTATGATTCATCTAGCAGTGACAGCTTAGACAGTGAATTGGGGATTCCGTCTGTTATGATACCAGGTGCTAGGCAGAGCCGTTATGTGCCGCCTCATGAGAGGCAAGCTCACAGTGAACCACAGCTCAGGAGATCAGAGAGGGTTAGACGACCTGTTGACAGGTATACTTACACTGGATATTTAGCCCGTCATTATGCTTATATGACGAAAGTAACAGGTTTTAGAGAACCAAGTAAGTTTGATGAGGCAGTTGCAGATGAGAATTAGCGTGCTGCTATGGATGAGAAATATTCAGCTTTGGCTGAAAATGGTACATGGGATTTGGTACAGTTGCCTGAGGGCAAAACACCTATTGGATGCAAGTGGGTGTATAAGGTAAAATGTAAATCAGATGGATCATTGGAAAGATATAAGGCCAGGCTGGTTGCAAAAGGGTATGCGCAGCAGTATGGTCTTGATTATGAGGAGACTTTCAGCCCTGTAGCAAAGATGGCTACAGTTAGAACTGTGATTGCTTTGGCAGCAGCTAGAGGCTGGAAACCATGGCAGATGGATGTAAAGAATGCATTTCTCAATGGAGAATTACATGAAGAGGTTTATATGGAACAGCCTGAAGGCTATGTACATCCAGAATTTCCAGCACATGTATGTCGGCTGAAAAAGGCATTATATAGGCTGAAACAGGCACCCAGAGCATGGAATGCTCGCATCAGTAGTTATTTACAGCAACATGGTTTTCGATTGGGAGATGCTGATCATAGTCTATTTGCGAAGAAGACAGATAGTGGCTATGTTTTTCTAGTTGTCTATGTTGATGACTTAATCATTACAGGAGATGATGAAAATGGGATTGCAGAAATAAAGACATGTTTACAAGCTGAGTTTAAGGTCAAGGATCTTGGAGAGCTGAAATATTTTTTGGGGATTGAGGTTGTCTCTACACCTCAAGGCATATGGCTGCTACAGAAGCAGTATGCTCATGACATGTTACAGAAATATGGTATGGCTGATTGCAAGCCTATGGATACGCCTTTGGAGCAGAATGTCAAGCTGCAGATTGATGTTGGGACAGAGATTGAGAATGTTACTATGTACAGACAGATGGTAGGTAGCTTGATCTATCTCACGATCACTAGACTTGACTTGAGTTATGCTATGGGACTGATCAGTCAGTTCATGCAGAAGCCTCCCAAACCACACTTAGATGCAGTCAGAAGAATTCTGAGATATGTAAAGAGTACCACAGATCATGGGTTGTTTTATGCATATGGGAAACCCCTTGACTTGATGGGGTACACTGATGCTGACTGGGCTGGTTGCACGTATGACAGGAGGTCAACCAGTGGCTATGCATTTGGATTGGGTAGTAGCATGATCAGTTGGCAGAGTAAGAAACAGCCTATAGTTGCATTGTCTAGTACGGAAACAGAGTATCGTGGTGCGGCCTTAGCGGCCTGTGAAGCTAAGTGGTTACAGAAGTTGCTGAATGACTTGGGAGTACACTTGGACAGCAAAGTCAAGCTATACTGTGACAATTTGAGCAGTGTTATGTTAGCAAGCAATCCTGTTTATCATGCAAGATCAAAACACATTGAGGTTCACTACCATTTCATCAGGGAAATGGTTTTAGCAGATCAGATTGACTTGGAGCATGTGAAGACTGAAGACCAGGTAGCAGACATCTTTACCAAATCACTTGGTAAAGATAAGTTCATTCACTTTAGACAACTACTTGGAGTGATGCAGATGATTTGAGTTTTGTTTTTGAGCTTGAGGGGGAGTGTTAGAAATCAAACTCACCGTCAGTGTGTCTTCATCTATGACCGACATCTATGACAACTAGTGTGTACAGCTGTCTACATGTGACTACATTAAATAAGTTGGGTTAGTAGTCAGTTAGTGACCTGACTAGAGTTAGTCCATCTAGTCTACATTTACACTAGGTCACTTTATCTTGTAGAGTGTGTGCTTTTCAGTTTAGTGTATGGAAATGAAGGAATGAGCTTGAGAACCTGAAGGCTCATGGATATGGTGCTTTTCCTATCTCTCTCTCCTCTTTAAATAGAAGATTCATCATCAAAGGATATGTCTAGCAATATCACATGATAAGGACAATCTAAGTTGCTATTATTTTACAACACTGGTGTTGTTGGCACAGAGCATCATCATTATCTTTCCTTGAGCAAGATAGAGCAGGATAACAAAAGCCATTGGTAAAAGAAATCATTTTTTGCTTGATCCATTTCTTGGATAACCTTTGTACACTTCAAGGATTATTAATTAACCTAAAAGGGACCATTGTCATTCCATTTAGTAGCAAGGGATCCTCAACCTCTGAAGTCTCTACAGCTATATCATCATTTTTATTCTCTCTTGATTGAATCAACTCATTTGCTTCACTTTTATAACCTTGCTTGTCACTTATATCATCTTCCTCTTTAAACTCTCTTTCTACATCTAGAAGGGCTATGTAAGAAAAGAACAAGCTCTTTGTTTCTAAGTATTCTTCTTTTTGTGGCTCCAAGGTAGCCATATAATAGGGAGAACAATACATCCATGCTTTTATATCAATGTCACAAAAGATTTTACAGGTTACTCCTAGTTCAAGCAAGAGGTACTCGGTCATTAATGACGACTTTGCTTCCTTAGGGAGTTGACCCACAATACCTATTGTCAAGAAATGTGCCTTTATATTCTTTGGAAAGATTTGTTTTATGGCTTCTTCGTCAAAACCGGTGTTCCTTCTGTAGCTTTATTGGAAGAGTCAAATAAGACTTCAATGGCTGTAGATCAATTTCCTTTTTGTCGACTGCACAACTTCAATATAGCTTTATTGGGTTCCCTATCCAGGGTTAGAGTTCCTTTGAACCAATTAGTCCTTGCTTGAGCTTCAAACAACCATGGTTTTCCCAAGAGTAGGGGTTAAGAGCTCTCATAAGAGTTAGGCTTCACCACCAAATAAGTCTTCTATTAATATTAATGGGAGAATGCATAAAGGCCTGATTTTACTTTGATCTGCCAATCTAATAAGCCACTGAGTTGGATGCATGCCTGTAGTCCCAAGTCCTTCATAGTCACATCTATCATAATCTTCACTAAAGAACCTCCACCTATTAGTGTATGGGCAATCTAACATCCTTCAATTTATACACTAGTCTTTGAAGTACCACGATACAAGAAGGTGTGAGCCATGTCCACTTTTTTTATAGGCTTTGGAGCTTTATTAACTTTTGATGTAGAGGCGAAGTTGGCAAACCTTAATCCACGTCTTCATGTCAGAATGCTTTTGAACCTTTCATAGCAACTAGGAGACAAATATTATACAAATATTTTTTTGTGATTTTCTTGGATCATAGATCCCCCCAACCTAGCTAGAGGTATTTATGCCTCTAAATACTCTTTGGTATCTTGAGCTGACCCCACCCTGATGTGATAGGGTTTTAAGCACCATCCATTTACCCTGGTCTTGTACACTTATTCCCTCAATGTCTTGAAGTTCATAGGAGCCATTGTTGAATTTTTTTGTGACCCAAAACGGTCCCTCCCACCGGTAGAGAAACTTGCCATCCTTTCTTTTATCAAAGTAATTGTCATATCGAAGCACTAAAGATCCCTCCTTGATGTTTTTATCTGTTAGCTTCTTGTTGAACTTTTCTCTAGGCTTTTCAGCTTCCTGGGAGTAGTGATTGATGGCTTCTTCACAATCCAATTGTAGCCTCTCTAGGTCCAGTAATATTTGATGTAACTTCTCCTTTTAAGAGCCTAATGTGCCACCTAATACCCAAAGGCTATCTAATTTCACCTCAATAGGCAAAAAAGCCTCTTGTCCATAAACTAGATGAAAAGGTGTGAATCCTAACATGGTTTTGAAGGAGGTTCTGTAAGCCCATAGAGCTCCACTAAGGTGCTTGTCCCAATCCCGGGGCCTTGAATGTACCTGTTTGCTGATGATTTTACAAATCATTCCATTTACCTTCTCCACCAATCCATTGCATTGAGGGTAGTAAGGGGTAGAGTATTGTCATTGAATATTTAGCTTTTGCATGAATTCACCCACCACATTAGCTCTAAACCCTGGTTCTCTATTTGATAGTATTTCAAGAGGGGTACTAAACCTACAACAAATCTGATCAAAGATGAATTTACTCACTTCCTTAGCAGTGATTCTTCTAGTTGGCATAGCCTCGGCCCATCTAGTTATTGTCAAGAATCGCGTGGTGGGGGGACTTGCTTAAGATGCTGCGCCGAACACACATAGAATGCACAAGGAGAAGCTCACTCAAGAGACAAGAAGAGAGATAGAGGCCAAAACGTTTTCTAGCTAGTTTCTTCTTCTTTTTCCACACACTTTACAATATACACAAAGTATAGATAAGATACAACATAAAGGAAAGTGGCCTACTAAGTCAAACAATGCATAACCGATTACACTAGTTGACTGGCGCTATAACTATGCCAGCTGTAAATAGGTGTAACAACTTGAATATAATAAGTAATGAGTCAGTGGCCATGTGAGAGTCATAATGACCACCGACGTGCTAAGTGTAGACACGTGGACCTATCTAACTAGGCGGTCCATCATTAATGTCCGCATGTGTTGAGCTTGTCATCTCAACACTCTTCCTCAAGCTCAACTGCATCTCTGCAACTCCAAGTAAGCTTCGAAACTTTTGAAGCTTCTCTGTACCTAATGCCTTCGTGAAGATGTCAGTTATCTAATCCTGTGTGCTGACATACACCAAGTCAATCTCACCTGTTAGTACCTTCTCTCTCACAAAGTGGTAGTGTACCTCAATATGTTTTATCCTGGCATGGAACACAGGGTTCCTAGCCAACTGTATACTGCTCATCTAAATCATCTAATAACTTTTGTAGCCATACTACCTCACATGCTGCAACAACAGCACCTCTATACTCAGCCTCTGTACTCGACAAAGCAACTGTAGATTGCTTTTTGCTACTCCAAGTAACTGCTGCACTACCAAGAGAGAACATGTATCCACTGGTAGATCTTCTATCAGACATACTACCAGCCCAATCTGCATCTGTGTATCCAAACACTTGTACATTTGTACTTGCCTCATAGAAAAATCCATAATGTAATGTGGACTTCACATATCTCAATATGCGTCTGACTGCATCCAAATGTGGCTTTCTAGGTACTTGCATAAACTGACTCACAAGACCAACAACGTAGCTCAAGTCTGACCTTGTAATGGTCATGTAGATCAAACTCCCCACTATCATCCTGAACATAGTAGGGTCTTCTATCTCATCCCCAACATCAGCACTCAACTTTACATTCTGCTGCAATGGGACTAAAAGTGGTTTGCATGCTATTATACCATACTTGGACAACATATCCAAGACATACTCTCTTTGGGACAGCCATATACCATCATCACATCTGATCACCTCAATGCCAAGGAAGTACCTTAGCTCACCTAAATTCTTCATCTCAAACTTCTTCAAAAAGTCCTTGACTTCAGCAATCCCACTATCACTATCACCTGTAATGATTAAGTCATCCACATAGATGACTATGATGACCAAACCTGCATCTCCCTTTCTCACATAAAGTGAGTGATCAGCATCAGAAACATAAAAGCCAATATTGACAAGATACTCTCTGATCTTGTCAGACCATGCTCTAGGTGCTTGCTTGAGCCCATAGAGCGCCTTCTTCAACCTACACACATATGTGGGATGCTCTAAATATTTATAACTTGTTGGCTGATCCATATACACTTCTTCCTGCAAATCACCATGCAAGAAGACATTCTTCACATCCATTTGCTGCAAACTCCAACCTTTGGCTGCTGCCAAAGCAATGACACATTTGACAATTGCCATCCTAGCAACTGGACTGAAGGTTTCATCATAATCTATGCCATATGTCTCGGCATAGCCTTTTGCAACTAGCCTAGCTTTGTACCTACTAATAGAACCATCTACATTGTGCTTAATCTTATAAACCCACTTACATTCAATAGCTTTCTTGCCCTTTGGCAATGATACTAGATCCCAAGTCTTATTGGCCTCTAATGCAACCATCTCCTCATTCATTGTTGCATCCTAATGAGTATGACCAACAACATCCTCAAAATAAGTGGACTCAACATCCTCAACTAGTTTCACCATATAAGTATAATGGTGAGCTGCATAACCTTCAAAACCAAATCTTTTAATAGGGTATCTGACCCTGCTAGATTTGCGTACCACCGTATCACTCAATGGAGCCTTTACATTACTATGAGCTCTCTATACACTTGGTATCCTGATAGAAGGAATGCCAAGCTCATCATCCAAGCTCTCTGAGCCAATGGATTCTCCATCAAGAACTCCATCAATGCCATCTAACACTTATTCTTTCCTTTGTCTTTACCTGTAGTGCTACTAGATGCACCTGAAGATGTAGAGCTACTCCTTAGTCTCCCAGACCAAGGACTACCAGATGATGTCTCTAGTCCACTAAGAGTCTGTGATTCTTGCTTTTCAGCCTGCACATGAGTGTCATGATCATCATCATCATCCAATGCATCACCACTAGATGTATACCAACTGCTCATTTGATCAAAGATGACATCCCTGCTCACTCTGAACTTACATGTGACAGGGTTATAATAATGATACCCTTTCTACTCTAAAGAGTATTCAATAAAGACATTTTTTTTGCCTTTGGATCAAGCTTCTTTTATAGCTCATCTAGCATATGAACATATGGAACACATCCAAATACCTTCAAGTGTGATACATCACCCTTCTTGCTAGTAAAGCATTCTTCAGAAGTCATCCCATGAACTGCAGCTGTGGGAGTTCTGTTCATAATATAAACATCAGTATGAACAGTCTCAGACAAAAAATGCTTAGGCATATTTTTTTCAGCCATCAAGGCGCGTGAAACTTCTGCAATATGTCTGTTTTTTCTTTCTGCAACCCCATTTTGCTGTGGGGTATACCTACATGTGAACTGTCTCTTTATTCCATGAGACCTCAGAAAATCACTGAACTCATTCGAGAGGTACTCTCCCCCTCCATCTGACCTCAAGCACTTTACTTTCAAGCATGTTTCTCTTTCAAACTGCAGCCTTGAAAGTTCTAAAGTGCTCAAACGCTTTACTCTTTTCCTTCATAAAATATACCCACAGCTTTCTAGAACAATCATCAATGAATGTGACAAAGTATGAACTGCCTCCAAGAGATACATTTTGTGTAGGCCTCCAAATGTCTGTATGCACAACATCAAGGATATTTTTGCTTACATCTCTATCATGTGAAAAGGGTTGTCTTGTCTGCTTACCAAATTGACATGCTTCGCATACCTTATGAAATTCTGCAACTCTAAATGTAGGCAAACCTGTAACCAACCCTTTGGAATGCATTAATTTCAGCCTTTGTACATTTGCATGTCCAAATCGTTTGTGCCAAATTTCAATATCTGCAACAACACCTTTTCCTTTAGCATACATAGTAGTATTTATAGTAGGAATTCCAGCATCCAGAGTAAACATACGTCCAACTCTACTTCCCTTTGCAACTAATCTGCACTTGTAATTGAAGTCTTCTACAAAGCAGCCCTTTGCATTAAATCTGACTTGCAGTCCTTGCTCTACCATCTGACCGACTAACACCAAGTTCTTTGTAATAGATGGCACATGTAATACATCTGAAAAACTCTTTGTCTTACCATCATGCAAGGACAAGGAAACTTTTTCAATGTGTGAAATTGGGTGGCATGAATCATCACCCGTCTGCACATAACCTACATTTTACAAATCTTGTATCTCTCCAAACCTTTTTGCATGGCTGGTCATATGATTGGATGCACCCGAATCAATATACCAAACATCATCATGTGTTCCCTTTCCTGTAACAGCATTCAGCATATGTTGCATAACAAACAGACGTTCATTTTTGTCTCCATTCTGTCGTGAAGACGATGCATAGTTTCCTTGTTGCAACTTACTACTGCAAATATCATCTTTCTTAGCATAACATTGGGCTGCAATATGACTTGTTTTGCCACAGTAGTGACACACAATACCAGAGTTGTTAGAACCTCTGTTCTACCATCCACCTCTTCCTCTAAAGCTCCCCCTGCCTCTAAAGTTACCACAACCTTCTGAAACCTGCATATCGCCAAATTGTTGATTCAATCTATTTTGCTAGTTGTCACTACCACGTCCTGTACCACGGTCTCTTGAAGAGAACCTGCCACGTCCCCTTCTTGAAGTGGAGTAGAAAGCTTGGACATGTTCACCACTTCTTTCAGATGTCTCACTCTGCATGTTGATCTCTTCAGTGATCATAAGGGAGACCAACTCATCGAAATCTAGAAATGGCTTTTTGACATATATGGAAGTTACAAAAGACTTCCAAGCCTTTTCATTGTTAAGTCCATCCAAGGTAGACGACACCAAATCATCATCATCGGGCATTACATCAATCGCTGCCAAGGCATCTGTAATGCTCCTTACCTTCAGTGCATAGTCATTGATAGACATCTTCCCTCTCTTCAATGTATTCAACTCTTGCTTGAGTTGAATCTTTCGTGCCTTTGTATTTACGAAAAACATACTTTCAAGTATGGTCCAAGCTGCATATGAATTCTCTGTATTTCTGATATGTCCCAGCATATTATTTTCAATTACTGCAGACAGCCAATACATGATCTTTTTGACTTTTGCATTCCATTCCTTCCGTGCCTTTGTCTTTTTTACAGTTGGAGGATCACTCACCTCCGGCTCCTTTTTTTCACTTGACACAAACTCGTAGAGGCCTTTTCCAATAAGGAAGTTCGTGACACGGAACTTCCATGAAGGATAGTTGTTCTTGTCGAGCTTCTCAATGATGGGGTTTCCACTGTTCTCTGCCATTATCACAAAACTAATACTAAACAGCAAGCAAATCTTCTGCAACCCTCGACCTGTAGTGCACAGCAATACATCAGACAGCCTTTTTCACTGTCTGCTCAACAATACATTCAATCTGCAACTAGTTTGCAGATAAACCTTGTATTTATTCGCTGGTAAACACCTTTGAACTTACAAATCTAAAATATGTAACCTGTGCACATGTATACGGCAGACACATCTAAAATTGCAGGGTATCTTGAACTGCTGTCCGCAACCTTGCTGCTCTAAAACGGGGCTTGAAATGACCTCAGATGGCCAAAATAGCAGCGGACAAGCCCTAAAGAGCTTATATATAGAATACACAGTGCTCTTCGCACACACCAAATCTCACTGCAATCTGAGATTTTTGCTCTGCCCTGCTTCTGGTGCCTCCACAGGCACTGTCCAAGAGAAAGAGTGGAAGAATGGGAGAGCTTCTTACCCGTAGCTTGCTTGTTCGAACCTTGCTTCTTCTCCTTCACTTCAGCCTTCGAAATCAGTCTCTCAGTGGCGCAGCTCTGATACCATGTCAAGAATCGCGTGGTGGGGGGACTTACTCAAGATGCTGCGCCGAACACATAGAATGCACAATGAGAAGCTTACTCAAGAGACAAGAAGAGAGATGGAGGCCAAAACGTTTTCTTGCTTGTTTCTTTTTCTTCTACACACTTTACAATGTACACAAAGTATAGATAAGATACAACATAAAGGAAAGTGGCCTACTAAGTCAAACAATGCATAATCGACTACACTAGTTGACTAGCACTATAACTATACCAGCTGTAAATAGGTGTAACAACTTGAATATAATAAGTAATGAGTCAGTGGCCATGTGAGAGTCATAATGACCACCAACGTGCTAGGTGTAGACATGTGGACCCATCTAACCAGGCGGTCCATCATTAATGTCCGCATGTGTTGAGCTTGTCATCTCAACATTCATGTAATCTACCCCCATGATAATATACTCTTTTCTTGATGGAGTGCGTGGTAGAGGCCCTACGGCATCAATTCCCCACTTCTCAAAGGGTCCATAGACCTTGATTGGGATTTGGGGTTTTGCTATGAGCCATCGTGGTTCTGATTTCTGACATTCTTCACATGTTTGACACCAATATTTGACATCTCGGTGTAGACTGGGCCAAGTAAAGCTGGCTTGTAGAACCTTTCTACTTGTGATGTCGTGTGCAAAGTGGCCTCCACACACATCATCATGGCAAGCTTTTAAGATTTTTTTAATTTTCCACTTTGAATGCACTTTCCTAAGTACACCATCCTTACCAAGACAATACAAACTATCATTTACCATGCGATATCTTGTAGCCTTCGAAGCTAGCCACTGTCTTTCTCCCTTAGTTAGGTGTTTGGGAGTTTCTTCTTGCTCTAAGAGGTGTAGAATATATTCTAAGTCTTCCTTGACTTGCTGAAGTGGGGGTTTGATAGCCACTGCTCCCACCATTGACTCATTCAACTTTGATGATGCTAGATGGTTGGCATCCTTGTTACGGTTTCTTGGCACATTATGTACTTGTGCCTCCCTAAATCTTCTCATAAGAGATTTGGCCTCTCTCATTTTACTAGAGGTTTGTATTTTTGCATGCCCATGTACCTTGCATCTGCCTTAGCAATAGCATGGAGTCTCCAAAAGCATTCAACCTCTCGATTGAATTACTAAGACACCAACAAAGACCATGAATTAAAGCTTGATATTCTGCCTCATCGTTAGAGTGGACACCTTCCAAGATGATTCCTTCACCATAGATTTTCTCTGAGAGAAAACAACAATGCATGCGGTTGTCTTATCCTTAGTTCTCTTGTATGCACCATCAAAGTAGAGGCTATAAGCATCTACAAGAGTCTTTATGGATGGGGGTGGTGGAAGGTCCTTTCTTTTCACCCTAAGATTTTTCTCATAGCACCTGTTTGTCAAAATATCAGCCAGGCATGCTCGAGTTGTTTTTTCAACCTGCACTGTATAATCAAACTCTTGAAGTCGGACCACCCACTTTGCTATTTTGTTAGAGATTTTCATATGTTGTAGTGCATAGGGAAACATATCCTTCATAGTGATGATTGCAAACCTCTTTGGAAGCAAATATGGCTGAAATTTGGTTACTACAAATATGAGGGCCAACACTAGTTGTTCCATGGAGGTGTAAGCCTTCTCTGAGGCTTTCATGAGGCGGCTGGCAAAATACACAGGCCTCATGAAGGATGTTTTTGGATCTTTTTGTAGGAGAGGAGTACCAATGGCCTCTTCTTCCACACTAGGGTTTACAAAGAATGTTTCTTCCCAACGAGGCTGGAGGATTATAGGAAGTGACCCCAACATTTTCTTTATCTCCTTAAAATGTCATTCACTTTGTTCACTCCATACAAGTGTTTCTTGGCGTGTCAGTTGCTGCAGGGGATATATGGCCTGAGAGAGTAAGTGTCTAAATCTACCCAAATATCTTAGCTTTTGTAAGAAGGAGACTAATTGTTTGATGGAGGTTGGGGAAGGTAGAGCTAGCAATGTTTCTACCTTTTTTGGATCTACCTCAATTCCTTCAATTGACACTACATGCCCTAGTAGTGTAACCTTGCTTTCCCCAATGTGACATTTATCCTTATTTAGTTGTCCACCCAACCTAGCTAAGCGAGTAAATCCTTCATCAACCTTACGTAGATGTATGTTCCTTGAGCTGTAAATACAAAAGTCATCTATGAAAACCCTTATGGACTTACCAAAGTAAGGTTGGAAGACCATATTCATGAATCGTTGAAAGGTTGCTGGGGCATTTGTGAGACCAAAGGGCATGACCCGAAAGACAAAACAACCCCATGGTGTGATGAAAGTGGTCTTCTTTTGATTCTCCTCTGCAATACAAATCTGGAAGTAGCCAGAGTAGCTATCACACACTATATACCGCTCATGTCTCGCTACTTTATTCAAGATTTCATCTTGAAATGGGAGAGGGAAGTGGTCCCTCTTTGTTGCCGCATTTAGTGGCTTGTAATCTATGCATACTCGCCACTTACCATTTTTCTTTGGCCTCACTACTACTGGGGAGACCCATTCTGAATCTTCCACTGGGTATATGAATCTTGCATTCAAGAGTCTCTTCACCTCCATCAATAGTGCATCATGTTGCACAACTCCTAATCTTCTCAATCTTTGTACTACATGTTTGCTTCCTTCTTTGAGTTGGATGTGATGCTTCACTGCAGTGACACCTATAATGTGAGTATAATCAGAAATAAACAATGATGCATGCTTCTTGAGAACATTCACATAACCCTCCCTTTCTTCATCCTTTATATCCTTGGATATCATATTCTCTAGGCTAGCATCCCACACATCTTCTCCTTGGATTCTTGGATTGTCTTCTGATGAGGTAGGCTCCTTTAAGGTAACGCCCATAACTTCGAGAGTGCTATCACTCTCTCCACTTGAACTCTCTTTCTCTTCTACCGATGAGGAACATCCACTTGAGCTCCACTCATCGACAAACGTTTCTAGTTCAAGGTTTTCTTGACGCCCACTCTTCAAGTTGTAAACCACCTTTTGATCGTAGCCACCCACCTTACGTGGCCTCAACTCCAGATCCCCTGTTGCCCAATCTTGCTTAGCTTCGATGCCCATAAGCCAAGGTCTCCTTAGGATGAGGGGATATCCTTCTCCCTTTACTGGCATCACATAAACATCCACTGGCGCAGTGATTCCAAAAACAAAAACTCTCAAAGCTTTTACTACACCCACACATGTGACCGCATCATTGTTGGCCATCTTTGCCCTAAAGGTTAAGGATTCCATTACTTCTAAGCCTAATTTATGCATAAGCTTTTCTATCATGACACAAACCTCTGCTCCACTATTGATGTATGTTTTTCGAATTCGTTGACCTTTGATTTAAGCCTCCACTAAAGGCACTATATCTTTGAGGCCATGTGCCTTGATTGCACTAACCACTTTATCTTGCCTTGCCCTTGTGCTTACCATTTTTGACCATTGTCGTCGTAGCTTTGGAGAGGCATGAAGTAATTGTGGCCAAGTAATTTTTGGCCCTTGAGAGCTCACATCTACTATCAGATCATAAGGTTATGTCCAAGAACCCAAAGGAAAGTCGGAGATATCAATTTTAGACCTAGTTCGAGCCTTTCTTTTCTTCCCTTCATCTCTAGGTGCCCGTGATGTACTTGCCTCATTGATTGCTTCCTTTCTTGCCTCAGTTTGGACACGTACCTGCTTGATAGGCATGGTCTCTACTACATCTATCTTCATCTTATCTCTTGCTATTTCTTTTTGGAGCCTTCTATCCCTGACCACCTCCTCTATTTTTATGACATTAACATTTGGTTGAACAGCATGGGTTTCAGCTTGAACATAAGGTGGTTGTAAAATTGTAGGTCGTGACTGCTCTTGCTCTTGAGTCCTAGCACAAGGAGGGCTTACTTGTTGTCGAGGACCTCTGGCAGGGTGATCATATCTTCTAGGTAAGGACAATTGTACATGCCATGTCCATTTTTTCCACAGTTGTAACACATCTCCCTTGCTTGTCGCCGCATTTGTGGTCGATTCCCACCATTCCCCTCGATAGGTCTTCTTGCACCTTGCACAAGATTCACTCTCAAACCCTCTAGTTGATTAGTAAGGTTGTTTATTTGTTGGATCATGTCTTCTTGACCTCTAATAAGGCCTGGTGCATTAGATACATTTGGGGAAACTTGAGAGGCCTCCATAGTTGTGATGTTTTCCAAAACTACTTGACTAGCTTGGACTTGGTAGAGAATCTTTCGATTCTTTTTTCTAGTGATTCTCAAAGCATCTTCAAAAGTGTTTGGAAATTTCACATTTACCTTCTTCCTGAGAAAGGGGTACAAACCTGAAATAAATCTATCCTTTTGAAGGCAATTTGAAGCTCTCTCACTAGGATTTAGTGAGTTTGACCACTGCCTCCAAAGCTTCAAAAACCCTTTCTCATAAGTTGCATAACCATAAGGATCACTTTGATGGAGGGCCAAAGCTGTTGCCATAACTCTTCAGCTGAGTTAGTTTGTTGAAACCTCTATAAAAAAGCTGCATTCAATCCCTCCCATTGAGCTCTTTGGGCCGGATTTAGAGTTTGGAACCACATTCTAGCTTCTTCCTTGAGCACTAAAGGAAAAGCCCTAAACTTTAATGCTTCATCATCCCTCCTTTATTACCACCAAGTCTATGTTTCTACACGTTTATCAAGTGGAGGAGCCTTCTATGGTTGTCTCACCTTCTACAAAGTATTGGCTCATTGACAGTGGTGCATCGAGTTCTATGAGTCTCCGAGGTGATTTACTATAGGATCTCTGTCCACCGTCAAAGGGTATCATCACTATTGGTGACATCTCTTCGGTGCCTAGTAGTGGTGTTGGAACCTTGCCTTTATTGTTTGACCATCCATCAAGTTTTGGTTGGAAGACCCTACAAATTCCAAACTTGGGATTCCATGTTATCTCAGTTTCTAGCCTTCCTAGACTTGAGCATGTGTTTCTTCATTGAGTTGGCCATCTTTGATAAGGATTCTTCTATAGGAGCCACTGTGTGACAAGTTGGTAGGAAAGGGGGACTATCTATGCTCCATTCTACTTCCTTTGTGTAGGGCCCTCCAAGGCGGCTTTCTATTGCTACACTGTGTGTCCAAATTATATACCGAAAAGGGGGTGACCAACAAATTAGAGAGATATAGAGAAGGCAGCTATTTGAGGTGGTAGGCGAGAGAGAGGGAGAGACACAGAGAGAATGTGATGCAAATATATATTTGGATTTTTAATAGAGGGGAGGGGAGTGAGAGTGTGTGTGTTAGGACTATTTTATTGTCGAAAAAGGGATTGTTGACACCCCCATATTTGGTGAAAAATATTATGTCATCCAACACCCCCCCTTTGCTCTATCTTCATACCTCACATCTCTCTCTCTCTTTCTCATGTCTAACATGCATTTAATGCTCCATTATCTCAAAGTGGTTATCTAAGGCCACACCCCTCTTGTGAGATACCCCCCTAGTTGTGGACTATGTACATCGGGATATAAGATCTCTCACATTCTTGGCTTGATCATTCTTGCAAGTATGTGCATCACTCTTGCTCTCTCTTTCTCTCTCCCTCTCTCTCTCCCTTCCTCTATCTATCTATCTATCTCTCTCTCCCTCCCTCTCTCTCTCTTTCTCTCATTTTTGACACTCGCACCCCACACACACATACAATCTCCCTCTCCCTCTCCCTCTCCCTCTCCCTCTCCCTCTCCCTCTCCCTCTCCCTCCTTCCCCCCCTCTCTCTCTCATACAGTCTCTCTCTATCACTCTAATATATAACATCCATATATGTACATGTGTAGATGGCTTGGGAAATGAACCCATTGTTAAGTGCTACACCAAATGTAAGGACAAAGGTCCGCATATATGTAGCCTCTCTCTTTCCCAAACCTATTAAGCACTATACAAACAACCAGTTTGTGATGTTGAAGGAGGAAGACATTTGCAATGGTGATGGTGGACATGTTCTTGTTATTACCCACACAAATGACCAAATATAAAGCACACAAATCCATTGCAGTAGTGACCATGAGGTTGGCCATGTATATGTTCTAGACACCTTGGGCTCGCAACTATCTTGTTGAATTGGGAAATGGACCTATGTTGTGACCTTCCCCTGCAATAGACCTCACCCTTGCAGCATTGGAAAAACAAAAATCAATGTGCAAGCCTCACCACCTTGCACGAACATGGCAAAAAACAAGACTATCCAAATCACACTTGATATGGAAGAGGAGGGGATAGGGCCATCCTCTTATGTTACAAGTGTTGTTGAGTACATAACACCTTTAGGAGGGCGACACCAAGCCTTACATCAATTGCTTGAGAATACGAGTGTTCTAGAGAGAGTGGAGGAAATCGTAGTTCTATATGGTGCAATATGGCATATGAGCTTCCACTAGTAGCATAAAACATGAGTCCTATGGTGGGTATTGTTGGAAGAGAGGGAGAGAGATAGAGTGGAGTGGAAGATGAGTCTCAGCTCATTGTTGTTCTTCTTTCATTATTCTACCATCATACTAACTGAAAGAGACTTACACACATAGGTATGAATAACCAAGACTAACTGTGGTTAAGTCACTGACTACACCAACTTATTGAATGTCACACACGTGTACAATAGTATCCAGCTAATGTCGGTCACACACATAAAGATAGACTGACTGAAGAGTACCGGGAGCTTGATATTCTAACACTCCCCCTCAAGCTCAAACCATCTGATAAACTCCAAGTAGTTGTTTGAAGTATATGAACTTTTCTTTACCAGGAGACTTGGTAAATATATCTGCTACCTGGTCTTCAGTCTTCACATGAATCAAGTCAATCTTCCCTGTAAGAACCATTTCTCTAATGAAATGGTAGTGAACCTCAATATGTTTGGACCTAGCATGGTAGACAGGATTTCTAGCCAATATAACACTACTGAGGTTATCACAATGCAATCTCACTCTGCTTTCCAGTTGTATTCCCAAGTCTTTCAGTAGTTTCATCAACCAAATCACTTCACAAGCCGCTAAGGCAGCTCCTATGTACTTAGCTTCTGTACTAGACAATGTAATAGTAGGCTGTTTCTTATTCTGCCAACTGATCATACTGCTACCCAATCCAAATGCATAACCACTGGTTGACCTCCTGTCATAGGCACAACCGGCCCAATCAGCATCAGTAAACCCTGTCAAGTCAAGGGATTTTCCATATGCATAAAACAATCCATAATTTATAGTATCCTTTACATATCTCATGATCCTCATGACTGCATCTAACTGTGGTTTGCGAGGCTTTTGCATGAACTGACTAATCAACCCCATTGCATAACATAAGTCAGGACGGAGTATATCAAGCTGCCCACCATCTGTCGATACATGGTCACATTCTCTATGTCATTTCCAACATAAATCTGCAGCTTGACATTCTGATCAAGAGGTGTCTCCATAGGCTTGCATTCAGCCATACCATACTTCTGTAACATGTCATTAGCATATTGTTTATGTAGCAGCCATATACCTTGAGACGTAGAGACTACCTCAATCCCAAGAAAATACTTCAGCTCACCAAGATTTAATTTCAGCAATGCCCTCTTCATCATTTCTAGTGATGATAAGATCATCTACATAAACCACTAGAAACACATATCCATGATCTGTCTTCTTCATGAACAGACTGTGATCTACATCACCCAATCTAAATCCATGTTGCTGTAAATAACTGCTGATCCGAGCATTCCATGCTCTAGGTGCCTATTTCAGTCCATATAAAGCCTTTTTCAGCTTACATACATGTGTAGGAAAGTCCGGGTGAACATAGCCTTCAGGCTGCTCCATATATACTTCCTCAACCAAATCACAGTTCAAAAAAGCATTCTTGATGTCCATTTGCCATAATTTTCAGCCTTTGCATGCTGCCAAAGCAATGGCAGTTCTGATTGTTGCCATTTTAGCCACCGGACTGAAAGTCTCCTCATAGTCAAGGCCATATTGTTGTGCATACCCTTTTGCAACCAGCGTGGCTTTATAGCGTTCTAACGAACCGTTTGACTTGCACTTAACCTTGTACACCCATTTGCGGCTAATGGGGACTTTGCATTCAGGCAACTCAACCAATTCCCATGTTCAGCCAGGGCTGCATACTCCTCATCCATGGTAGCACACCACTTATCATCTGTAACTGCATCATTAAACTTTGGTTCTTTGTAACCTGTCACACTAGCCATATATGCATAATGGGGGGCTGAATAACCAATGTATGTAAACCTATCAACTAGTTTTGTGACTCTCTCATATCTCTGTAATTGTGGCTCACTCGGAGCTTGTCTCTCATGAGGTGATACATAACAACTTTGCCTTGCTCCCGGCGTCATAATAGACAGAATGCCCAACTCACTATCCAAACTATCGTTGTTACATGACTTATAACTTACTGTAAGTGGACCTATCACATCCTCAAGCATCTTTTCTTTTCCCTTATCCAATCTCCCCCTCATTGACATATCCGTGTCAGTGGACATAGGAGTATGACTCCGCAAGCGTCCTAACCAAGGACTTACTATAGGTGACCCATCACCTATAGGACCACTCATAAATGTACTCACTATAGGTATATTTTCGACATTACTAGTGCTGGCTGATCCATCAATAGCCACTACAATAGGATTACCATACCACAATGCTAACTCATCAAAAACAACATCTCTGCTAATCAATGTCTCATGTGTAGATGGTACATAACACTTGTAAGCTTTCCGGTCTTGTGCATAACCAAGGAATACACTCTTGACAGCTTTAGGATCCAATTTCTTCCTCTTTTTATCATGAACATGCACATATGCAATGCTACCAAATGCCTTCAAGTGTGAAATATCAAGCTTATGACCATACAACCTCTCATATGGAGTTACATCATGAATCCCTGCTATAGGGGTTCTATTCAGCACATAGACATCAGTCACTACTGCTTCATCCCAATAACCATTTGGCAAACTCTTCTCATTCAGCATAGCTCTTGCCAATTCCATCAATATCCTATTTTTCATTTCTGCTACACAATTTTGCTGCCGTGTATAGCTGCAAGTTAACTGTCTTATGATACCATATTTAGCAAGGTACCTGTCAAAGTAATTAGAGACATATTCTCCATCTCCATCTGATCTAAGACATGAAATTTTATAGCTCAACTCATTTTCAACATGCTTCTTGAAATCCTTGAATGCATCAAACACATCATCCTTATATTTTAGTATGTAAAGCCAAGTATACCTGCTGAAATCATCAATGAAGGATACATAGTAACGAGCACCACCAAACGAAGCATTATGAGACGGACCCCATACATCCGAATGTACTAACTCCAAGGGTTGTGAGATATTCCATACATGTCTCATAAATGGAAACCTTGCTTGCTTTCCAAACTGACATGCATCACATACATGTCCAAAGTCATGATACTTGAACTTAGGCAGTCCAAGCATAATCTCCTTTGTTGCATAGATTTCAGCTCTTGTACATTCACATGGCCAATCCGCTTATGCCATATCTCAACATCCCATATAGCACCATCATCATGTGCAAAAATGACTGCTTTCAATTCCGGAATTGACACATAAAGAGTAAACATTCTGCCATCTCTTCGGTCTCTAGCATCAATTTGCAACCATTACCATATTCTTCAACAAAGCATCCATCTCTATTAAATCTCACTTGCAGATTCTGTTCTGCCATCTGTCCAATTGACAAAAGATTCTTGGTTATTGTAGGTACATGTAGTACATCATGCAGTCTCTTTTTCTTGCCATTAGGCATCAACAACGGAACAATTCCTGTGTGATGAATGTCATGTTGGGTGTCATCCCCAGTACACACATAACCATGTGAACCTGCAACCATCTCATCAAACCATTCTCCATGGGGTGTCATATGATTTGAAGCCCCTGAATCAATGTACCATTTCTCATCTGTGTTCCACCTAGATTCATTCTTAGACACATGCTGCATGGCAAACAATCTGTCAACCTGTTCATCATGAGCACCACGAGAAGACGCATAGTGCCTATGCTGTTTGCCCTTTGCCTTCGTATCTCCCTACTTCTTGTAACAATCCTTTGCAATGTGTCCATATCCGCTACAGTAATAATAGTCCTTATTTATGTTTGATTGATCATTTGACTGCCATGAACTAGATCCACCACCTCTACCATGGGGTGATTCCCCCTACCTCTAAAGCCACCAGATCCTCACTGGCCCTGTGTATTTGTGCCATGCCATGCATTTTTTTGATGTTGTCCATAAGTGTTTTAAGTGTCTCCTTGACCTTGAAAAGAGCCATGGCCTTTGCCGCCTCTACCACGCTGGCTAGAGTAAAGAATAGCGTCTCTGCTTTGAGACGTACTAGAATTTGTATTCGGCCCAAGCTTAACTTCCTCATGTAGCAGCAAAGCAATCAGCTCATCCCAATCAGGGGATTCAGCTCTCACAGAAATAGACGTATCAAATGCTTTATACTCTTTGCCAAGTCCATTCAATGTCACTGCAATCATATCATCCTCATATATTGAAGATCCAATGGTGACAAGATGATCCGCTATGTTCTTGATCTATATAGTGTAGGCCTGAATGCTTCTGCCATTCCTAGACATGTTATTGAACTATTGCTTTAGTTGAATCTTTCTTGCATGTGTTACATTTCCATAATTCTTCATGAGTATGTCCCATGCATCCTTTGGAGAACTGCATCTAGTAATCTATATAATCATAGTATCTGATATACATAAGGAAAACCAATGTAACACCTTGCATGCTCTCTCAATCCATAGCTTATGAGCCATTTTCTGATCATTTGTCGGATTTCTTTCATGTATTTCAGGTTCAGCCTCATCACATGTACATAAGTCCCAATAACCTCTGCCAACCGAAAAATTCTTCATACGGAACTTCCATAATGGTAAAGATGCGGGATCTAGAGCATGGCAAAGGTGGAAGCTATGGAGGATGGAAGATAAAGACACAACTCATGTTGACATAATGTAGACAATTGTTACACAAGTGAATTAGGTTTCAAGATTGAGACTTGAACTCATAAACACAATCTTGTGTATGGACAACAATGACACAGACGCTTGATAGAAAGAGACAAGTACTATTGCATTATCATCATATGAAAGTGATAGTTCAAGTACATCATTATATAGAGTTCTTTGGTAGCACTTAACATCCACTGTGCATATGGGATTCTAGTCCTGAGCCCTCACTTCTCCTCACAAAGGGACTAAAGTAGGTGTGAATGCAAATATCTCAACACCCCTCCTCAATCACAACCAAAAGTACAAAGTGTGTAGAGGTTTTAGTGAAAGCAACACCTGCAAAGTGTGGGCACACCATAAACATGGCAAAACACCAGAGGCTGTCGTAGAAAAGGCTAAGGATGGGTACCACAAACATGATGGACATCTAGAGGCTGTAGCAGGGGCCTCACAAAGTGTACAGAGGCTGTAGTACAAGGATAACTGAGGAGTTTACAAGTTTATGTCTGAGGCATTAGGGCTAGGAAATACACAGCTAAAGAAGTCTGTCTGAATAGAAGGACTGATGAGGTTTGTCCTTCTCTTGGTGGTCTTCTTCTTCTTCTTCTTCTTCCTTTGCTCCATTTTCTTCTTCTTATTTGATTGCAACTAGATAGGCCTTTTGGGCCCTCTTTCTTGCGTGGCAGAACTTCTCAGTGTGTCCGGTCCTTTTGCAGAAGTCACAGAAGAGCTGATCCTTCTTGCCTTTGTACCTGTTGCCAACATATAATGCATGCTCATCTCTATGGGTACTTGGTTCTTTCTTAGTTTTTAGCTTCTTTTCCTCTTCTAACAGTGATGCCTGGATATCAACAAGTTCATTTGGCATGTTGATTAAAGTTGTTGATACATTATTATATTCAGGAGGCAAACTCTTAAGTAGAACACCGATGCAAACATCTTCTTCCATTTTAATGTTGATTCCTGCAAGTTGGGTTAGAATTCCTTCCATGTAATTTAAATGTGTGGCAAGTGATGTGCTGGACTTCATTTCAAGCATGAAAAACTCAATCAGGAGACCATACTTTGATGATTTAGACTGTGCACCGAACAAGGTGACAAGTCTCTTTTATGTATCCTGTGAGGTCTCACAGTTATCCACATGGTGGATATAGTTGTTGTCTAGCTCCAGTTTGATAATGACCTGGGCCTTATCATCGTTCTTTTTCCAAGTTATAGCAAGATCCACATCACGAGGCTTCTTTTCTTTTCTAGTGGTAATGGCCCAGAGGCCCTTCTTCATCAGGATGAGTTTGATGCGGGTCTGCCAGGTGTGAAACCCGACTCCTTTGAAATGAGCAGTTGGAGAGTCTTTGCCCATGTTAGACTTACGGAAACAGTAGCAAATCAACTTCATAATTTTGAGATTTATCAGTGGAAGAGCAGATTACAATGTGTCAAGAGACACAAGTAATGATAGTGTGAAAACACATTATGCGGAGACTATGTCTGTGTTGATGTTAAGCTTGAATCTTCTTTGTTCGGGGTCGTCGATCCTTCTTCAATCTTTCCACGTTCTTCCCCTCCTTGATTTGATGCTGGGACAATAGATCAGAGTGGCAGTGTGTTGCTCCAGGTGGCAAGAGAGAGAAAATAATGAGATTTTTGAGCTTGAGTGAAAAATTGGCTATGGTGGATTTTAGGGTTTCATGACAGGGGCTTGGTTTTTTGCTGATTGCAGGAGCTATGGTGGATCATTTTCAAAACTTTTTTTATGGAAATGTAGCTCTCTTCAAGGCCTATCAAAGCCCTATTATCCTCGTGTCAAGATCACGGCCCATAGCAATGGCGGTAGCAGCTTGAACGTCAGCAGGCGCAGTTCAGCCAGATTCTCGCGATTTCGTGAATGTTGGAGCAGAGGGTGATCAATGTCATGCTATGTTGTGCCACGATGATGCGCCTGAAGTTGGGGAACAACTTTTTAGAAGACAGCATGAAGAGTTATGCCCTCTATTGCAAGATCCAGCTCCTCAAAGTTGGCAGGGTCTATCTGGCTATGGCAAACACACAGGGAAGCAATTGTGTAGACTCACAATGCTGAGCTTGAAATGGCCTAATGTTGAGCTCTGAGGTGATAGAGAGGAGCTCCATAAGCAGGGCTATAGTTCTCTAGAAGAAAGCTTGTTAAGATCTTGTGTGGTTGAAGAGATCTAAGAGCTTGAAGCAAGATAGGTGCACGGTGGCTATGGCTGCCACAAGGTCAAATGGAGAAGGAGTAGAAGATGAGCTCCTAGACTTAACCTGAGCTAGACTGAGCTCAAGCTGAGCTAGATGAGAGTACAATGGAGCTGGAGGAGCAGTGCCATGCCCGACTGGGCTCTGATACCATGTAAAAGATGTGGGATCTAGAGCATGGCAAAGGCGTAAGCTATGGAGAATGGAAGATAAAGACACAACTCATGTTGACATGACAATGTAGACAACTGTTACACAAGTGAATTAGGTTTCAAGATTGAGACTTGAACTCATAAACACAATCTTGTGTATGGACAACAATGACACAGACAGTTGATAGAAAGAGACAAGTACTATTGCATTATCATCATATGAAAGTGATAGTTCAAGTACATCATTATATAGAGTTCTTTGGTAGCACTTAACATCCACTGTGCGTATGGGATTCTGGTCCTAAGCCCTTACTGCTCCTCACAAAGGGACTAAAGTAGGTGTGATTGCAAATATCTCAGCACATAAAGCAAAATTTTTGTTGTCCAGCTTTTCTCCCACAATTTGAGTGACATTGTTGGTGCCTTGAGCATTTTCCATAGTTGCAGCTTAGGTATTCAGTGATGTATACAACCTGTAATTATCTGACTTCTTTTCCTACAATTCAAGACCAGTTTTCTGATATTCATGACAATTGTCTACAATTCAGGATAGTTTTCCAGACAACCTGCTTGCTATAAACTGTATTTCAACAATGAAAAAACACAGTCAATTGAGCATAAAACAAGCTCAAATCAGTTCAAAACATTCTGTGGTAGTGGCAAAACATCCCAGCAACAAACTATGTCCATATAAGTATCAATGTTTATACTGTATGCAAGTAGTAGTATCAAATACAACTAGCCCACTACTATAACCAGCAATATTTTCTCTATTAAAACAAGAGTATTCAGACCTCAAAACAGCCCCAAAACATCTCATTTAGTTGCCACTCTATGCAGGAGGAGTTGATACATGTCCAATCGATCATAATATATTGCATGTATGTCAAGTGAAGATGATAGGTATCATTCATGCAGACAATAACCAGTCAATACGCTGGTATAACCAGCAACAAATGACAACACCTAGAAACAATGCCTAACATTGCAAAACTTTTTAGCAACATTGTATACAATTGACACATTGTTACCAACTTTTCACATTAATTTAATGCCGATGCGATCGTAATTTCAAATTTGGAGGACGTGTCTCTGTAGTCCGGCAAGTGGAAAATCCTAGTTTGAAGGAGTTTTGTGCTAGAGAGTGGACTTAGGAAAATACCAGTAGAATTCGATAGTTTTATCTAATCATAAGGAATCATTTTCGATTAGTGGAACCATGAGTATTTGAGTTAATATGAGTAAAGGAGGGGAAACATTTTGATAATGGCAACCTCATAGGCAAAAATGCAAGAGAGGGTAGTCGTATAATGAAGGTGGAAAAGTAGCTAACATTTTAGCTTAACAAAAAAATATTATGTAAGAGAGGATGCTAGTTGAAAGAGAAGGGGGGGTGTTCTTCTATGTGTTATGTAAGAGAGGATGCTAGTTGAAAGAGAAGGGGGGTATTCTTCTATGTGTTATGGTTCTAAAGGTTAGGAAATGAGTTTAAAAAAAATCATAACTAAAAGAAAAAATGTTGCATGTGGATTTGAAGAGGTTATGACCAAGGAGAGGGCACCGTCATCCTGGGGGGCACATCATAGTGGGAGATAAAGAGAGGGAGAAGGGGAAAAGACTAAGTGGAAGAGGAAGAGGAAAGGGAGAGGAAGTCCAAAAGCCAATTGGAGAAGAGGAAGGGGAGGAGTTAGTGGAAGTTGAAGAGTCATGAGAAAGAGAGGAGGGGGTACCATTCTATAAAGAGGGAGAGAGAGAAAACTAAAGAGAGAGGAGGGCGCCATCATCAAGAAGGGGATACTATCATCCTGACGGAAGTGCCATCAATTCAAGCCATCCAAGCAAGAGGATTTGAAGAAACAATTGAAGTTGAAGAGAGCAAGAAGAGAGAATTGAAGCCCATGCCTATCCCATGGCCATTATCATGTCTTCTCCTTCTACCTCCATTTTGGAGCTTTTCTCTTCTCTTCTCCCTTAGTCATCTACATAAAACCATGGAAGCTAAGCTCGTAAGCTTGGACTTAATCAAGATTAAGTCTTAAAAGAGTTACAAGTGGCTATTTTCATGGCAATAATGCAATTGGCCAATTTATCTCTTGGGAGAGGGAAAATGATGAGCTCACCCTTGGGAACGATTGGATAGACTCTCCTTGGTTGGACTACAAAGGACACGGCTCCCAAAGATGCAATTACGAATCTCGTACTTCATGTAAGTGCCTTAACTTGTTTAACATAAAAAAAGTAATTTTGCATAAATATTTCTTTAGTTTGGAATTTTTATAAAATGTCTTTGAACCTCAATTTCAACTCTGGATAGTCTTTAGAATTTATGTAAGTCTTATTTTCATTTTAAAAATTAAAAACTGTTAAAAATGCTTAAAAATGGCATAAAAATAATATAGATAAATTTTTATAAAATATTTAGTTAAACAATTATGAGATGTAATATTTTTATAATGAATTATATACTATTGGAAGTATTGAAAATAATTTTTAAGAATTTTTGGAAAATTTTTACTATATATTAAAAATAAAAAATAGTTATTTTAGATGAACATTACATTATTTTTTGATAAAAATCATGTTTTTAATTCAACAAAAAATTAGGATCTTCTATAGAAAACCTAAGAATATCGTTTTGACAGTTTTATGAAAAGTTCTTAGGGTTAGAGAAAAAGAAAATTAATTTGATGTTATCTGTTTGAACATCATTAATATAAAATATGATGTGTCTAACTTTATGCAAATTAAAAGTGTTCACGAGGTATTAAGTTATACGAACATTGGAAAAAGAAAAATTTAGAAAAATAAAATTAGAGTTTATGGGATTGAGGGATGTTAGTTGATTTGATAATAAAAGGAATTAGAAAGAACTATAGGGTTTATGATTTGAAGTTAATTCCCAAAGGGATTAAAATCTTGGGGTTAGTATTTAAGTGTCCATTATAGAAATAGAGATGAAGAGCAAGATTAAGCAAACTTACTGAGTTTTCCATATTAAATTAGTTGGACTACTACAAACGAGTGTCGTAACTATTGAGGAAGGCTAGGATAAATCATAGAAATTAGTTATTAATATCACCTATTCAGTGCAACAACTCTTAGGAGTTGGCTTGACAACGTGGTTAAGAGTAGCTTGGTCTTTGGCCGGTCACCCAAAATTTATGCAAGAAAAAGGCACAAAATGTTGTCTACATAAGCAAAAAGAAAATTCAAGTAGCTATCATTGATAATATTCTTTGTAATTTTCCATGGTATTTTAGTGGGTCCGCATTGTAAAGCCATGAGCATGAGAAGTAGTGTGCATGTTTTGCAAAAGTTGAAAGGTTTTAATGTTTCAATGTTCATAGACCTCCTTTCTAAGGTCTAAGAATGCTCATGTAAAACAAACCCTTAAAGGATATGAAAAGGTGGAAAGGAAGAGCCGTGCAATTTGTGGGAAAGGTGGTTTAGGGAGTTACAACTTCTCTTCCTCTCCTTTATCTGGGTTCTTGCACGTATCTTCTTTTCTCTCTTTCATTGGCACTACTCCTGCTCTCTTTCCTTTCTTGTGCTTTCTTGCTTTATTTCTTCCATGGAAGAAGGAGATAGTGAGGATGAAGACAATGGTTATATTTCTTGTGTGCTAGATTCTTGTGTGTGTGAGCATTGTTTCTTGTTGAGAGGAAGGGTGTTTCTTGCAGGTTTTTAAGGGCACAAGTATTGTAGATGCCACCATGAGGCTTGCTCTCTTGGTAGATTAGGTATTGTCCTTGGGCTGTTCAACAAATCAGTCCAAATTTTGGACTTTCAGCACTCACAATATCCCAAAAAGCATCTACTACTCAAGTGGTATGATCCAAGCATTTGTCAGTAGAAATAAGCATCACGGATACTTCAACCCCGTAGGTATATTGTTTCCAAATTCAGGACATCAACTAGTTTACTGTTTCTAGCCTACAAATAAGCTCCAAAACTGAGCATTTAATACTCCAATATCATGCTCAAATGCATGATAATAAGGGCATATTGTTAGATATGATCAATGCCCCACCCTCATTAGGTGCTACCAATGATCCATGGTGCTCAAAGTTGCAAGGCCCCCATTATGAGGAGAAGCCAAATGTGAGCCCGGACATTGGTTGAGTCCTGACTTGTATATCAGATGAGGTCTATGTGACCGGATGGCGAAAAGGTGACCGTTGTGGGTCTAATCTTTGGGTTAGATGGAGTGGTTAAGTTGGTAGCAACTCGAGGTGCATTGCATCGAGTTACGGGGTAAGGGAGTTAAAACCCGATGGTAAAGGGAATATTCCTTGGAATATTCCCTGGCCGACTAGTGGAGGCTTATATGGTAGGTCGGTCAGGCCAACCTAACGGCCTTCGCAGGCTATAAAAGCTAAACCCCTTCACAGCCATCAATCACTCATCTTTCACTCAGTCAGAGTTGTTGTTCCAACTAGCCTTAAGCTCTTCACCTATCTTCTGTCTAGATCTCCATCTAAGCTTCACACAGTGGAAGCGCAGGGGTGGACAGAGCCATCTTTGTATCAGTTGTTTGGAGTTAAAGAATTTACTGATTCTCCTCTTATATGTTGTGTACTCTCTATCTCTTTCTCAGATTCTGTTCGCTGCGCCGTGTAATTTTTACACATATACATTGTTAGGATGAAAGCCACTAGTGCTCTGGAATCACATACTGTTTAATGTAGCAAACAGCCAGTCTACATAGGTCTGTGCTAAATATCTCAAAATTTGTGAGGAATTTGAAAAAACTTTCTTTTGCAAAGTTGTAGACCACGTTGAAACATGTAGGCATAGGGGGTCATTTTTCCAAAAACAATTTATGTAGCAAGATATAGCTTCTGTAAAAAAAAAAGGGCTGTAGGTACAATCTCCTTTGATGACGTTTTCTTTAGATTTGATGTCTTGATGTCAAATGGCCACTACCAAGCCTTCAGGTTTTAGGCATTCAAGCTCTGATACCATGTTGGAAGAGAGGGAGAGAGACATAGTGGAGCGGAAGATGAGCCTCAGCTCATTGTTGTTCTTCTTTCATTATTCTACCATCATACTAACTGAAAGAGACTTGCACACATAGGTATGACTAACCAAGACTAACTATGGTTAAGTCACTGACTACACCAACTTATTGAATGCCACACATGTGTACAACTATATCTAGCTAATGCCGATCATACACATAAAGATAAACTGATTGAAGTGTAGCGGGAGCTTGATATTCTAATAGGTATGGAGAGAAAGTATGACAGTCATTGCTTGACAAATGCCACATCAACATCGATGGCATTCCTTGGTAAAATTTGCCAAAGCAAATGCATCAGAGAACTAGAGTGTCCAAATAGAAATTGCACTAGCCACTCAATTTTTGGATCAATAAACCATGTGGCATGGATAGGTATAAGACTCTTCATTTGCAAGGTCTTTAAAAGCATTGTGGCATACTATTAGCAATCCTACTGTTTGTACCCTATTATGAGTTAATACTATGGTTAACTCCCAACTCATGCCGTGAAGGGAAACTTGATACCAATAAACCGATTGTAAGAATGTTAGCTGATGGTCTCGAAAGCCTTGGATGCTTCTATTGCAAGCATCCCTCCATTTTTCTCTCCAAGTGCCAATGTGTAGTGTATTATGTGATGTCAGCAAGCATGATGTCAAGACTTTTCATCCCATTAGGGCACACATAATCACAAGGTGCAAAGAGTCACCTATAGAGAAAATGTTAAAGAGGTTCAAAAATTTGTAGAGGAAATGGTAGGAGTCTTTATTGTAGTTGGTGGGCCTTGACACTTCCAAATATATGTGGCTAGAAAAAAATTGACAAGTGCCATGGTTCATGAGCAAGGAGTTTTCATGTTTGACACTGAACTCTCAACAATGCTCGAGGAACTCCAACCACTCATTTAGAGGAACATGTCACATATTATTCCATTCAAGGAATAAAGACATATTATAAAATAGTATAAAAAAGCCCAGTATATGATGTTGAGTTTTCCATGCATGTAGGTTTAAGCATATGGTTCGTGTAGCACATGCAAAGAGCAATTAGGGATGGAATCTTGTCTTTTGCAGTTAAAGCAACATTGTGCATAAATATTTTTCCATGGTAGCCTATTTCTTGGGCAAGCTGATGACAATGATAGGAGGTGCTTTATATTCAAAATGTTAATGATAGGGCTAGCATCAAGGGTTAACTTGGTGAGTCGTATGCAAAGGAATGGCACCATGGACTTGCACAATAGTTGGATATGCTTTGACCATGTGTGTTGTATCAATGATTTGTATGACCCAAGGTACTTTTTCTTACCCTAATTTACCATTACAAGATGAATGTAATGAATATAGTGCTCCTAAATATCTAGTTACTACCTCATGTTTTTGTGGTGTACAAGAGTTGATGACTATGGCAATATGCAAGATGAAGGAAGATGATACAGATGCACAAATCTTATTCTAGACAAAGTGGAATGAAGTGATGGAGAAGTGTGGACACAAAAGTTCTCATTTTCAAGGGTTCATGGGATAGATTATGTGAACTTGAACCAAGCCCACTGACTCTCGACAGTTGCAGATTACCTGTTAGTCATGTGTGCTTCAATAAGTGAGTCGAGATTCAGCTATGGTTAGGAGTTAGACCTATGGTTTATACCATTGTAGTGAAGTGTGTAAGAGTTAGAGAATTAATGAATAATGAGGATGAAGGAGGTAGATAGTACTCTGCTCTTTGAACTTGGTGTCTCTCTCTCTCCCTCTCTAAATCTCAAACATGGTATCAGAGCCATGAGATCCTAAGAGCTTGCAAGCTTGGCATTGACATCGTAGGAGCTAGAGAGTGAATCCCTACAGAAGGGCAGTGAAAGCCATAGCTCATATGTGGTCTGGTATGTATCAGAGTCTTTCAAGCTTGCATTTGGTCAGAGCTGATTGAGGCTTGTGAAGAGGGTTATTTGATAAATATTAGAGCTTAGTTGGATGAGCATTTATGATGCCAGGAGGCATATTTCACGATGGATTCCGTGCCACGGTGGATTCCGTAAACTTTGTTGACTGGGGCTCATACACAAAGTGGATTCTTTGTGCGAGAAGTTGATGGGGACGCCTATCCTTTTCGGGCATTTCATTAATTTAGTGTGTACATGGGTGATTCCATAGCGGGCGATTCTGCAAAATACATATTAAATTAATAAATGTTTATGAGTTTAGAGTGCGCACTCGTGATAAATTAAGGTTAGGATTGTTTTCTAACCAGTTGATTTATTTATGTAGCTGAAGACTGCTAGGTATTCACTTTTGTCGGTTTAATTGTATTATTTTACTAACGATTGTGAATGCTTCAGTTGATGTGTAGAGATAGTAGTAGTGGCAGAGGAAAGCATTGGAGGATAGCGTGTATTCGAGTTATCACTTATATTTTGATGGGCACATACCTTAGGCATGGCGCCTATATTTTGTCGCGCCTATTTATTAAGGGATTGGATATTTATTTATTATTTTGTATGCGCATGGGCGCATGATTATGATATTTGTATTTGGACATTGTATTGGGTATGCCTGACTCTTTGGGCGCCCGCCCATTAGCTTTATTTCTATTTTGTGCTAAAGCAAACTCAAAAGCCAAAAGCGTGCTATTTTGTAATTTGGGCTATTATTTGAGCTTGAAGATGATTAATACATAAAATACATGCTTTGTGGAGCGCTCACACAAGGCATAGGGGAAGATTGCACCCAATTGGTCTCTTGTTCATGTCGTCCATGCTTTCTACCTTGAGTTTTGTGCAAAAAGTAGAGTTCTTTTGTTCTTGGGACCTTCCGGCGCTCACTATGCGAGCATACAACATCCGATTTGTACACCAGTGGTATCAGAGCGAAGTTGAGATCGAGAGCTTCCAATTGCTACCCATCTTGCGCGAAGGCGGAGCTCTTGGAATGATCGAGCTCTACAGTCAGTTTCATCGCGAACGGTCGATACAGGTGGATTCCCGGCGGTCAAGAACCTCTATCTACAGCCTTTGATCGCGAAGGACCGGCCTGGGGAAGCGGAGGACCACAAGGAAAGTTCCTTCTACAAGTTATTTATTTCTCAACAGTCTGACAGTAACTCCATAGCTTGAAAGCTTGAAAAGCTTATTTGAAAGTTTAAAGGCTTAATAGTAAGCTTAAAAAGCTTACTCAATCAAATTTTTCAATTGGCGGCGTCAGTATACCCTCGCCGTAAATTTCGCGGCTGAAAAACCGGCCCCCCCCTAAAAATTCGTCATGATCAGCAGATTAAGCTCTAAGCTTAATCAACCAAGTTTCAAGTCACAAAAATCTTCAAGTTTGACAAGTACTTTAAGTTCTGCAACTCTGCAAGTTCTGCAAGTCAGCAGAGGTCAAAACTGACTTATGCTAAAAACTCCCATAAGGATTGTTCCTGCGCAGAAGCACTGAACTGTAAAGTTGTTCCCTGGAAGACTCTATTCGCATACGCAGACTTGCTGAACTAGTTTCAGCACACGCAGAAGGTCATACACAGATTTTACGAAGACTTTAAATCCCGCAACTGCAAAAGTCGAAGACCGTAAAAGTCAAACACAAAAATCTATAAGCCTTGTACACCCGACTTTGAGCTATGCTCATCCCGCTAATTGGATTTTGAGAGTGTGAGGTCTTTTGAATTTTTACAGGATGACGGAACAAAATATGGATGATTTAATGGCTGAAGGCAATCTTCCTGAACCTACAATGGAACAAAAATTGGATTTAATTATGATGTAGTTGGATGAAGAACGAAGAGCCCAGCAAGCCTTGCAAGTTCAATTGGCCAATTTACAACGATCGACTACCGACAAAGATGGATCACAACCCGAAGATCTTATCCGACGAACCATCGATGCGACTCTCGAAGCTCAATCCATTTGCAAAGAAACAAAGATAAGTAAAAGAAATTTCAAATTCCATACTTTCAATGGAACTCGAGATGGAAAGACTGTCTTTGCATTCATCAGTCAGTTTGATGATTACTTCCATGAAGAGACATACGTTGAAAAAGATAAAATTAAGTGTGTCACTAATCATTTAGTAGATAGAGCATCTCTTTGGTGGACCGTGGTTCGTAAGAGCATAGATTGTCCTACTACCTGGGAGAGTTTCAAAAAGAAGTTTATGCAGAATTTCCTTCCTCCACAATTCCATGAAAAAGCCATAAAGCAATGGGACCTTCTTCAGCAAAGAGATCGTGAGCCTATTTCCCAGTACACCAAACACTTTTGGAATGCCTTACTCCAACTACGCATGCTTGAAGACGTACCTGAAGCGACTCACAAGCGCAAGTTTATGTCTGGATTACTTGGGCATTACTACGCTGAAGTCAATATGTTCAAGCCTGCAACTCTTGAAGATGCAATTTCTTTAGCTCATGACATTGAAGACAAGATTCGAGGAAGAGACAAGCGTCCACAACAATTTCAAGCAAATGGTAACTATGGTTCTAAGCAATTCAATTCAAATTTTAGAAGATTCAATCAAAGTCGATTTCCTTCATCATCTTTCTATAAGTCTTGGACAAAACCACCTCCTTTGCCATCAAATACCAATCAAAACCCTAAGCCATCTTCACAGCCAAATCCTAATATTCCTAGACTTCCTGCCATTGCAAACAATGTATCTAAAGCCAAATCTATAGTGTGTTACAAATGCCATCAACTTGGACATCTAGCAGCCAATTGCCAATCGAAGAAGCCACCTGTCCATATCAACTATCTTGGAGCAATGGAAGATGAAGAACATGAGGAAATGCCTGACTTTATGGAAGATGAGGACGACATTACTACTCCTTCGGATACTTTACCAGGTATGCCAACTCCACATTCTTTATTGACAATGAAATGTTTAGTGCATGGAAAAGAAAAGATTATTTTGCATGATGATGGTAGTACACATGATTTTATTTCTGCAAAGTTAGTGAAAGAATTGAAATTACAAACTGTTCCTACGCATTATCGCATTAAAGCAGCATTTTTAGGCACAAAGTATAATGGAACACAAGAGGTGCATGATTTAGAAATTCAAATTGGTGAATACACTGAAAGAAGGAATTTTCTAGTTGTACCATTACAATCCAGTGATATTATCCTAGGTACGCCTTGGCGTCATCAGCATAACCCTGACATAGATTATTCCGCGCATTCAATTAAAATTCATTTTCAAGGAAAACACATTACATTGTATGGTATGCACGCATCCAATAATTTTCCACTGCTTACTCATACTCAAGCTAAACGTGCATTACACAAAAGTAATAAATCTTCTCTAATTTGGGTAAATGAACTTCAAGCTAAAGAAAAATATATGCACCCTAGGCATCAAGAATTGCTTGCACAATTTAAAGATTGTTTTGCTGAAGATTTACCACCTAGACTACCTCCTTCACGTCCTGAAGACCACAAAATAGATTTAATTCCTGGTACACAACCACCCTGTAAAGCACCATATAGGCATAACCAGATTGAACAGACATAAATTCAAAATCAAGTTGAGGAATTATTAAACAGAGGATTAATTAGACCTGGTAGTTCTCCATTTGGCACACCTGTTTTATTGGTAAAGAAGAAGAATAATACTTATCGCATGTGCATTGATTATCGTGCCCTAAATAAGATTACTGTAAAGAATAGATATCCAATTCCTAGGGTAGATGATCTTATGGATAAACTACAAGGTTCTGCCATATTTAGTAAAATAGATCTTAAATCTGGTTATCATCAGGTGAGATTAGATAAATCTGATATATTTAAAACTCTATTTAGAACACAATTTGGTCATTATGAATTTTTAGTGATGCCTTTTGGATTGACTAACGCACCTGCTACATTTAGTAGAATGATGAATCGCATATTTTTGAAATATCAACATTGTGTTATAGTATTCTTTCATGATATCTTGGTATTCAGTAAAAATGAGAAAGAACATTATGAACATCTGTCTTTGGTTTTCAAGTTGTTGAAAGATAATCAATTGTATGCTAATCCGGAAAAGAGTGAGTTCTTTCAAACAGAAATTGAATATCTAGGTCATATTGTATCATCAGAAGGTATTAAGGTTGACCCTAAGAAGATAGAAGCAATATTGAACTGGCCTATACCCAAAAATGTGCATGCGTTACGTTCTTTTCTAGGTCTTGCTAGTTTTTACAGGAAGTTTGTGCGAAATTTTTCATTACTTGCTTTGCCTTTGACTAAATTTTTAAAGAAAGGCATTGTTTATCATTGGTCTGATAATCAACAGAAATCTTTTGATTTATTGAAACATGCATTAACCCACGCTCCTGTATTACAACTACCTAATTTCAATAGACCATTCTTTTTAGTAGTTACTGATGCTAGCCGATCTGGAATAGGAGCCATACTTATGCAAGATAATCATCCCATAGGCTATTCTAGCTGTAAACTGAAACCATCCGAACTTAAATATTCCACATATGATAAAGAATTGTTAGCTGTTGTACAAGCTTTAAGACAATGGAAACATTACTTAATGGGTTCTGAGTTTATGATTAAGACTGACCAACAAAGCATTAGACATCTCCTTAGTCAACCCCAAATATCTGACCGACATATCAAATGGGCAGCCTTTATTCAGAGTTTTCATCCCCTTATTCAATATCAACCAGGAAAAGAAAATGTAGTAGCTGATGCTTTAAGTAGAAGACCAACCATTCATAATATCTCTGTCATATCATTTGATTCTCTAACTCCTATGAAAGATACTTATCATTAGGACATTACTTTTCATGCTCATTGGAATAAATTAGTTAGAAACAACTGGATTCCTATTGATTCATTGTCTTACAATGATGGATTCATGTTTTATGAAAAGAGATTATGTGTTACAATCCCATTTAGATCTTTTGTTTTGAATGAGATTCATTGTCCCCCATATCAAGGTCATAGAGGTATTATATCTACTTTGCGTACATTGACTAAAGATTTTTATTGGCCACATATGGACACTGATGTATCTAACTTTGTTTCTGAATGTTTGGTTTGTCAAAGAGTTAAGAGACATCATGGTAAACAGTACGGTTTACTTATGCCTTTATCTATTCCATCAAGACCATGGGAACAGATTTCTATGGACTTTATTACTGGTTTACCTAATACTAAATCTAACCATGATATGATTTGGACTGTTGTAGACAAGTTTAGTAGACAAGCATATTTCATTCCATGCAAGAAAACTTTAACAGCATCTCAGGCAACACAATTGTTTTTGAAAACTGTTTTCACTAATCATGGATTACCAAAAGTTATTATTTCTGATCGTGATTCTAGATTTTGTAATAACTTTTGGATTACTTTGTTTGCTAACCTAGGAACAAAGATTGATGTCTCATCTGTATTTCATCCTGAAACTAATGGACAAACAGAAGCCACTAACAGTATTATTTTAGATCTTTTACGTGCTTACACTATCTCTAAACCATAGACATGGGATACACATTTGCATTTATTGCAGTTTGCATATAATAATACACCACACACAGCCACAAAGAAAGCACCGTTTGAAGTGATTTATGGTTATAGATTGTCTACACATGTTGCATCTTCATCAAATAGAATTCAAAGTGCTGATGGTATTGCTAATATGCATGCTACTATTTTTGATGAGGTTAAAGACATGATTGCCAAAGCCTAGAAATCATATACAAAACACGCCAATAAGAAAAGTCAGGCCATGAATTTCAAAGTTGATGACTATGTTTGGTTAAGAATAGAAAAACGAAGATTACAAAGTGTAGATAAACACCCAGTTGTGATATGGACCATTTAAGATCATTCACAAAATCAACGACAATGTATTTAAGTTAGAACTACCACCACATTGGAAAATTCACAACACCTTTCACATTAGTTTATTACGACCCTTTAGAGGCCAATTACCTGTACACCCTGTTTATGAAAACCCACCTTTGTTAGATGAAGAGACTGAAATCCTTGAGCCTGAAGCTATCATAGATACTGACTTTATGACCACTAGAACTAGCCGTAGATATTCTAGATATTTGGTCAAGTTTAAAAACCATCTTGTTGAAGAGGCCCAATGGATGAACGCTAGAGACTTAAATGATTTCCCCACTCTGTTAGCTCCACATTGAGCTAATAGCAATTGAGGACAATTGCTATCCCACCCCGGGTGTATGATGCCATGAGGCATATTTCACGGTGGATTCTGTGCCACGGTGGATTCCGTGAGGTTTTACGGTGGATTCTGTAAACTTTGTTGACTGGGGCTCATACACAAAGTGGATTCTTTGTGCGAGAAGTTGATGGGGATGCATATCCTTTTCGGGCGTTTCATTAATTTAGTGTGTACATGGGTGATTCCATAGCGGGTGATTCCGCAAAATACATATTAAATTAATAAACATTTATGAGTTTAGAGTGCGCACTTGTGATAAATTAAGGTTAGGATTGTTTTCTAACCAGTTGATTTATTTATGTAGCTGAAGACTGCTAGATATTCACTTTTGTCGGTTTAATTGTATTATTTTACCAACGATTGTGAATTCTTCAGTTGATGTGTAGAGATAGCAGCAGTGGCGGAGGAAAGCATTGGAGGATAGCGTGTATTCGAGTTATCACTTATATTTTGATGGGCGCATACCTTAGGCATGGCGCCTATATTTTGTCGCGCCTATTTATTAAGGCGTTGGATATTTATTTATTATTTTGTATGCGCATGGGTGCATGATTATGATATTTGTATTTGGACATTGTATTGGGTATGCTTGACTCTTTGGGCACCCGCCCATTAGCTTTATTTCTATTTTGTGCTAAAGCAAACTCAAAAGCCAAAAGCGTGCTATTTTGTAATTTGGGCTATTATTTGAGCTTGAAGATGATTAATACATAAAATACATGCTTTGTGGAGCGCTCACACAAGGCATGGGGGAAGGTTGCACCCAATTAGTCTCTTGTTCATGTCGTGCATGCTTTCTACCTTGAGTTTTGTGCAAAAAGTAGAGTTCTTTTGTTCTTGGGGACCTTCCGACGCTCACTACGCGAGCATATAGCATCCGATCTGTGCACCAATTTAGCTCAGTAGTGGTCAACATTCAAAGTAGAAAATTAGTGTGGGTTTATCAAATTGTACTTGTTTTCTAAGTGAAGAAGAGGGAGTAGCACCAAGCAAGAAAGAAAACCATTAAGCCCTTGAATTGATGTGGTATATAGCCTATGTTTTGGAGTTGGTTTAGCATCATAATGCCCAACATTAGTCACTGCACAAGTGGCCCCTACATCAGCCATATTTGGATAGCATGAATAGCCTTGAATTTGCACCTAGTTGTGAAAGGGGAAGATCAAGCACTCCTGCAGCTATTAAGTGCCCAGTTGGTCATGCTGAACTATCATGAAATGCTCGGCAAGTTGGATTGATTGCATTTGGAACTGTGGAGCATGTTGAAGCTTGAGTTGGTACTTGCAGATTCCAGGACTTGTGCTGCCTGAATTGGGGATATTTTGTGGATGCATTGAGCATTGAATGCTTAGTTTTGAATTGTGTCATAGTTGGTTATGACTGAGTGCTGGCTGGTTATAGACTATAGGAAACTTATTTGGCACTAGTACTAGTTGTATGAACAACTATTGGTGCTCATATGCCCTTGCATTGAACCCCAAAGGTTATGGTACATGTTAGAGATTTTCTGAGGTTGGTTTGAGTTGGAGATACCCTTGTTTCAGTAGAGAATGTACTGCTGGTTATTCACAGACTGCTGTTTTTAGATTACTTGTTTGTCTGTAGTTAGACAACTTGTTTACATAATAAGGGGTATGTAGGAGATGAAGTCTACATTAACATGTTAATACTAATAGATTTTTTGCCACATGCTTGGAGAAGTTTTTGAAAATACTTGAGTTGAGATTTATTAGTTATTGTAGAGTTTTACTATCATAAAGTTAGTGGATTGAAACTGTCCTGCTTTAATAGTGAGCTATCTATGCATCCAAAATGAAAGTTTTGGAACTCCCATGTCGACAATATGCTCAAATGAGCTGAATTGAATTGATTGTAGAGTACATGTATACATATTTGTGTTGCTTGGATGCTATACAAATATCTTGATTAGTGAAAGGTTGACTTGGTTTGCAGGGAGTCAGGCCACTGATTGTTAAGATTTTAGTAAATACATAGAATTTTCATCGTGGCAAATGCTAAAAGGTAAGACAATATTGCTCAAATAGTGTGTGAGAAGCTGGATAATAACAACTATGCTATTTGGAAATTCCATAGGGAGAAATTTCTCATCAAGAAAGGCTATTGGGATTCAGTGACAAGTGTTGAAGCTGAGCCCAAGATTCCATAGAGTTTTACACAGGCAGTCACTATGTATTTTAGATGCCATGGTAATGCAGATTATGAGATGCAAGACACTGAAAGATGCATGGAATATCCTAATAAGATATTATGATACTACTACAAGTGGAAGAAAGATACAACTAAAACAGAAACTCAATACCATGGATAGGACTAATGGTATGGCCATTGACTTGAGATTGATCATGCTAGCAATTGTCCCTTGTAACATTTCACCGATGTGTACAAACTTCCCCCCCACCCATTTTAATGAAAGGAATTTAAATTATTTTTTTCCCACTCTCCAGCCGCCGCCGAACAAATGGCGAGGGGAGGGAGGTTGACGATGATGCCAAGGTGGGTGACTACATGGACGAAGTTAACGAGGAAGCATGTGACGATGACAAAGGTGAAGTTAGCGATGATGGAGATAATGATGATGGAGGGGGGAGGCCACATGGCCTACCATCCCCTGGCTCTCTTAGTCCCCTCACTGCCATGCAAAGAAGGGTAGTTGTTTTTGCCCGCCCAGGTGGAGGGTAAGGAGAGGGCCTCCATCACCCTCCCATGCCCCTCCCTCCCCAATAATACCACCTCTTCCCCATTATATAAACCCCCCCAATCGCAATATAGGAGGAGGGCCAGGACGCTGCAAGAGAGAGAGAGAGAAAGAGAAAGGGAGAGATAGAGAGAGAAGAAGAAGAGAAGAAGAAGAAGAGGAGGCATGAGAGAGAGAGGGAGAGGGAGAGGGAGAGAGAAAGAGAAAGGGAGAGAGAGAGAAGAAGAAGAGAAGAAGAGGAGGGAGGGAGAGAGAAAAAGAAAGGGAGAGAGAGAAGAAGAAGAAGAGGGAGAGAGAGATAGAAAGAGAGAGGGAGAGAGAGAGAGAAGAAGAAGAAGAAGAGGGAGAGAGAGAGCAAGAGACAGGGAGAGAGAGAGAAGAAGAAGAAGAAGAAGAGAGAGAGAGAGAGAGAGAGAGAGAGAGAGAGAGAGAGAGAGAGAGAGAGAGAGAGAGAGAGAGAGAGAGAAGATTCTGGGAGATTCCTCCCTTCCCCTCCTTAGAGGGTGACCACACACTTTATCTCTTCCCCTCGCAACCTATAACCTTTTTCCATGGATTAAATCCCCTTCGCGATAGAGGAAAATCAACCCCCACATACTATCTCATCGACGTGAGAGAGAGAGAGAGAGAGAGAGAGAGAGAGAGAGAGAGAGAGAGAGAGAGAGAGAGAGAGAGAGAGAGAGAGAGAGAGAGAGAGAGAGAGAGAGAGAGAGAGAGAGAGAGAGAGAGAGAGAGAGAGAGAGAGAGAGAGAGAGAGAGAGAGAGAGATTTATAAGATGAAAGTATGGCCCCCAAATGAAGGGAGACACTCACCAAATGTAATCCCACATCCAACATCGGAGCTAATGGCCAAGGCATTTCTGCGAATACTAATACAATGTCGGGAATGTATAATTCATATCCGAATATCGAGGTATTAATTGTATCCCCGCTATTCATTAGAACTTAGGTTATATCACCTTGGCATGTGCATGAGTTCATTTTAAATAAGTAATTGAAATTATTCTTCAATAGTTAATGAACTCGTAGGGGATTTTAGGAAATTCTTTTCGTAACCATAGATGTCCATGTGTAGATTTATTCATATGACGTATTGAGGTTCCCATAAACCCTTGTATCCGAATGTAATCATTGCATCCTAGTGATACGCGACAAAGATCATACGTAGCATAAGGAGCATATAAGGCTACTTAAGGGTTATGCACATAGACGGTGCATGCATGGGGAAGATTATATGAAACATATATTGATGGTACACAAATTAATCTTGCATTAAAGTCTTGCTAATATCACGAACTATTAGTTTATTGGGATCTGAAAGTTGTGCCTAGCTAGTACAAACAACAATCATTGGCATTAAAGCTACGATGCCTTGAGATCTACCGATAGTGACTATGCTTATCAATCCTATTTGAGGTTGGCTAGATGAAACAATAACTCTAGGGTAAGCGAAGAGCTCAAGGGTTAGGAAACTCTAAGTCCGATGCTTTTGTACTTGTTGGGAAAAACGTGGGGTTACCGATCAATGTAAGTGATTAATAGAACTTATGTCTTGTACAGTGTTTGAGACACTAACATATGTCTTAGTCGAAAGAAGGGTTTGTTAAGTAAATTTTACATGGAACTGCTCCTGATCCTAAGGGGGAGAGCGAATATGCAATGGAAGGTTATCGCGACTATTCTTGCAATGTTTGGAAAAGGATATCATTGTCTTTGTTGATTGATCAAATTCAATTGATTGTTGGGATGTGATTTGGATGATTATTACAAATGCTTGTGTTTGATGGTAAATGCATGGAAGGGGTCAGTGATGACAAGTTGCCATGGGAAAATAAAGGAATTTTTTCTTGGAAGATGATGTTAGGGTTGATTGCCTTGACTGTGCTTGATTCTTAATGGGATTAATTAAGAAAGGATACTTTGAGCGGGCGGATCATCTACAAGGTCATGCCACGTTTCAACTTGAGAGGGCACTGCTCGATTCATGGGCCGAAGGTCGAGCGGTGAAAAGGCCAACCACGGAAGTTGTGTCTCACTCCTAGGTCATTTGGGATCAGTGGAGCTCTGGACACCCCTTGTCTAGTTCGAAATGGAGTTGTAGACTGTCGTGAGCCCAACGTCTAGGGCATTGGAAGATCCTATTCTAAATAATAGATGGAAATTATGGTACCACATGATTTGGACCGGGTACTTCTGTTGGACAGAAAACATACATAATTTCTCATGTATAAGCATGAGACAAAGATTAACATGAAGAAAAGTTAAGGAATTTATTTGAAAGTTTGTCAAAGGATTGCTTGCTCTGTATTTGTGCATGTGCCCTAAATTACGTGAATGAACCGTGTTCCCTAAAAGGCTTAATTAATGAAGTTGATTTTAAATGTCACACATAAATGTGGTAGGACCTAATTAGATAACTAAAGAATTTCTACTGAGGGAAGTGGGTGGGCGGAACCCCTAACGGGTCTGTCCTATGGTAGGGTAGTCTCAGAGAATTGGGAGGCTTCTCACAAGATTTTACCATCGTCCGACCTTTAAGTATTGTGAGGTTAGAACTCGATTCATGCCGTTTAAGGGGATCGGAATGGGACTATGCCCTATGGGCACAGAGGTTGAGTGGCACATCCCTCTCATTTCCCGCTCTCTTTGAACCAAGTGCAGTATGGATTTGCATCGGATTCGGTATCTTTGCGTAAAGTAGGATGTCCAGAATTCGACGCTAGGATGCTGTTAGGAGACCTTGTCTAGTAGGAACCCAAATTTCAGGTTGATCCTAGTGGGTTCAACCGCAAACATTCCATTGTAAAGTGAACTCGGGAAACCCTAGGCGACAAACCCTGGAACATTCCATGGGAGTGGCAGGCGATGACACTTGGATTCGTTTCTCGATGGACCGCTAAAATGTGCTTGGACAGTCGATAGGCGGGCACGTTACAGTTGGTATTAGAGCGAAACTTCGTGATGATATATGATTGATTTATGTATGGTTTGTAGACATATTTTAAATAGAATAACCTAAGTTCTATAGATTGATTGTCATGCATCTTCTACAACCACAAATGCTGACATGTAAGAGAAGAAATTCCTTCTCAAGCAAATTAAGGCACCCAAGTTTGATGGAGAAGGGATAGACATTGCAGCAAAGGTGAAGATATGGATTGAATCAATGGATGATTATTTCTCTGCTTCAGGAACCACTTTCTCCAATCAAGCAATGATAACCAAACTTAAGCTAGTTGGCCAAGCTTGGGTATGGTGGAAGTAATGGTGCAAAGATCAAGGTGTTTCTGAAGCCGATGTCACTTGGGCTCAGTTGAAAGATGATGTACGTGGACGATACCTTTCGCCAACCTACAGACTTTGAGGATGAATGAAATCTTCAAGCTCAAGTAGTTGAAATTAACCGTGAAAGCTTACTACTCAAAGTTTACTAAAATACGCACCGCCTATGGATATTGCGCAGCAAGTATCCAAGTTTTGCCATGGCTTGAATACTCCTCTGAACCACTGTCTTGAAGCAATGCGTCCAACGGACTTGTAAGATGCATTACTTTGAGCAAAGCCAATCATCCAAGAATTTAAACCGTGCAATTGTGACCAAGATGTTTCTCGAGATCAGGTCAAGAGATGCCACACATGCGAAGAGATAGGGCATATCTGTATGAGATCTCCCTACCTCAATGCTTCCATTGCAATGAGCTAGGGCATGTCCAAGCAGATTGCCCTGACTTAAGTCTAGAAGATATCGAGCCCCTAAAGAAACGAAGCTACACAAGTGTAGTCTATGGATATACAGAGGAATCAGATGAAGACGAAGACCTAGAACCCACTACACCTTATCAGGATGACTAGAAATCCTAGAAGTTTTATCGACATGTAATAATACAAATTATATTGGGAATAAAACTTACTCTTATAACTACGGTTAACTCGAGTAATATGAGTTGCACTACTTGAACCATTAAGAGTAGCACATCGGATGCATGGTGGGTCCTAACCCATAGGTCTTAAAGCCCCACTAATGCTTGTCTTCCCCAGTTCTTTCGAGATGAGGACATCCTGGGCTCTCTAAGGGCGAGAAGATGTAACATTTTGCCGTTGTATACAAAGTCCCCCCTCCCCACATTTTAATGAAAGGAATTTAAATTAATTTTTCCCCACTCCCCCAGCTGCCGTCCGCTGAATAGATGGTGAGGGGAGGGAGGTTGACGACGATGCCAAGGTAGGTGACGATGATGCCGCTGAATAGATGGTGAGGGGAGGGAGGTTGACGACGATACCCAGGCAGGCGACAGCGGCATGGACAAAGCTGACGAGGAAGGAGGCGACGATAACAAAGGCAAAGTTGACCACGATGGAGATAACAATGATGTAGGGGGGGAGGCCATGTGGCCTACACCCCCCTAGTCCCCCCACTGCCGTGTAGAGAAGGACATCCATTTTTGCCTACCTAGGTGGAGGGTAAGGAGAGGGCCTCCATCATCCTTTCCCCACGCCCCTCCCTCCCCAATAATACCACCTCTTCCCCATTATATAAACCCCCCCAATCGCAATAAAGGACGAGGGCCAAGATGTTGCACGAGAGAGAGAGAGAGAGAGAGAGAGAGAGAGAGAGAGAGAGAGAGAGAGAGAGAGAGAGAGAGAGAGAGAGAGAGAGAGAGAGAGAGAGAGAGAGAGAGAGAGAGAGAGAGAGAGAGAGAGAGAGAGAGAGAGAGAGAGAGAGAGAGAGAGAGAGAGAGAAGAAGAAGAAGAAGAAGAAGAAGAAGAAGAAGAAGAAGAAGAAGAAGAAGAAGAAGAAGAAGAAGAAGAAGAAGAAGAAGAAGAACAGGAGGGAGAGGGAGAGGGAGAGAGAGGGAAAAAAAGAACGGGAAAGAGAGAGAAGAAGAAGAGGAGGGAGAGGGAGGGAGGGGGAGAGAGAGAGAAGAAGAAGAAGAAGAGGGGAGAGAGAGGGGGGGAAGGTTCTGGGAGATTCCTCCCTTCCCCTCCTTAGAGGGTGACCACACACTCAGTCTCTTCCCCGCAACTTATACCCTTTTTACACGGATTAAACCCCCTTCGCACAATAGAGGGTGACCACACACTGAGTCTCTTCCCCGCAACTTATACCCTTTTTACACGGATTAAACCCCCTTTGCACAATAGAGGACAATCACCCCGGCACGCTACCTTGCCCACGTGAGAGAGAAAGAGAGATTTGTAAGTCGAAAGTATGGCCCCCGAACGAAGGGAGACACACACCAATCATAATCCTGCATCCAACAATGGAGCCACTGGCCAGGGCATTTCTATGAATACAAATACAATGTTTGGTATGGAGAATTCATATCTAAATATCCAGGTATTAATTGCCATCCCCCCTATTCATTAGGACTTAGGTTATATCAAATTGGCATGTGCATGAGTTCCTTTTAAATAAGTAATCGAAATTATCGAACTTGTAGGGGATTTTAGGAAATTCTTTCCGTAACCATAGATGTCCATGCGTAGATTTATTCATATGACATATTGAGGTTCACACAAACCCTTGTATCTGAATACAATCATTGCATTCTAGTGCTATGTGACAAAGATCATATGTAGCATAAGTAGCATATAAGGCTACTTAAGGGTTATGCACACAGATGGTGCATGCATGAGGAAGATTATATGAAATATATATCGATGGTACACAAATTAATCTTGCATTAAAGTCTTGCTAATATCACGAACTATTAGTTTATTGGGATTTCAAAGTTATGCCTAGCTAGTACAAACAATAATCATTGGGATTAAAATTACGATGCCTTGAGAACCGCCGATAGTGGCTATGCTTATCAATCCTATTCGGGGTTGGGCTAGATGCAACAATAACTCTAGGGTAAGTGAAGAGCTCAAGGGTTAGGAAACTCTAAGTACGATGCTTTTGTAATTGTTGGGAAAAAGGTGGGGTTACCAATCAATGTAAGTGATTAATAGAACTTATGTCTTGTACAGTGTTTAAGACCCTAACATATGCCTTAGTCAAAAGAAGGGTATGTTAAGTAAATTTTACATGGAACCGCTCCTGATCCTAAGGGGGAGAGAAAATATGTGATGGAAGGTTATCGCGACTATTCTTGCAATGTTTGGAAAAGGATATCATTGTCTTTGTTGATTGATCAAATTAAATTGATTGTTGGGATGTGATTTGGATGATTATTCCAAGTGCTTGTGTTTGATGGTAAATGCATGGCAGGGGTCAGTGATGACAAGTTGCCATGGGGAAATAAAGTAATTTTTTCTTGGAAGATGATATTAGGTTTGATTGCCTTGATTGTGCTTGATTCTTAATGGGATTAATTAAGGAAGGATGCTTTGCATGGGTGGATCATCTCCAAGGTAATGTCGCATTTTAACCCGAGAGGGCACTGCTCGATTCATGGGCCGAAGGTCGAGTGCTAAAAAGGCCAACCACGAAAGTTGTGTCTCACTCTTAGGTCGCTTGGGGCCAGTGAAGCTTGGACACCCCTTGCCTAGTCCGAAACAAAATTGTAGACTGTCGTGAGCCCAACGTCTAGGGTGTTGGAAGATCCTATTCTAAATAATGGATGGAAATTATGGTGCCACGTGATTTGGATTGGGTACTTCTGTTGGACAGAAGGGATACATAATGTCTCCTGTATGGGCTGGAGATAAAGATTAACATGAAGATAAGTTAAGGAATTTGTTTGAAAGTTTGCCAAAGGATTTCTTGCTCTATATTTGTGTATGTGGCCCAAATTATGCGAACGAACCCTGTTCCCTAAAAGGCTTAATTAATGAAGTTGATTTTAAATGCCACATATAAATGTGATAGGACCTAATTAGATAACTAAAGAATGCCTAGTGAGGGAAGCGGGTGGGCGGAACCCCCAATGGGTCTATCCTACCGCAGGGTGGTCCCAGATAACTGGGAGGCTTCTCACAAGATTTTACCATCATTCCGACCTTTAAGTATCATGAGGTTAGAACCTGATTCATGCTGTTTTAGGGGACCGGAATGGGACTACGCTCTACAGGTAGAGAGGTTGAGCGGCACATCCCTCTTGTTTCCCACTCTCTTCGAACCAAGTGTGGTATGGATCTGCTTTGGATTGGGTATCTCTGCGTAAAGTAGGATGTCCAGAATCTGGTGCTAGGATGCTGTTAGGAGACCTTGTCCACTAGGAACCCAAATTTCAGGTCAATCCTAGTGGGTTCGGCCGCAAACGTTCCATTGCAAGGCGGACTTGGGAAACCCTAGGTGACAAACCCCAGAACATTCAATGGGAGTGCCAGGCAGTGACACTTAGATTCGTTTCTTGATGGACAACTAAAATGTGCTTGGATACCTGATAGGCGGGCACGTTATATCCCTTGACCACTATTGAGAGTGATGGTGTGCCATTAGCACTCTTTGGGCTAACCCTATGTATCACTCTCATGTTTCACTCCATTCCATCATTTTGGCCCATGAGCTAATAGTGCCATTTAATATGTAGCACCATCCATTATTTAATAAGATTCTTACTAGGGAGAAACTACACATGGCAAGTCACTTTGTTGGTCCCTATTTGCTCACAAATATTACCACATATTCATGCGACCATTTGGCCGATGCATTTGTTGAATTGGAGTATAACCCCAACTTTTACACATGTGGCCATGTGTTGAGGCAAACGCACCAACAGTCGGGACTTTGGACGGACTTCTATTCTTTCAGAAGCTGCAACTCACGTTGGCGATAATCTCTCACCTTGTCTCTCACGCTCTGCTCTAACTAACCAAGCATTCTCCTCTCCAACCCAAGGAAGCAAGAACACAAGACTAGCTCGAGTTGTAGTGAACTCACCTAACTTACCTTTCAAAGGCTCGAAGATAGTTCCACGACCACGATCAACACGATCCGATGCCGTCGCTCCTTCGCATCCACCACCAAGCACACCAACGAGTCGAAGAGCTAGTAGAGACGATGAGAAAAGCAAGAAGATGACGAAGAGCTTCACCTTCCCTCAGTCCCTCGCTCAACACACCTCTCACTCTCTCCCTCTCAGTCACTCTCAACACAATGGAAGCAAGATGATAGAATAGAAAGATTGAATGGTTGCACTAACAGAGCTTCCGCAGCATGAATGTGCCAAAAAGGGGTGTATACAACTGAGACATCCCACCCTTATATAGACATAGAATTAGGGTTAGGGTTTGCGCCCCTTTTGCGTTTAGGGTTAGGGTTAGGGTTTGCGCCCCTTTTGCTTTTAGGGTTTCCACAACTGTGAATTAGGGTTTGCACCCTCTTTGGGCATCCTACCCACATAGTGGGCTTTAGGCCGGTCAATCCTTGAAACATGCTTGAACCTTAGCCTAAATAGACCAAGCCTACACTATTCTAATCACAATTACATGTGCGCAACCCACGCAACACATGCGGGTGGGACAAATACAACTACGGGTGATAAATACAATGTGCACGGGAGTGAGCACGGCTCTCACAAAATAATACAACCATGATAGTCTGATGATGTCCATGAGTAAAAAGTAATACACAAGTGCCCAAAGTAATACAATGAAGCTCCACAAAATAGTAATCCACCAAAAAATAGTATCCAGCACTTGCACTTTCTGCAGCCTTCTCAAAATACCGTTAACATTATTTCCCCCCTAGACGAGTGCGAGTCCCATGGCACTCACGTCGTAGGTAGCATGCTGTAGCTTGCACCGAAGACGCGGAATGCTGGGAACAGTCCTGATCAAGTAGTAGTCCTGATGGAGAAGAAATGGATGTGGCTGATGAAGAACGATGGTTGTTGAAGATGAGGATGTTGCCTGCTGCGGGTGGTACAAATGATGTTGCTCAAATTGTGGTAGATGGTGAGACTGATGGTGTTGCTGGTGACAAATCCTGTAAAAGTTGGCTATGCTGAAGATACACTTGACTGTTGATCCTTCTGATGAATAGAACTTGAATGGTCATTGGAAAATGGAATAGAGGTCGTAGAAGATGGGAGATGCAATGTTGATGTAGAAGTGATGCGCATGATTCTCCACAACTCGAATACCTGCAAAGTAAAACCTCACGTGCAGTCACTCCCTAGGGGAAAAGTGCTAGTCTTCTGATCGTGCACAGGACATATGATGATGTTGGTTTGGGAGATGGGTCGAACTCCAGGCAAGCCTGAAGTGTTGTCCCACACTTGAGGACCCAAAACCGTGAATAGGTTATGGTGCAAATACTATAGTGAGTGCACGTGCATACATAGTCTAATACATAGGTAGAAGACTTCTCCATGGGTGCTTCTGTTGATGATGATGCTCGATGATGAGGAAGCAAGGGAGCTTGATCTGATGAAGATGGAAAGAATGGTAGGTACTGAGAAAAAAAAGGTTGTTGTTGAAGATGCAAGGGAGACACCTAAGTGGGATAGATAAAGGAATTCTTGAAGCGCATGGTTCTCCACTGGATCAACCACATGTGGTAGGTGACCTGAGGTGATGTGGTGTTACTGAGATAAATGAAGTAGAAATGAAAAGTGCACGTGACTCAGGGAGACAGGTCTAGCCTAGGCGAGCCGAGACTCCCTAGGTATGTCCTGACCTTGATGTGCCCTAAGCAAATGTGTGGGGAAATGGAAAAAGGGCTAGGGGGTTAGAGACGGAGCCAGCTGACCAAAGCCACTGGACACATCCAACTTGAGGACCCCTAGGTGCAGTGCAGTGCATGTGAGTGCATATATATATATATATATATATATATATCTTTTTTTTATTTTTTGCTTTCTCTTTTTTTTTTCCATCATGTGATGCACAAGGGAGTCACTCCTCAGGAAGTGGCTGCAAGGTAAGTGAAAGACACCCTTTGCTCAAAAGATATGGCTTAAGAAAGGTTCGGAGATAAATGGGTGATTCTGGATAAAAAGGATGGGTACACCGAGCAAATCTGCTATCCACCATATCCTCAAGCAAGGCTACACAGTAAGAGGGGAATAATACAGCTCGAAGAAGAAGTCTTGCCATGGCAATGCGGTCAATCCCTGTGTTGATGTCGAAGAATAAGGGTGGCAGGTCATCCTCATAGGGAGTCGGTGGCTGCTGTAAGAGCTTACTATGAGGCGGAGATAATTGCAAGTGACTATGAAGGTAGGATCGGGGCAATTTGAGTAGAGTTTAAGGAAACTGTCAAAAGAGGGTAGCAGATCATGCAACTGGAAGTGATAGATATCACTCTCATGCGGAGCATTGATATTGGGAATTTTGGGAAAGTTATGCCTGCCATGCTTCTCAGCATCATAGTTTTGGAGCCCCGAGAGGAACACCAAGGAAAAGGGAATTCTCTTGCAAGAAAATCTATCTTGTAACATCAACAAGCTTGTTTATCATATTTCATATGATCACAATGAAGAAAAGAACACCAGGCACAACAAATCTTCATGCAGCATCATGTAGATCTCCCACGGATTTTAATAGAATCAACCATATTCTTCAACATCTTCACAAAATCCATCAATAGAACAAAGAAAGCAAAGGAATACACCATCTTTGAATGGAAATACATCACATAGTATTCATCTTCAATATCTTCATAGTCTTCTCTCTCAATCTCTCATATACAATCACTCTGTTTGAGTAGAATTGGCTATCTCTGACTCTCTCTCTCACACTCCATCAATAATACATCATATCCTCACTACAATCTCTCAAAATTACTCTCAATAATCACTCTTAGGTCGTGGATACCCCTCCCAAGAGGTATGTCTGATATGAAAAGTCACCAGAGCCACTACAGTGTCCTTTCATAGCTCACTACTGTCACTTCACTCGAGTCTTCTCTTGAGTCTTCAGCAGCTATTTCTTCCACTTCCTTCAGCTCTTTTGCACTTGTATTCACCTCTTTCCAAGGCTAGAAAACTTTCCCAAAAGTCACACATACATTCCACAGAACACTTACAGAAGCATACAGAACAGTCTACAGAACAGTACCAGAACAGCTACAGTACAGAACAGAACAGAAACAGAACAGAAGCAGAAGCTCTACAGAAGACCTACAGAAGGTTACAGAAGGTTATCAAAACCTCATAACTCACTCTCAAACCATTTCAAACTCTCACAAACCATTCACTAAGCTTTCATAATATCTCATTCTTCATCAATCAATATTCCTTCCCTCCTTACAGAAGACAATCAGAACAAAACAGACCAAAACAGAACAAAACAGAAGGTATACAGAACCATTCAGAACCTATCAGAACATCACAGAACCACCAACAAACATCATGGTCTTCCAAAACACAATCAATATCATCTAAAACACTCTCAAACCACTTCCAAACCAATCAATCATCTCATAAAATCAACCATTCAGCTCTTAAAAACAACAAAAATCAGCCAAAAAACAAGTCATTTCAACACTCAACATATCCCCACACTTAATAAGGAAGCGTCCTCGCGACCCAGGAAAAAGGGAATACAAGTTCAGGGAAAAGCTCAACTTTGATCTTCAATATCTTTTCAAAAAGAATCCATCCACCACGACCCCAACTTATAACCTGTTTCTGATATAAAAATACAAAGAAAGGAAAACTCTTTATATATTAACACCTCTTATCAAACTAAAAATCACCACAAATTTGTAAAGGATATAAGAGTTTGCTTCTTCTTCATCAGCATCTGCTTCAACTCTGCAACCACGACCCCATCTCTACAAATCTCCAAAACATAGCTCGTACACGAAATCCAATAGGAAACCACCACGTTCGTTTGACATAAATGAACTCACAACACAAACACTAATACACAACACAACCATCTGAATGACTCCGTCAAAAAAGAGAGTTTTGCATTAAAAAGCTTCCACCATACATTGGAAAGGTATCAATGAAGATGATCCCTCTTAAAAGATTGATGTTGTCGGAATCGATCCATAGATAAGGATTCATCTACAAAGTTTTTAGGAGGATTTTGAAAAAATTGGAGACAACACATCCTTTCCAACAGGACCAAGTATCTGCTCGGCAAACAGAGGGCATGAAAATACAGTATCTCCAGCTACTGGGAATCAATGCTTACATTGACATTCATGCACAACTTTGGAATAGGCTTTGAATCAGTATGAGAGTGCCTATGCATATACGCCAGGTACCAAGCAAAGTGAGCAGTTAATCTCACTGAGGGATCTGCAGACTGTGAATATTGTTGGGCAAAATGAACATAATTCTGATAAGCTTGACTGGAAGCTGTCCATTCTCCTGGAATTACTGGCCAATTAATCTGCGGTCCTGTAAGGCAATCATCCGAACTCCATCCCCTTCTTCTAGAAATCTGATTATCAAAACCGTCACAGTCACTAACCAACTGAGGTGGTTGAGATATGGAAGTGTTAGGAGAGGGTAGTGGAATAAGGGAAAGTGGATGAAGGGAAGGATAGGAAAAATCATAAAAGGAAGAAAAGGTTAAAGAAGGAGTGGCAGAAATTTGGAAGGAATCACTAAGGAACGGTGTTAACTAATAAATAGGAAATGTGGAGGGTACATTAATGAGGGGTGAAGAACAGGGTGGAGAAGGGGAAAATACCCTATCCTCAATAAAGGAACAATATGTGAAAATAGGAATTTGAGGGAAAGATGAAGGTTGGAAAAGAAGAGGTAAAATAATGGAATTAGACTGACAAAGGGAAAAATATAGAGGAGGGTAGGAACAGAAGGTCCTAAAAGAGATCGTCGATGATAGGCATCAAAGAAGGTAGCATCAAATGGATTATGTTTGGAAAGATAGGTTAAGAGATCCATCCTCAGTTGGTTAGTACTCTGTACAAAGGTAGGAGCTGTGTTTTGTCTTTGATTTAGGACCACTGAATCAATCATGGGATGCCACGAATTATCCTGACAATCAGCTACTTTGGAGGAATAACTCTGGAACATGTCAGCTATGCGCAACTCCAAATGATTGACATATAAAACGGCCTGTAAGACCACATCCCCCACATACCATGCCATATCTACCTCATCTGGAATTAACAAATCTCCTCGGAGATACATGTATGACATCAACATGGTATCTGGCGTGACAGAATCTTCAAAGACCATTCTGACTACCTCTGTCAACAACTCAGTAGACCAAGCCCCACTCCAGCCATCCTCTGGAAAAGGTAAATCCATCGTGGAAAGCTTCATATAGAAAACCAACTTCTGTAATTGGTAGTGGACAAAGAAAGAATGGTCTGGTAAGATATATTCCTGAAACTGTTCAAAGGTAGACCATAACAAGTCCATTCTGGACTGCAATCTTTCCACTTTATCTTGGAATAGAGGGCACAAAGTAGCCTGTCTCTGAAGAGCAGCCAAGTCCTGCTGTGAAAGAGAAGGAATCAATGGAACAGGAGGGCTTGGAGGAACAGAGCGGGACTTTGCCAGCTGATCTTGCAACTGCTGGATTTGGAAGGCTTGGTTGGCCACTGTGTCATTAGCCATCTGTAAAGATGAAAGCTTGTCATCTAAAAGAACTTGGAATTCTTTCGCTTCGCTGGACATCCTCTCCTTCTCTGCTGAAAGGCTAGTAACCTGTGAGTGAGCCTCTAGTAACTGGATCTTCAAAGAAGAAATCTCATCGCTTTGGGTGGCAACCAGTTGGGTTTGTTGTTCCATTTGCTTAAATAGATCTGCTAGGGTATCCTTAGCAGAAGCTAACTCAGATGTTGCCTTATGCAACTGGTCTTTGGACTGCATGAGCTCCTCATAGAAAGATGCGTACAGCTGTTGAACACAGGCTGTCACTGACAACTCAATGGAACTTTGAATATCCTTGCAGAGGAAAGGAATGGCATCTCCTGAGACGAGACTGTTCAGGGAAGGAACTGAGATCTCCAAGGATCCTTCTCGATGTGCTCTGAACAGGTTATTGCAAGTGAGATACCCAGGGAGTTCACTGCCAGAAGTAGCAGGGATAGGCACTGAGGGAAGTACTGAAGGGGCTTTATCCGCTACCCTCTTCAAGCGTTTGCGCTGTATGACCAGGGGAGGCGGAGAATCATCATCCTCAATGTCAATGGGTGCTGACTCCTCTGAAGGTGGAGGAGGAGGTACTGGATCTGATGGAGGAGGTGGAGGTACAGTCTTCTGTAAACCTGAATAGGTCAAGAAGGCAGACAAATATGATCCATAGGTAACATTGGTAACATTACCCCTGGTGACTTTAACAAAATGCTGATCCATTTTAGTAAGGAGGTATGTGCTCCAATCAATAGCAACTCCTTTCAGCACTATCCTGGAGGCTGTGAAAAGCTCTTTGGACAAATAGTGGGATGGCGTTTTGGCAGGCATAAACCTGTCCTGAAGGAACTGACACATCGTCTTCCATACGGGATCAGTAATCATAGAAAAGGAAACTCGTGAAGAGTTGATCACCTTCTTAACATCGAGGATTTCCCTTGTCTGCTTCTGCAACAGCTTTAGAATCTCTGCATTAGAGAAGAGCTGACGAGTGGTCACAAAAGGTTCTCCTTTGGAGGGAAGAGACAGAGCCTTCCCTAAGCCTCGAGATGTCAAAGTCATAGACATGCCTTGGACTACTCCTGTCTTCTTGCTGTAAGAGGCCAGGAACTCATCACATAAGGACGGATCCTCTGGAAGCAATGGAAAAGGAGTGGCCACAAAAGCAGCAAGGCCCGCCTTCGTGAGGGGCTCAAAAGTAAGTAGGGAAGAGTAATCCCTACTAACTAATGGGACGTACTGGATAGGGGGAGGAGCATAAGAAGGCGCCATTCAGATGGTTACACACACACCACAAACACAGACAATCAAGGAGAATGCCTGCAAAGCAACAGACAAAAACCAAGGATAAGAGAATTACCAAATAAGACGTGACACGACTAACTAACCCCAAGCAAACCACATCCTAGAAAAAATTTGACATGACCTCGAGACAAATGCGACCGAAAGCTTCATGCGATGCATCAGACAAACACCCTGAACCCCATATCAGGCAACAAAAGAAAAAAACTGCATACCGTACCCGTAACCGTAACTAAGACAGGAAACCAAAAGAAGACCACATCCGACACATATCAATACTATATCTGTGATAAACCAAGACTGGACCATGGAAAACAACTCTAATGACTGTGCAAACCCATCCCACGAAACGGTTCATTAAAAAGGGGAAGTAAGTGCAGTGAAGGGGGAATTAATTTAATGAAGGGTTGATTTTAATCAATTATTAAAAATGGGTGAATTTTTATTAGGTGATAAACCTTAGCAAGAAAACGGCGGTTCCTTATTAGTTATTTAATTACCACTGATTAGATTAAAACGGTGCGTTTAATCGATTCTCGGACTTCGATTCCCGACTGGGTCTCTAAATGCAATTCATTAATTACAATTTAAGGTGACGTGGAGCGCTTTTTTGCCAGCGCGTGCTCATGTGACGGCAATTGAAAATTTAAAGTGCCTCTTTAGCGCACGTAGCGCGTGCTAAGTGAACGGCTGGTTTATTTTAATTAAAAAAGAATGTGTGTTTAGCGCGAATGCGCGTGGAAATTGTGGGTGAATTAAAGGGTTCATTTTAACAATTAATTTGTGATTAAGGGGGAAATGAAAATAAATAAAGCACATAAAATAAATACCTGGAAGGGGTGTGTATGTAATGCAGAAATGCACACGGAAGAGTCCCCCAAAAGAAGGGAATCCAGGAAAGGAAAAGTAAAGATCACTGATGAAACAACAAACAACACCTTAGCGGATGTGTGGATTTGATTGTGGTTGGTTTTTGATTTTTTTGTTATTTTTATTTTTATCATTTGTTAGTAGTTTTGTATTTATTATTATTAGTATTTTTATTTTTTGTGTTAAGGTGTGATTATGTATGGTGGAATAAATGGAAAATGAGCAAGGGAGGTGAGGGGAATTTTTTAGAATTTTTTAAGAATTTTTGACTATTTTGTACTATTTTTAAATGAATTTTCTACATTTATTGGCAATTTGGAGGTGAAATTAGGAAATATTGAATTTTCAGAAATTTTAGGATAGGCAATTGCCAGCAGACAAATTCCCAAAAATTGGCAAAAGGCAAAAGGAATTGTTAGAAATTTTTCTGAATTTTTTTATGGAAAAATTAATGTAGTGATTAATTAAGTCACCTAAAGCACATTAATCAAATAAGGCAGTTAAGCATAAGTCAGTTAAGTCTGGTTAGTGGGGTAAGTCATGTTAGTCTACCTAAGTCAAGTCAGGTTAGTCTAGGTTGCTTAGGTTAGTCAACGAGGCTAGGTTAGTCAACTAGGTAGGTTAATCAACTAAGGTAAGTTAACTAGGTTGGGGTTAGTCAACTAAGTTGACTATGGTTAGGTTAGTCTAGGTTAACTATAGTTAGGTAAGTCTAGGTTAACTATAGTTAGGTTATTCTAGGTTAACTAGAGTTAGGTTAGTCAACTAACTAGGGGAGGGTTAGTAAACTAACTAGGGTTAGTTGAGGGAACTAACTAAAGTTAGTGGTCTTAGTTAGGTTGGAACTAACTAGGGTTAGTGTAAGTTAATTAGGGTTAGACTAACTTAATTAGGGTTAGTTGAACTAACTAAAGTTAGTAGAACTAACCTAAGGAGGGTTAGAGAGGAGGTGGAGCAGAAAGGTGGCGGCGGCGGCGACTCGGCGGCTCCTGGGGCGGCGCGACGGCACTTCCAGGCGGTGGCAATTCCAGGGCGCAGCGGCACTTCCAGGGCGCGGCGGCACTTCCGGCGGAGGAGGGGGAGGGACGGACGCGCTGGGGGAAGGGGAAGGAAGAGAGGGAAGTCGTCGGCGGCTGGCGGGAGGAGGAAAGAAGACGGCGGCGGGGGTAGGGAGGAAGGCGGAGAAGCAGGAGGGCGGGGGGGTAGGGAGGAGGCGACGGCGGGGGCTGGCGCTGCTGGCGGGGGGGGGGGGGGGTAGGGAAGAAGACGAAGGAGGGGAGGGCGGAGGTGCTGGCGGGGGGGTAGGGAAGAAGACGAAGGAGGGGAGGGAGGCGCTGGCGGGTGGAGGAGGGGAGAAGGAGAGAAGAAAGGAGGGAAGAGGTGGAGAAAGAGGGGCTGGGCACGCAGGAGGAGAGAGAGAAAGAAAGGGAGAGAGAAAGAGAGGGAGAAGGGCGGTTGGGGGGAAGGGGTGGGCAGTTGGGGGGAAGGGGTGGGGGGGCCCATGGGGGGGGCCATGGGGTGGGCAGGTGGGGGGAAGGGGTGGGGGGCCCATGGGGGGGGCCATGGGGTGGGCAGGTGGGGGGAAGGGGTGGGGGGGCAAGGGCGCGTACCCTCGTCCCGTGCGCGTGCGCGGGGCGGGGTAAAAAAATTTGCCGTGACGGGATTGAAATGGCGCTGAGATGACGGTACGGGTTACGCGGACACGACCGGGGCGCGTGGAGACGCGTAAAATCGAAGAAGGGCGCGTTCACGCGCAAAACGGGCGTGAGAAAAAACGTAAAAATAAAGAAAAATTAATAACTCCCAATCCGGACGTCAAAACGAAATAACGTAAAAACAAAAAGTGGGCAGGACGACAGGGGAAAAACAAGGAAAATATGGGACGGGGGTTCTGGGAGGGGTAAAGGGCGGTCACGTGCAAAAACACAAAAAACGAACCAAAAACGCAATTTAAAAATTAATATCGAAAGATCCGTGCATCGGAATGAGGTGCAAAAAAAAGGAAAACTATGCAGAAAGATGTGCCCGACAATCCGATCACCTCAAAACATAATTCCGACTGAGATAAGACGCGTTCACATAGGAAAAACCCAAAAAACAACCCTGAAAATAGGATCGGAAATTAATATCGGACAAACCGTTCACCGGAATGACATGCAGTAAGAAGGAAAAATGTCCGCAGAAAGGGGTGGCACAGGGTTATCACGTTAAACCGCAGTTCTGGTGGAAGGAGGAGGGGTTCACATGTGAAAAACACCAAAAATACTCCCGAAAACTCATTTAAAATTTAATAAGTAAAAATCCGGAAGTCGAAAAAGGGTGGAGAAAAAAGGAAAAAGGTAGGGGAAGGCACAGGGGACACGGCTGTCAAATCAAATTGGAATTCCGATGCAAACAGGGCAGGTTCACATGGAAAAATGTCAAAAATATGCATGAAAAAGTCTTAAAAAACCGGAAAATTAATAACGGACAACCCGTGTATCAAAATGACTCGAAGTAAAAAGGAAAAATGTCATGGAAAAAGTGATGGTCAGGGCTATGACATCAGATCACGGTTCCGAAGCAAGAAAAGCACATTCACATGGAAAACCGTCTAATGTATGCAAAATGGTTCAAAAATTAATAACTCAAAAACCGTGCACCGGAACAGGGGTAGGTAAAAAGGAAAAATGGTCAGTTCAATGGGGGGAACAGGGCTATAAGGTTGGATTTGGATTTTGGTGAACGTAGGGTACATTCTCATGGAAAAACCTCATAATCAAGGAATGAAGGAAAACTGCAGGGGAACAGCCCCAAGGGTGGGTGGAACATAACCGGGTGGGTGGGAAGGGATCCCATTAGGGTAAAAGTAAGGCATGGTATGCATGCATGAACAGGTTAAGGCATATGCAGAGGGGTATGCAACATAGACGCGCAGGGACGCGTCCCCACACTTAAGACCTTAACGGATAGGGTTAACCGAACAACAGGGACCTAGGACCACGCCATAGACCATCCACTAACGTCCCCACACTTAAAACATGACCGTCACTAAGAAACAGAAATTGTAGGGTTAGAAAAACTTGGCCCGTTTCGTCAAGAATCAAGGTTGAGTGTCGACGGCATGTCCAGTGTGGTTGTCGGCGCTGGAGGGACCAAGGCATCTTCTCGGCACACGTCCGTCATGGCAGGGACCACGCGGCAGCACCTAGGGAGGTAGCTGATGGAAGGAATCGCAAAAAAAATTCGTCGATGATGATGAGGGATACTACACTCAACTCACAAGCACTCAATTGAAATGAAAGAACAGTCACTCGCCCCATGACTAATATCACTCGAGAAAGAATGATTGAAACCCATATCTCATACCCGGTTGAGGAATCAACAAGGGGGAATGGTGCAGAAGGAGTATGCCAGGGTGCACAGTTGATGGTGCAGTAGTGCGTCTAACCCGTCTGGCATAGGTGCAAGGAGGAAGGCAAGGGAGCCTTACAGTGCAGTGCACAGAACAGGGTGATGTGTCTTGTGATGACGGCAAAGACCCATCCCGTGAGTGCACAAGGAAACTGAAACATACCTGACTCCAAGTGTCGTAACGTCCCTCAATCTCACCTCTCGGTAATTGATTGAAGAAACTCCAGTCACACTCAACCCACCCTCTGTCTCACGCTCTGTTGATAGATACAGAAGGGCAGCCTTTTCTTGAAACCCGTGGATGTAATCCTCACAGTCGCTTGTGCAAAGGTTGTATGCCTTGTGCGCATTTGATGGTGCAACTGTGCATCCCGCCTTGTGCCCGCATACGGTGCAAGAAGGAAGGCAAGGGAGCCTTATGGTGCAGTGCACAGAAACAAATTGTGCTTTGTGCTTTGAGAGGCCCATCCCGTGCGTGCAACTCTTCATTCACACTTCTCACCTCGCATTTGATTTGAAGGGAAAAGATTGGTCTCTCGCCCCACCCTCTGTCTCACGCTCTGTTGATAGATACAGAGGGCAACCATACTCACTTCCCCATCCGGTTAGGATGAAAGCTCACATCACTCGATTGTTTGGCGATGAAGATCACGCCATCAATTGTTAAAGAGGCGTACCCAGGGAGGTAGCCATCGAATCGAACGTTGTATTGGACAGGAACATAGCGTCTGCTAGAGGACAGGTAATCACTTTGCAAAAAGACCCAGGACACAGCGTACCAAGGGAGGCAGCTGCGGAATTGGATCCTGGAGATATCAATTAATGAATCCACTTTCTGGACTGCTGGGTGTTACCACCTTTTCCACAGCCAGCTTCTCGCCCAAGGGTGTTGACCACCTTTTCTTGGAACGAGGCCTGCTATGACAGGGAATTGCTTCCTTTTCTCTCATAACAGATTTGTTTTGTTTTTTTCTTTTTCTTCTTTGTTTTTTTTTAAAAAAAATTTTCCCCTATTCCCAAGGGTGTTTCCACCTTTTCTCGAAGAATAGGTCGGCATGACAGGGACCTAAGTCCTTTTCTCCCATGGTCGATATGTTTTGTTTTTTTTTCAATATTGAGCAAGGGAATGGTAGAAAAACCATGTGTCAAAACCAACCTCGCCACTGTCGCTGGTGGAAAATAGAGGATAAGAGATCAAGGCTGGAAGGGGGTTTTGAGGGGACAGAGGGTTGCGCCCTCTTCATCAGAAATGATTGAAGAACGGCTATCAGAAGTAGCATCATAACAAGTACAATGCCGCGCCAACGAGGGAAAGGATCAAGTGTCCGTAATTGTCAAGATTCCCAAGGAGGGAAGTACTTCTTCAGGCGATATCCATTAATCAGAAAGGGATCATCAGAGGCATCAACGGTCTGTACTTGGACAGAGCCATTAGGGTTGACGGCAAGTACCTTATAGGGGCCCATCCACCGCTGTTGAAGCTTGCCAGGAAACTTGCCAAAGCGTGAATCATAGGCTAGGGCCAAATCACCTTCTTTGAACTCCTTGTGCTTGATGAAACTATCATGGTAAGCCTTGCGTCGGGCTTGCGTGGCTTCCATGCACTGTAGAGCCATCCTACGAATTTCGTCCAAACATTCCAAGTGCAGAAGACGGCGTTGCAGTGAATCATCGTCCCCCAAACGCTCTTTGATAGCCACTCTCAAAGAGGGTAGTTCCAGTTCAACAGGAAAAACAGCTTCTGTACCATACACCAACTGGAAAGGTGTCTGTCCCGTTGCTGCTTTATGGGAGGTTCTATACGCCCAGAGGGCCTCTGTAAGTCGATCGTCCCAATCACGACGATGTGCGGCAATCGTTCTTGTCAGGATCGAGCAGAGGATGCGATTCGTGACTTCGACTTGGCCGTTGGCTCTGGGGTAATAAGGAGTGGACTTGCGATGGCGGATCTTATACAACTCTGTCAACTCTTCCATGACTTTGTTGAGGAAATGAGTGCCTCTGTCACTTACCAGCTCTAAGGGACTACCAAAACGGGTGATGATATTCTCGTACATGAACAGGGCCACGCTGTTACCATCGTCCCGCTTTAGGGCTTTAGCTTCACACCACTTTGTAACATAATCCGTACATACGAGGATGTATCTGTTCTGTTTCCTTCTAGTGGGAGGGTCGATCGGACCGACGAAGTCAATGCCCCACTTCTCAAACGGCGTCAATGAAGGATAGGTTGCAATGGCATGGCACTTGTCTTCGTGGGTTTCCCCATTCTTTGACAAGCATCACATCTTTTACAGTAATCATAGGAATCTTTATGAATGGTAGGCCACCAATATCCTGCTAGCAGAGCCTTCCTGGCTGTAGCTTCTCCTGCAAAGTGACCTCCACATGGCTCGTCGTGGCAAGCCTTCAGAACAATCCCAATCTCATCTCCTGCAACACATCTTCTGAGTATTTCATCTTTGCCTTTCTTGTACAATGCACCGCCTAGCAGGGTGTATGGGGCTGATTCTAGCATGAGCTTCTTCCTTTCCCGACTAGAGATACCAGGAGGGTACTGTTGGGTTGCCAGCAGATTGGCAATGTCTGCATACCAGGGAGTTACAGTTTCTACCAAGAATAGGGAAGCATCAGGGAGGTCTGGATCATCCTGCTCCGCGTCTGCAGTTTGTGGGATACACGACAGATGATCAGCCAAAACATGGGAACGACCAGGCTTAGTAATCACCTCAAAGTCAAACTCCTGGAATAGAAGGATCCATCGCATCATTCGTCCTTTCACATCTGCTTTGTTCATCAGGAAGGACAGGGCCTCATGATCCACATAAAATTTAAAGTGGGTAGATAGGAGGTAATGGCGAAACTTCTCCAGGGCAAACACCATTGCCAAGCACTCCAACTCTGTCACTGTATAGTTCCGTTCCCTATCAGTGACTTTCCGGCTTGCGTAATAGATCGGTTGATCCAGCTTCGAGGAGCCCTTCTGGCAGAGGACAGCACCTAAACCTTCAATTGATGCATCAGTGTGTACGTGGAACTCTTTCGTCCAATCAGGAGGTTGCAGAATGGGTGCTTCTATCAAACACTGCTTCAAAGTGTGAAAGGCTTTGTCACATTCGTCCGTCCAAGTAAACTCTGCATCTTTCCTCAGAAGCTTGTGCAAGGAAGTTGCCTTTGTTGCAAAATGGGCTATGAATCTTCTGTAGTAACCCACATGGCCTAGGAATCCCCTCAACTGTTTGAGGTTGGTGGGTGCTACTAGAGCTGCGATCTTTTCGATCTTTGCAGGGTCTGTTGATATCCCTTGTGCTGAGACAATGTGGCCCAACAGAACGCCAGAAGAAACCCCAAAGATGCATTTGTCGGGGTTGAGGGAAATCCCATACTCCCGGCATCGGTCAAAGCATTGTTCCAAATGTCCCCAGTGTTCACTGATCAAACTATAGACACAGAAGTCATCCAAATATACTTCGATAAAGTCGTGCAGATGATTTTGAAATGCGGCCATCATGACTCGTTGGAAAGTAGCAGGGGCATTGCAGAGCCCAAATGGCATCACTCGGTAAGCGTAGGTCCCCCATTCTGTGGTGAAGGTTGTTTTGGATTGGTCTTCTTCTGCGATTTGGACTTGGTTGTATCCACTGAATCCATCCAGAAGGGAATAAAGCTCATGTCCTGCCACTGTGTCCAACAGTTGGTCTGTGAAAGGGATAGGAAAGTGATCCTTCTTTGTTTTGGAATTAAGCTTTCGGAAATCCACACATATTTGCAATTTGCCATTCTTCTTGGGTACAACCACGATGGGTGAAACCCATTCACTATTTGCCACTGGATAGATGAACTCGGCTTCCAGAAGCTTCAGCAGCTCCGCTTTCACCAATGTGGAATAATTCGGGTTCATTCGCCTCTGTCGTTGCCGTACTGGCTTGGCATCAGGCTCCAAGTCAATATGATGTTGACATATTGTGGGATCAATCCCCTTTAGGTCTTTGTAGGACCATGCAAACACGTCCAAATTTTCTTTCAACAAGTTGTACAAGGTTGACAACTCCTCTTCTGGGAGGCTGCTACCCACCTTCAAGTGGCGTTCAGTGCCTTCTACATCCACAAAGGTTAACTGCCTTTCACCTTCTACTTCACGGATGAAGGTCCCGCGGACTGCTTCTGGATACAGATCCGACTCCTTCAAGGGAGTGATGTCCTCTTCTGATGTCCCATTAGAACCAACTTCTTCTTTTGATGGAGACTTAGGTTGCTCCTTGAGATGTTGAAATGGGATATGAGCCGTTTCAGGTTTGGTTTCAAAAGTAATTACCTCTTGGCTTGAGGACTCATCTTCTGATGATGACACATCCATGAACGTCACATAACAGGGACCCTCTGATGCCTGTTGGGTTTGTGGGACTGGTGTTTGTTGGCACGGTGCATCATCATCATCTTTCTTTAGCAAGGATGGGTTAGGACGGCAGGAGCCACTCTTGAAAGATGGCTTGTTCTTCTTAATCCATCCCTTATAAAAGTTTTGCATATGAGAAGATCCATTTACTAGACCAAATGGTACCATCACCATTCTGTCTCGTAGCATGAGGTCGTCTGTTTCTGATGCTTCTGGAACTTCTTCCACAAATGTATCCTCTTCAGGTGGGATAGACCCTTCCATTAGACTTTCATATCCATCCTCTTCTGTCTTTGTCTCTGCTTCTGCTTCTGCTTCTGCTTCTGTCTCTGTAGGAGCTCTGTAACAGAAGAACAGATTCTCTGTTTCCTCTCCTGTCTCTGTCTCTGTTTCTGCTATGGCCATGTAACAGGGAGAGCAGTACATCCATGCTTCTATCTCACTGTCAGAAGTGATTTCAGAAATCATTCCTGGTTCAGGCAGGAAGTATTCACCCATTGATAATGGCTTTGCCTCTTTTGGAAGTCGGCCTACAGTATCCACTGTTAAGGAATGTGCCACTGTTTTCTTGGGAAGGATCTGTTTGACAGCATCTTCGTCTGCTGATGTTCCATCTGTAGCCTCATTAGGGGAGTCAAAAGATAATTCCAAGGAGGTGGATCCATGTCCTTTTTGAGAACCATACAGTTTCAGCACCACTTTGTTGGGTCCTCTACCCAAAGTCAAAGTTCCTTTAAACCAATCCGTCCTTGCTCGGGCTTCAAAAAGCCATGGTCTGCCCATTAACAGAGGGTAGGATGTACCATAAGAGTTTGGCTTCACCACCAGATAGGTTAGCCAATAATCTTTTCCAGCCACTGTAGTCTTCACATATGGGAGAATGCCCAAAGGCTTGATTCTACTCTGATCCGCCAGTCTGATGAGCCATTGGGTTGGTTGCACACCTTGTAAGCCTAGATCCTTCATTGTCACATCCGTCATAATGTTCACTGATGAACCACCATCAATCAGTGCATTTGCAATGAAGCAGCCTTCTATCCACACACCAGTCTCTGGAGTACCCGGATCTAGGAAAGCATTAGCCACATCCACTTCTTTTACAGGTTCTGGAGCCTTGTTGGACTTTGTTGCTGTTGAGGGAGCAATCCTTAAGCCACGTCTTCTTGTCAATATACTTTTGAACCTTTTCCGGCAACTGAGGGACAACATCAATAATTGTCAGAATGTGAGGTTTGGTTTAAAGGTATCTAGATCTCTAACCAGATCGTATTCCTTAATAGGATCCACTGGCTTCTCTAACCGATTAGGGAATGGGGCAACACCCATTTTCATTTTCCCTCTTTCTTCCATCAGAGGAATTACAGGAACTTCTTCTGCCACTTGTGGCACTTCCTCCTCTTCTGTATCCTGGACCTCTGGTCCTGTCTCTGTAACTGTCTCTGTAACTGTCTCTGTAACTCTCTGTGGCACTGTAGGGCTCTGTACGGCACTGTTAGGCTCTGTTCTGTTCTGTTATTCTGGTGGAAGACTGAACTTCACTGTTCTGGCAGGAGGGTTATTTTCTTTCTGGACAGGTGGTTCCTTCTGCTTTGCACGCGTGATGGCAGCAACTTCCAATTCCACCAAATTGGAGGTAGGCTCTTGGGCCTTGGCTGGACTATCAGTAGCACTGTTTTTCACTGGGGCTGGACTTGGACAGTCTTTTGCAGTGTGGCCTTCTCCTTTGCATCGACTGCATAAGGGCTTGTAATCCACTGACCTTCGAGGATTTGGACAATTTGGTGAGATGTGTCCCTTTTCTCCGCATCTGTAACACTCCACTTCTGATCTCTGACCACCGCCAGACTGTCTTCCTCTGTAACTCTGAGAAGGAAATCTTCTGGGTCCGAAATTAGGACCAAACTCTCTAGGCTTGGGTCCAATATCTTGTGTTGTCATTTTGGATTCCAGCAGGTTGAATCTTGCATCTTCTTCCTTCCTTCTCCTATCATGCATCTCCTTCAGAGAGCAAATGTCCTCTGTATGATTCTTCCGCAAACAGTAGGAACAGAAGGCTCCAGGGATGGTTGGTTTTCGTGTACATTCAGTGGCTAAATGGCCTGCTTGATGACACTTACCACACCAAGTATTTGACCGCATCACATCTCTTCCTGCTCCTGCAACGTTGGATATGCTCGCTGTGTTCACTTTCAGCGTCTGTAGTTGTTCTGTAATCACATCCATCAACTCCTTTTTGATATTTGCAACTGAGTTAGATAAATAGTCCTTCAAGCTTTCACCTCCTGACGTACTGGCAGGAGGGTTTTGAGGAGTCTCTGTAATTACTGCATAAACGGGTTGGGCTGGTACAGAGGGGTCTCTGTTCTGGTTCTGATTCAGAGCTCCTGTTTGAACTGTTGGCTGTTGGCTCCAGTTGGTAGGATTCCACAGTTGCTGCTGATTTGGCATTGAGGAAATTGGTTGGGACCATTGTTGTTGAGGTTGAACCACCATTTGAGGCATGGATTGTGGCCACTGTGGATTTGGTGCATTGTATTGTGATACCGAGGGCATCTGTTGGTAGGGATAGGGAACAGTCCCTGGAACTGCATTGGGTGGATACATCATTCCTGGCATCAGAGGAGGTAGGACTCCTCTTCCTGTATTCATCGCCAATCTAGCTTCCACTTCATCGTACAGTCTTGCACCTTCTGTTGCAGCTTGCAGGGTGGCTGGTCTTTGTAGCTCCACAAACTTACGGACTTCTGGTTGTAATCCTCTGAGAAACACCCCCTTCTGAATGCCATCATCTAGATTATGGTTAGTCCATCTCTTCAGGATGGATTCCATTCGTGAGACATAGGCTTCTACTCTTTCTCCAGAGGACTGACTTAGGTTCATAAATTCCTCTCTCATCCGCTCTTCAAAACCTTCACGCCTGAATTTAGTGAGGAAGGCCAACTTCAGGTCGTCCCATGTGCCAAAAGTTCCTGCTGCTTGTCTCTCATACCACTGAAACGCCGCGCCCTTGAAAGTGGCGGGGAATATCACTAACCAATGCTCAGGGGTTCTGGCATTGTTAGCTACACATGCTACCATAAACTCTGCTACATGAAGATCAGGGTCTTCATTGTACTCTCCCTTAAAAACTGGCAATGGGACTACATTCGCTGGCCTGTCATCAATATTTCCAGGACGGATCTGGCTTGGAAGTGGACCTCCAACAGGAGGAGGAAGGGCTTGATGTGCCATTGGGACTTCTGTAAAGAGTTCCGCAAGGGCGTCAAAGGCGGCTTCTGCTGCGAGCTTGCTTTCGGCTCTGATTCTTGCTTTCTCTCTTCTCACGTACCTCTGGACTTGTTCTAATGCTTGCCTCTTTATTGCATCATTCATCAGGGGGTTGACTCCACTATGTTGTTAATGCTCCACAGAGGGTTAACAGAAGACTTCAATCTCTGGAGGACTCTCTTGCCAACATTTCTTCTACTTCTTTCTTTTCAACGTCCCTGAATTCTGCTTTCATGCCACTGCACAGAGGAAGGTATTCGGTTCTGAAGGTGTCAAAATGCATACGTCTGAGCATAGTGGTGGTGCCATCATCATAGTAATGCCAGCTTCTGATGGTTTCAACAGTGTATGTTGTGAAAAACACTCTGTCTACCAACTTCCAGTGGGTTGCTAATTGAACAAACAGAAGATTGTCAGTACACCAAGCATCCCATGTATCTTGCTGTTGAGCGTCCACGAACAAATTCCAACTCTTTTCCTTCTTGTCTTTGTGAACCTCTACAGACCAAGACTCCTGAAGCTTCTTCACAATCTCCCACTTGATGTTGTCTGGAAACTTTTCAATGAATGCCAAATCTTCCATGGATGGTTATTCTCTTTGTTTCTGCTCTTCAGTTTGTTCCCAAACAGTTTGCCACCAAGATGCAAGTTTCTGCTGCTTCAACAGGAAGAGGAAACTGTCCACCACATAGAGCATGCATCATGATGGTGATGTGTTTCCGCCATTGTGGGATGAACTTCTTGTGGAAAGTGGCTTTGATTATGAGAAACTCCAACTCTTCAGTGGAAGAAGGAACTTTACAAACATCCATTGAATTCTTCTGTTCTTGGCAATGCCATTTCCTTCATTTTCAGCCTCTTCTGGTGCTTGTTGATGGCAAGGTTCCCCGGCTGCGCACCAAAAACATGGAGCCCCGAGAGGAACACCAAGGAAAAGGGAATTCTCTTGCAAGAAAATCTATCTTGTAACATCAACAAGCTTGTTTATCATATTTCATATGATCACAATGAAGAAAAGAACACCAGGCACAACAAATCTTCATGCAGCATCATGTAGATCTCCCACGGATTTTAATAGAATCAACCATATTCTTCAACATCTTTACAAAATCCATCAATAGAACAAAGAAAGCAAAGGAATACACCATCTTTGAATGAAAATACATCACATAGTATTCATCTTCAATATCTTCATAGTCTTCTCTCTCAATCTCTCATATACAATCACTCTGTTTGAGTAGAATTGGCTATCTCTGACTCTCTCTCTCACACTCCATCAATAATACATCATATCCTCACTACAATCTCTCAAAATTACTCTCAATAATCACTCTTAGGTCGTGGATACCCCTCCCAAGAGGTATGTCTGATATGAAAAGTCACCAGAGCCACTACAGTGTCCTTTCATAGCTCACTACTGTCACTTCACTCGAGTCTTCTCTTGAGTCTTCAGCAGCTATTTCTTCCACTTCCTTCAGCTCTTTTGCACTTGTATTCACCTCTTTCCAAGGCTAGAAAACTTTCCCAAAAGTCACACATACATTCCACAGAACACTTACAGAAGCATACAGAACAGTCTACAGAACAGTACCAGAACAGCTACAGTACAGAACAGAACAGAAACAGAACAGAAGCAGAAGCTCTACAGAAGACCTACAGAAGGTTACAGAAGGTTATCAAAACCTCATAACTCACTCTCAAACCATTTCAAACTCTCACAAACCATTCACTAAGCTTTCATAATATCTCATTCTTCATCAATCAATATTCCTTCCCTCCTTACAGAAGACAATCAGAACAAAACAGACCAAAACAGAACAAAACAGAAGGTATACAGAACCATTCAGAACCTATCAGAACATCACAGAACCACCAACAAACATCATGGTATTCCAAAACACAATCAATATCATCTAAAACACTCTCAAACCACTTCCAAACCAATCAATCATCTCATAAAATCAACCATTCAGCTCTTAAAAACAACAAAAATCAGCCAAAAAACAAGTCATTTCAACACTCAACAAGTTTCTACCATACCTTCTCGGATAGGGGCAATGGAGTACATGTGTCTTCCGATTTGAGTAGCAAAAGGCGGAATAGGCCATTTCATCTGCTTCAAGGATAGGATATCGCCATTCTGGTTGAAGCTTCCACACCTCTCGTGGCTTCTCGGTGAGATACTCCCTCTTGTTCTTCTCCTTGGGAATCTTACAAGCTCCTTTCAAAGCCGACCTATCGTGTTTCTTCAACCACTTCTTAGCAATCTTCTCTCCCACTTTAATAAGCTTTTGCACTGTACTGACTGGTAAGGGTGTTCTGAATTTGGCATCTCCATAGACATTGAAATAAAAAATGATGGTCTCCTCCCTCGTCTGCTTCTCATGATAGGTCTTAATGGGCTCATCTAGATCCTCTCTCTGTGCCTCAATGCCTTGCATGTCAATGGAATACTCTGGCACCTCCTGAGGGGTAGCCCTAAGAACTTGAACCATCCTATCAAAGCGCTCTTGGACCTCAAGTTCCTTGTCCGACACTGTTGGGGGTACCTGTATTTCCTTAGTAGCTCCATCTTCCTGCTCAGCAAAATCTTGAGGATCCATATAATCCTCAGAAGGAACCATATCTTCAAAAGGCTCTACTGCAATAGGGTCTTCAACAAGTGTCTCATATTGGAAGTCACATGGCTCAGTAGATGTTGGCTGCATCATTCCTACATCCCTCAATTCTTGATCATTATAGCCCATGTCATGCAAATGATCAATCATCTGGCTGCTAGTTGGGTCTGAGGTCAACAACATGAGCTCCTTACCCTGGTCAAAAGCGGCTAAGGCACCGGTAGCAATTCCCAACTGAGCTTTGAGTTCCTCCACATCATTGGTGCTTTTGGATGATAAAGTGCAAATGGCCTGATGATAAAGCCCTTGCTGTAATGATAGTGCATGTTGATAGGCAGTTGCATGAAGCTTAAACTGGCGTTCCTTGTGAAGGGAATGAGCCAAGTCTGTGAGTAGCTGTTGTAACATCTCCTTGTAAGCTCTGTTAGCTTTTTCCTCAACTTGATTGACAGCAGTAGTCAGACTCATTGCAATTGTATCTTGCAACCCTATAAAGGCTATCTTCATCTGCGTCTGAGTCCGATGTGCTTCTGACAACTCTCTGGTGAGAGTTGATGTCCTTGCCTTTTCCTCCTTTAACTGAACCACAAGATCTACAACCTGAGCACATAGAATTTCTTCCCTTTTCCTTAGGACCTCAACTTCTTGCAACTGTTCCCTTAGCCCCTCCATCTCCTTATTGTTCTCCACAATCTGAGTCTATAAGTCGTGTAACTGCTGGGCTAAGTGTTTCAAAAATTCTTGATGAGATGATCTCTCTACCTCATACTTCTTTTGTAATTCCAATTTTTCCAGAATTGCTTGATCCTTGTCCTGTTTCAACTCTTCACATAAGAGCTCTAATGTGGTAAGACCATCCAAATTCGCTGATGTCCTTCTTGTGCAAACTTTTGAACTAGTGGTAGTCTCATCCGGTCGCAGCTTCTCTACACTAGAAGTGACTGTAATTTCTTCATTCTGTCTACCATGTTCCAACATGTTTATCTGGGCTTGCATGGTTTGTAAAGTGGTCATGAGCATCTGAAAATCTCCTGGACCAATCACCGATTGTTTTCCTTGAGTCTTTCCCTTTCCTTTGTCAGAATCTCTAGGTTTCCTAGCAACGTCTTCTTCAACTTCCTGTGGAGCGGAGGCTTCCTTCCCTCTCATGTCCTTAATGGATGATTCCTGTATGGTTGTGGCTTGATTCTCCTTTTCCTTGTGGAGAGCTTCCCTCAAGTGTTGTGCATTCTCTAGCGACTCCTTGATCTCTACGTGGTGCTCTGTCTTAAATTTTCCTTTCTTACTCTTTTTTTTAACCCATCTTCTTTAGTGAACTCTCAACACTTGGCTCTTGTTCCTCCCTTGGTCATTTGTCCTTCAGTTGACCCATCTCAGCAACTACGGGTGTCACCTGAAAGGGCTCGGAGAGTCCCACGGCTGTGGTGATGACCTTACTGAGTGCACCACCGTAATTTATCATGCATATCTTGGCCTCAATAGTGGTGAGTCTCCCTTCAGGAGTTTTAGGAAGAGTCTCATGTGCCTTGGCAAGGGATCCACAAATCTGATCCATCCAAAACTTATTTAAATCCTCATCAAGTATCCTATCTGATAAGATATCTTCCATGAAGACCTTGGGTATTCTCCCTGCAGGAGTGCTGGTTTTGTTGTAGGTAAACAAATGGTGAAACACCTGTGCAGCGGCCAAGATCCAACTCCTCAATGGCAGAGAACAATAGACCACCAGTAGTAACATTAGGCTTACCCTCCCACCTTTGATCCACTAGATGAGTTTTACTAGCTTTACCATGCCCTCTTGACCCTTGACAAAGACCTAAGGCTTGTTCTATCAGCTTAGAATTAAGTGCTACCTCCCCAACTTTTTGCTCTTTTTCATCCCAGTAGCTCATCCTACTTGTTTTAGTCTTAGGATCATAGTTTTGAACAAAGTTGTAGCAATTGGCAAAGTGAATAGGCCCATTGGTTGCTCTAATATAGTCGGTTAGCCCACATTTAGCCACCAACTCCCCAATTTTAGGATACCTGTTGACAATATTCTCCAAGTTGGTAAGTTGACGAAACTTCAAGGCCCCAAAACTCCATATGCTGGTCTCTAGACCAAACTCCTTGCATTGCTCCATAGTGAATACTCCCATGTCCTCATAATGATGATCCTTGACAGCCACCAATGTCGACATTGTAGACATTTCAAACTGTGAACCTGTCATCTGCTTAATCAAAAGATAAGACCACATCTTGAGAAAATTCTAGCTAACCATCACACAAAATATATAAGTCAAACTATAACTTTGCCTTTTTATAAAAATAATGCCAAAATGGATTGACACAAAATATAAAAGTCAAACTATACCTTTGCCTTTTTATAAAAATAATGCCAAAATGGATTGCCAATTGCCCTCCTGCAACAAAAAGGCCTAGCAAGCTTCCTAGCTTGCAGGGGTAAGCGACAAAGGACGGAAAAGATGACAGGGCAACACAAAAAGGAAAAAGAAAAAGAAGATGAAGTATGGACAAAGAAAATGGAAAGACAATTAGGTGGATGGGGAAAATGAAGGAAGGATGGACATCCACCTAGCGTAAAAGTTGGGGTTATACTCCAATTCCGCAAATGTATCAAGGTCAAATGGGCGCATAGCCAAACCACACAAATAAGTGGTAATATCTGTGAGGAGACATGGACCAGCAAAGCGACTAGCCACATGTAGTTCTTCCGCCGTTAGAATTTTATTAAACAGGGGATGGTGTTGCAAATTGGAAGGCACTTCTAGGTCACGAGCCAAAATGATGGCATGGAGTGAAACAGGAGAATGATATGTAGGATCAGACCGAAGGTTACTAATGGCGCGCTGTTGCTCAGCAGTGGTCATCAGACGACTGCCAGCCTGAGCAATCTCAAGCCGATGGTTATACCAGAGGCGTAAGAAAAGACTAGAAGTGGTTTGTTTGGTGGTAAGAGCTGCAAGCTCGGCGGAATCAACACATTTGGTCACTGGAGCATAAGCAGAGATTAATCGGGAGGACTGGAGATGCTTCTGAGGAAGAGTCTTGAAGTACTTAGCCTGCACCAAGAGACTTTTGCGGAAAAGATGTTCATGCTCCTCCCACGTGGGATTCCATCGAGTAGCAAGTTCAAGTGCCTCATTGTCGGCAAGGCCGAGGTCAATCATAGCAAACAATTTCGCAAAGGTGGTAAACATAGAATCAAATTGGAGTAACCAACTAGCGTCGGAGGAGTTGTCCTTCGTGGCCAAGTCCGCAGCCATGCCACTAAGAGAGCAGCAAATGAGCAGAGGTTTTAGACTAGAAGGGGGATCAGGAGCGGTGGAACTAATTTGAAGATGAGGTGGAACCGGGTCCCCGCGTTCATGTTGGAGTTTAGCTTGGGCTGCCTGATCCAACTGGTGGACTGGCCGAGAGAGATTGGAAGAGGAGGATGCCTCAGAGGAAGCTGAGGGCCCAAGGGAAGGTGTGAGAAGAGGGTCTGGAGGGGGTTCCGGAGCAAAAGATGGAGATGAGGAGACAGAGGAAGGTAGTGGAAATGACTTCTTATTAGGAGGTGGTTGGTGAAGGGAACCGGAATGGGGCGTAGACTCTGACTCGTCATGAGACGGGGTGACTGGAGGTAGGAAGGAATGAGAAACCCGCGGATAAGACATTCGGCGCTTCGAGCAGCCTGGAGGAATGGTGGACGAAGCCCAAGAAAAAGGGATAGATGAGAAGTTAGATCGTTTGGGAATCCAAATGTAGGTGTTACCCTGGTAATAGCCCTGAGCCTCCAAGAGAGCACGTGCCACCCAACACAAGGAAATTGTGGGCTTTGGAGGAGTTCGATGATGTCGACTCGGTTGCCGATGCAACGGCTTTGAGGGTGGTGAAGGTGGAAATGGAGGTGGTGAGGGGAGGGGAGGTCGCCACTGGAAGTGAGGAAACTTCATAGGTGTGGATTTTGAGGCGTGACTAACAGGAGTAGCATGGTGATGTTGGGCTTGCAGCAACTGATGAAATAAGGAACTACCGGACTAAGAAGGGGTGGGAAGAGGAATTGGCGTTGGCCCCGCAGAAAGATCCCCTTTACTGAAAGCAGAAACTACATGGGCACCTGGAAATTGCAATGTAATGCGCTGATAAACATAGTTGATAGTGCATGGAACCTGATACTTGAAAGGTCGGCCCAAGAGAAGTTCCTTGCCCACATCTTCGCGGTTCGGAAGAACATAAAAAAGAAGAGGGATGCTCTCAGTTGCAATAGTAAGCAAAAGCTTACATTTACCCAAGAGCGAGTAAGGTTGGCCACCATAGGGGTTAAGCTTAGTGTGAGTGGGTGTCAAGGTGGGTTGGCCCAAATCCATCCAGAGGTTATATGGAAGGGTGTTGAAGTCAGAACCTTCATAAATGAGAGTGTCAGTAGTGACCTGCTTGGCAGCAGTCAACTGGATTCGAAGGAAAGCCGGGGGAATGACAAGGTCATCCTCAGGATCAAGTAAAGAAATGGAAACAGCTCGTACATTAAAAAATGAAGAGGAATTCTGTGTGGTGCTAGATGAAGCCAACTTATGAGCATCTGCCTTCTGCTCAAGTTGCTCATACCAGGTTTGTTCAGCCACCATGACCGCACTGACAGGAACATCAGGAGGGTGCATGGGGACAAGCAATTCCGCCAAGTATCACAACCAGGTCATGATGAAAATATGGCAAGTAAGGACGGCACTTGATACCAATACTTAAAGCAAGAGGTTCAAATTTAGAATGTGAGTAAAACAAGTAGGAGTGAAGCTTAAGGCATAGGTTAAGAGACTATGGGTGGGAATGTCAGTGAGAGTTAAGAGAGGATGAGTGAGTAGGGATGAGTGAGAGATGAGTGTGGAGAAGTAAGTGGGAGATTGTGGAGAAGTAAGTGGGGGATTAGTGAGAGAGGAGTATGAGTGAGGGGTGATTGGTGCAAGTGATAATTAGGGTTTGTGAGGGATTAGGGTTGGGGTGGTACTAGTGAGTGATAAGAGGTGGAGCGAGTGAATAAGGTGCTAGGTGGGTGCGAATGAGTGTGACCTAGGTGGTGCGAATGAGGTGGTGCGAATGAGTATGACCTAGGTGGTGCGAATGAGGTGGTGCGAATGAGTATGACCTAGGTGGTGCGAATGAGGTGGTGCGAATGCGAATGAGGTGGTGCGAATGAGTATAACCTAGGTGGTGCGAATGAGGTGGTGCGAATGAGTATGACCTAGGTGGTGCGAATGAGGTGGTGCGAATGCGAATGAGGTGGTGCGAATGAGTGTGACCTAGGTGGTGCGAATGAGGTGGTGCGAGTTGTAAGATTGTGCAAACCCTAGGCGGTTCAAGGATGGTGGTGCGAGTTGATGTGTTAGAGCAAGGGCGAGAAAAAAAAAGAGAGAGAAAAAAAATAAAAAAAAAATATATATATATATCTCTTTCCTATTCCCCTACCGATCCTTCTGGCCGACTTCCCTACTTATTCTTGTTAATCCGCTTCTCCTTCTCAACTGCTTCCACTTCCCTTCTCTCCTAGCCTTCTTCCTCAACTTCTCATATTCTCCAACGCTTCCTCTTCTTCGTACTCTTATCTTCTTCTATCCCCTTCTTCTTATTCTTCTTATTCACCTTCTTCCCCTCTTTCTTCCACTTCTCTTATTCTTCTTCCTCACTCCTTACTTTCTTCTTCTCTTGTTTTTCTATCCTCCTCTTCTTCTTCTTCTTCTATCGTTCTTCTATCTCAATCCTTGCATCTTCTTCTTCTTCTTCTTCTTCTTCTCTTCTTCTTACTCTTCTTCTTCTAGCTCTCTTCCTCACTACCTCTTGCCCTTCCTTTTTCTCTATTTCACCCTTTTTTTCATCTATCTCTTCTTCTTCCCAACCATCTTCTATCTACTTCTTCTTGGCCTTCTTTGCTTTCTCCTTCCTCTACCTCACAAGCAAAGAACTTTAGAAGACGAGTACAAAGGCAAGCAGTATATTTGGTTAGATCTCAACCATAAACATCTTCTTCTTCTTCTTCTTCTTCTTCTTCTTCTTCTTGTATTCTTCTTCTCTTCTTCTTACTCTTCTTCTTCTAGCTCTCTTCCTCACTACCTCTTGCCCTTCCTTTTTATCTATTTCACCCTTTTTTTCATCTATCTCTTCTTCTTCCCAACCATCTTCTATCTACTTCTTCTTGGCCTTCTTTGCTTTCTCCTTCCTCTACCTCACAAGCAAAGAACTTTAGAAGACGAGTACAAAGGCAAGCAGTATATTTGGTTAGATCTCAACCATAAACATGTATGTAACCAATGACAAAAGCAAGAACGATGAACCCTCATCTCCCAACGTTCCTACACAAGATGTCCAACAACAAGAAGAGCGCTTTGAGTTTTGAGTTTTTAGTTTTGAGTTTTGTGTTTTCTTGTGTTTTTGTGTTTTTGAGTTTATGGTTTGTGTTTTCTTCTATTCTACCCTATTCCAATCTCAATCCAACAAGCCGGTTCCTTCCGATTTGGCCCTTCCTAACCTAGCCGCATGGGTTTCGGAAGCTAGCCACAAACGCGGACGATCGGAACCACATCGATCCTATCCACGCCCATGCACAAGCCTCCTATTCCTCCACACGGTGAGAGTGTGAGAACCTCGGTGGTTGCACTATCCTAGGTCCCGGCAACGGAACCAAAATGTTGAGGCAAACGCACCAACAATCGGGACTTTGGACGGACTTCTATTCTTTTAGAAGCTGCAACTCACGTTGGCGACAATCTCTCACCTTGTCTCTCACGCTCTGCTCTAACTAACCAAGCATTCTCCTCTCCAACCCAAGGAAGCAAGAACACAAGACTAGCGCGAGTTGTAGTGAACTCACCTAACTTACCTTTCAAAGGCTCGAAGATAGTTCCACGACCACGATCAACACGATCCGATGCCGTCGCTCCTTCGCATCCACCACCAAGCACACCAACGAGTCGAAGAGCTAGTAGAGACGACGAGAAAAGCAAGAAGACGACGAAGAGCTTCACCTTCCCTCAGTCCCTCGCTCAACACAGCTCTCACTCTCTCCCTCTCAGTCACTCTCAACACAATGGAAGCAAGATGATAGAATAGAAAGATTGAATGGTTGCACTAACAGAGCTTCCGCAGCATGAATGTGCCAAAAAGGGGTATATACAACTGAGACCTCCCACCCTTATACAGACATAGAATTAGGGTTAGGGTTTGTGCCCCTTTTGCGTTTAGGGTTAGGGTTAGGGTTTGCGCCCCTTTTGCGTTTAGGGTTAGGGTTAGGGTTTGCGCCCCTTTTGCGTTTAGGGTTTCCACAACTGTGAATTAGGGTTTGCACCCTCTTTGGGCATCCTACCCACATAGTGGGCTTTAGGCCGGTCAATCCTTGAAACATGCTTGAACCTTAGCCTAAATAGACCAAGCCTACACTATTCTAATCACAATTACATGTGCGCAACCCACGCAACACATGCGGGTGTGACAAATACAACTACGGGTGATAAATACAATGTGCACGGGAGTGAGCCCGGCTCTCACAAAATAATACAACCATGATAGTCTGATGATGTCCATGAGTAAAAAGTAATACACAAGTGCCCAAAGTAATACAATGAAGCTCCACAAAATAGTAATCCACCAAAAAATATTATCCAGCACTTGCGCTTTCTGCAGCCTTCTCAAAATACCGTTAACACCATGCACCCTTACCTCTCCTTCACCCTGGGTCTAGTTTGCTTAGGATTTTCCTCTTCTTTTTTTTGGGTGTTGCACTAACATATTTTTTAGTCCTTCACTTGTTACACCTATAAGCTAGGAAGCTTGCTAGCCTTTGTTGTTTGTAGGGGAAAATAGGACCATCAATATTAGCATTCATGATAATAGACAAAGGTATGTTTGTCTTTTATTAAGTCTTTTGTTATTGGTTAACTAAATTTTCTCAAGATGTAGTCTCACTAAGATCATCACTACATCCTTAGGACTCACAGAGCCATTGTAGGTGACCCAACAAGAAGTAGGGGTGGATCAAATGAAGGAAAAAAGACCAAGTTAGGACTTGGAGCCGTGTACTAAGTGGCCACTCAAGCAATTGAGCCAAAAAGGTAGCAAGAAAAGGAAAAGTGAGTCCCAAAAGGGTTGCAACACATGAAGGAGGCTCTAAAAATGAAAAGGAAGACATGGACATAGTCATGCTAGAATCATATGAGGAAGACATGTGAAAGAAAGAAGAGAGTTGAGGAAGAACTTGCTAGGAGAGCAAGAGACTTTGACAAAGGAAAGGGGATGGCCATAGAAAAGCAATTCATGATTGCTCTAGGAGATTTTAGATGTTAGACATGACCACACTTTAGACCATTCATGCCAAGATCAAAGAGTTGGAAATGGGTAAGAAAAATGAGGATATTTCAATCACCTCCCATAAGGAGAATCAATGACCATTGAGTCTACCACTCGTTCAAAAGAATGCACATGAAGAATACTAGTAAATCTTGGCAATCTTAGCACATTGGAGGTCTTATGTGAGGATTTGACACAAAATAAGGAACAAGAAATTTAGGATAGGCTAGAGATATAGAGGAAGTATGAAGAGGAGAGAACGGCTCATTAGGAAAGTTACAAGAAGTTGAAACTTCAAGGAAACAAGGTGACTATGCTCATGCACAAATTATAGACCTCACAATGCAACTAGAACAAGAAAGGTCAATGACATCAATTCTCACTAGAGAGTTGTCAGAGGCTCATTATACTCAAGCACAAAATTGAAGGTAGCCTTCACATGGTTGGAGAATACAATTGGACTCAGTTTGACCAATGGAGTCAATCATGTAGGGGAAGGAGCCAATAGAACTTATGAGGGAATGTTGCATTAACTGCCTATGAATTTGGTCCACTCTCTTCATAGGGAGAGCCAGCTCAAGCTTCATGTGGTACTCTATAAACATACACTTTCAATATAGCAAGAGTTTTATTAGTAGGTCATCTTCATTATATCTTTTAGAAACACAAAGGATGTAGAGAAACTAAAAACTCCATTGGGACTGGCTAGAAGCACCTTGGCCAATTTGGACAGTGAAAAAGAGCTCTCATTATTGACCTCAAATCTAATAAGGTTCCAAATGATTGATCACTTGCATGTCATGGGTCATATTGATCAAGAACTAAGAGACGTAGGAATGGTTTACACAAAGCCCTTCTAAACTAAGTGGCATGCTACCTTAGTCACCTATTGAAGCATCTATTGCAATAGAGCCTCATGAAGTCATAGTACCTCATTTTCATTATATGGATTCTCTAGATTTTGATGAGCCTAAGGAGGGGGTTGAGGACGAATCTCAAGAACTATGACCAATACCTAACTTGGCACCTAATGCCCAAGAGTGCTATGAGAGCATTTTGCAAGTCCTTTGGGCTTCCACTTAGAAGGTGCTAGAGTATCTAGTTGACTTGCATGAAGTAGAAGCACAAAGAGAATATTTAGATGATCCCATAAAGAACTATCATGAGAAACAAATTGAGGCCATGATTTTTAATTTCAATGTCTATCAAGAAGTGAAATTCAAAATTTCATTGCCACTCAGCACAAGCCAAAAGCATATCAAAGTGGGAGAGAACATAGCTAGGAAATGGCTGGAGGGACAAATCATATTTTTAGTCCACTTGCAAGATTTCCAAGGAGAAGAATCAAAGAGAATATCTCATTGAGAGAGTATGAGAGGTGTGGAAGTTCCAACCAAATGGAGATATCATATCCTTGAAGTAGATGAATTGGCCTATTTTGCCTTTTGCTATTCAAATTAGAGAGCATACATATTGTAATGTCCTTATCCAAGAATGTATCGGCGTGACTATGATGTTGAGTTGAATAATAGATATAACAATCCCAAATTTCCCAATGTAAATGATTCATAAGAGAGTAAAATCTATCTCCTCTGATTGTGAGATCTGTGAGCCTACTTTAACAGTTTACTTAAAGCTCACAAACCATCCTGATCTTGCATTCATTGTTACTTGCAATGATATCTACGTGATAGTCAAGCTCTTGCAATAGCCATTAACTCCCTATGGGGATGGCCTACCACTTTTTCTCTTTGATATCAACACAAGGATTGACCAAATTGATATGGTAAATCTTCATCTGTGAGCTCTACTATTTCCATCATATCATGTAGCCTTATTGGAGGATATGGTGGACAATTGATTCACATAGTGTACTCCTCTGTTCCATCCAAATTCACCTCTTCAGCTCTATGTAAACTTCATACCCTATCTTCTCAGCAAAGGGTATCTTTTCTACACCTTCTAGCTATTCCTTGAGGAGTCAATTACTTATATCATTCATTCATTTAAAAAACAAAGGGAGAGAAAAGAAAAAGTGAGCAAAAGCTCCATGATTAGTTAAGTGCAATGATATCTAATTGCCCCTAGGGGTCCTCATGCTAGGTGCATCTAATGGCTTGTGTTGTTATTGTCTCCATCTCTAATTCCCTAACCCTTCTCTAACTACACTATTTTAGAACACCATATTAGAGAATTTGAGAATGTCCCAAGTTCCACTTTCAAATAAGGAGTAAATATTTGACCAAGTGGCTAAATCTTAACCCCATATTTGAGAGTGGGACTTGGGGGGGTTACTTATATAATATCTAGGAAAAATTTCACCTTCAAGTAAGGGGATAAGATGTGACCATATGTCCAAATATTAATCACATTAGGAATTCCCAAACTTTTTGAAAATTTCCAAATTCTTGAATATGTGGTTTCACACACATCATGGACAAGACATCCCAAGCTTGCTCACACAACCCATTAGCTTGAGTTTTGCACTTCACAATAACTTTTCATCAACTAGGTCCTTAAGCATGGGACACTATTTCAAGATTTCCTAGAGTTTGACCCATCTCCCAGTTGCACCTACATACATAAAAATCAGTACATAAGAAAGTTACATATACCCCTCAAGGAGAGCTAAAGGTTGCTTATAGGATTTTTGAAAAATACCATCTAAATCCCCATCAAAATTGGTGGCCTCTGTATCCTCACCATTCCATGATATCTTCTTTAATAGTTCCATCAGTGATCCTTCATGTTGCTATCGTCCTCTTATCATTGGGCCACATCTTTTTGAATATCATCTATAGCATTAGTATAGAATATCACCCTTGTCAACCTTAGTCCTTTATAAAAGCATTAATTTCTCTCCATTAGGACTACTTTATCTCAATAGCATTTATTTCTCTCCATCAAGACTACTTCTTTGCTAAATATTCCTAGCATTCCACATCCACCTTGACATGATTGCCATGGGATTAGCAATCGAGGGGGGGGGGAGGATAATGTTGACAGCAAATATGAAAGGCAAAGTCAAGGTCAAAGAAAAGTTAAAGAATGTGTTGGATTTATTTTTTCAGGATATTATTTTGAAGTGCTTCAATGTATTATTTTTATGCACTTGTATTATTTTTGTACTTCATGGATATCACATTCTCATGGTTGTATTAGTTTGTGAGAGCTAAGCTCGATCTCAAGCACATTCTATTTATAATTTATAGTTGTATTTTTCACACCCCCAACTATTGTATGGGTTGCACACATGAATTCGTACTAGTAATAGCATAGGCTAGGTCTAATTAGGCTAAGGTGGAAGCATGCTTCAAGCAAGGACTGGACCAGAGTCCACAAAGTGGGTAGGATGCCCAATATATGTTGTAAACCTTGAAACAAAACAAGGCACCACCCTAGAGAGGAAACCTAAGCCTAATCCTGATTTTGGTCAAAATAAGTGAGGGATGTCTGAGTTGTATTAACTCTTTTGCTGCATCCATGCTATGGAGGCTCTGTCTTAGTGCAATTATTGAAGCTTTTCATTCACTTTTTCTATTTTGTCATATTGTCTCCATTGTTGAGAGAGAGAGAGAGAGAGAGAGAGAGAGAGAGAGAGAGAGAGAGAGAGAGAGAGAGAGAGAGAGAGAGAGAGAGAGAGAGAGAGAGAGAGAGAGAGAGAGAGAGAGAGAGAGAGAGAGAGAGAGAGAGAGAGAGAGAGAGAGAGAGAGAGAGAGAGAGAGAGAGAGAGAGAGAGAGAGAGAGAGAGAGAGAGAGAGAGAGAGAGAGAGAGAGAGAGAGAGAGAGAGAGAGAGAGAGAGAGAGTGTGTGTGTGTGTGTGTGTGTGTGTGTGTGTGTGAGGTGTGTTTAAGTGAGGGAGTTTAGCAAGGTGAAGCTCTATATCCTTTCCTTGTTTTTCTTCTTCTCCATCTTCTTCTCTTGATGTTGGTGTGCTCAGTGGTGGAGGCCAAGGAGATGACATTGGATCATGTTGCTTGGGTCATGGAACCATCTTGAACATTCAAGTTTTTGGACTACACCATGAGAAGGTAAAATAAGTGAGTTGATTACACCTCGAAGATAATTTTGCATTCTTTCTTTCTTGGGATAGAGAGAAGGATGCATGGTTAATTAGAATAGAGCGTCAAGAAGAAAAGGGGAGAGATTGTCACAAAAGAGAGTTTCAACTTCTAAGACAATAGAGGTATGTCCAACGTCATGGATTATTGCATGTTTGGCCCAATAAGCATCCAACAATATCAATGTACATTCATCTTTTGCAACAATCATACATCCATGAAAACCTCATTCACATCTCCAAGAGTTGCAATTACAACCATATCATGTCATAAAAAATGACTACTGCTCCTCCAATAAGACCATCACTTCAAAATTGTCCCCTGTTATGAAGTTCCATGATGTTGCATTCCAAGGGACTAGTACTTGTCTAGGAGGGGGGGTAATATTAATCTCATTTTTTAAAGAGCAAAGATAAAGAAGAAAAGAAGCACATGATAATTTAAAGACCAACATCTTCATCAAATGATCACCTCTTGTGCCATCTCCTTCTTCTTTTCTTTGTTCATGATTGCTTGAAGCTTACATGGATTGAGTTGGAGCTACGAAGTAGTGGATCAAAAGGCTACACTTGGATCAAGAAGCCACCTGGAAGCCCATCAAGTGATGAGAATTATAATAATATAGGTAACTAAATGATCTCTGTACAACTCAAATCTAATCATGCATTTTTCTTCTATGCAGATTGATTATGAGTGTTTGGTTGGATAGGGAAAGAGTGTTTATAGCTAGGTGAGGGATAGCATGGACAATTGAGCCAAACCACTTGAATTAATAAGAGTTTTATCAAAGTCCCATGGTTGAGAGAAAATCCCAAGATAAGCTATTCATGTGTATGAAAAATTTGAGTCTTCTTACATTTTTCTATCTTCTTGCTTGCTTTGTGAGAGAGTGAAGGAGAGGAAAAGAGTGAGAGTAAGAGCAAGAGGTTGAAGAAGCTTAGGAAGTGAAGCCCCTTATCTTCTTTTTTTCATCCATTCCATCTTGGTGAAAGGTGGAGGATAGTATATGGGTTGTGTGAGAGAGTGTGGTACAAGTGTGAAGCTCTTCTTGACATTCTCTTACATTCTTCTCCTCTTCATGTGTATATGAGGTGGTGGTATAAGATATTGGATGATACAAAGAGCATCATGTGGATTATGGAGCAAGGTACAAGCTTGAGAGCATGACTATAGTGAAAGATAAGTTCTTGTTCACTAAGACTCGAATATCAATTTACATCTATTTTCCTTAGATAGGATGGAGTGATAAATCGGTTTAGATATGAATGCTTCTTGTGGTTATGTGAGAGGTATATACAAGTGTCAAAGCTCTTGAAAGAATAAGACTACGTCCTAAGTCCCTCATGTTGTAGATGTGAAGCAAAACATTTTGACTGGGTATTGAAACTCTTGAAATAATAAATTTACATCCTGCATGTTGTATGCAAAAAGCATTATGTTTTTAATAGGTACAAATTCTATAAATATTCTAACAGATTTGAAAATGTTGTCTTCATACACACAACATCAGAACTTAGGATGTACTCTTATTATTTCAAGAGCTTTGACACATGGCCATGCATATCATGTGACTACCTCTCACATACCAACATAATCACTCACCTAATGAGACTTAGGGCATACTTTTATTCTTTCAAAAGCTTTGACACAAGCACATAATGTGGCTACCTCTCACATACCAACCATAAGCGCTCACCTCTAAAGCTACCTATCACCTACTATTCCTATCCAAGAACAAGATATGCATATTGACATTTGAGTCATAGTGAACAAGGACTTGCCTCTTGTTGTAGTCACGCTTCAAGGCTTGCTTACTCTATGATCCATGTGATGCTCCTCACATTAGCCAAGTTCTTGCCACCAACTCACATACAGATGAAGAGGAGAATATGGATAAGAATGGAAGACAATGGCAAGAAAAGCTTCATGCTTGTACCTCATTCTCATTCACACAACCTCAAGTACAATCTCCTTCACCTCACACCAAGATGGGATGGATGGAAGAAAGAAAAAGAAAAGGGGCTTTTGTTTCTAAGTTCCACTCTCCCTATTACTCTCACTCTCTTCCTCTACTTCACTCTTGCAAAACAAGAAAGAGGATACCAAAAGGCAAGAAGACTTAAAGCTTGCATACACATGAATAACTTAGCCTAATCTTTTCACCCCTTTTATACATGAGTTTTAGGATTTTCACCCATTTTGGGCATTTAGTCCACTTTATGGACTTATGATGGGTCCTCCTCTATTTGCATTGCTTTCCTTAAGGTCTGTGATTCATCCTAAGATGAAATTTCAATATTCAATACATCACATTGCTTTATCCTTGGAAGCCTATCAATATTAATATAATCTTTATGAGAGTGATCTTGGATCTCAAATTAATATTACAAAATAATAATGTAATCACTTTGTTGTATATCACAGATGATGACACCTAAGCATAATCCAAAAAATATAACCCATTCAAATTTAATGTTGGTACATTGCATTATTGCTTAACTTGCGTTCTTGTCATTAGTTACAATTATCATGGACAATTCATTAAAGAAAACAAGGTAAAGATAAGTTATACCATGTTAAACACAATAACATTTTATGTAGATATACCTTGGTAAGGTCCATGTAATAGTAGTAATGAAATTTATAGTTTGTTTTACTTGTTTACAACTTGGAAGCATCCTTCTTGTTTGGAGATAGCTTTGTGTTTCTTGTCCAAAATTGAATGATAGAGTGAATAACCTCTTCACTTAGAGAATTAGTCCTTACACATCAACACAATGTTTGCTCAAATTTCTTGGTTGCATACCAAGGGCTTTAGTAACTCTCCTATCATTGTACTAAATTATTTTTAATCACATTTCTAGCATTGCAGAACTAGGTTATTTGGACTTTCTACACCTTTGACCAAGCTTAGTGTTGGTTTCATATTGTCTACAATTGCCTCCCAAAAGATTTGGTTAGGAGACATTGTGTTCATCACAATCTCTTGTAGTTTCAGATGTTATATTTGGATATGCATTCCTTTGCCTTGCTCATTGCCAACTTCACTTGCATCCTAGCCACCACTCTTGTTTTCCTAAGGACCTGCACATCAAAGTCACGAATCAATTTGGGTAGCATATTAACATTATTATTGTGAAAGACACACTCATTCCTTGTTAACTAGATCGTCCACATGGTGACACATCAAATGCAAGTCGAGAGAGTTGAGGGTAGCCCATTTGCTTCCCTTAATAGAAGCTCTTTCCAAGGGATGTAATAGGGATAGAAGGGGAGGATAGTCACTTGGAGCCAGTGAATATATGGTTCGTTGTAGGGCAGTTGATGAAGAGGTGAGGGAGGGTTTCTTTATCTTTATTGCATCCCTGGAAAGCCCTGATCTTATTCCTATCCTTTCATCTCTTTCCATACTACCTTATGCAAGGTTAGATAGAGGAGCAATGATACATTAGTTTACTTTTCATGAGGGGTGTCCATTTCACAACATTTCTTATGCCATCTTATTGGTGTTAATGACAGCCTTATTGGCAAGTTAATGGGAGGCAATTTTTTTATTACTAAGAAAAGGTTTTCTAGATAAAGATATCAAAATAAAGATTTGGAAGTCTATTAATTTTTGCACTTGGTGATGACTCATGAGCCATATTTAAGAGTAAAGCATACCCTCAAACCACTTGTGATTGCTCTATATTCGAGAGTAAAGCATATGCTCAAACCACACTTGACCAAAGAGAGGGGGTAGGTCTAAGGGATTTGTAGCTATATCATGACATTGTTGTCAGAAACACCTATATAGGGAGTAGTATTGACTTTGTGCCTTGCTTGGTTTCCACTCCACATGTGATTCCCAATACCCAATGGATGGGTGGTGTCACGAGGGTGTAGTCCTGGGATGTGCCTATGTTGTACCATTTCTTTCATTGAATAATACAAGAGTATACCTTGCTCTCACATATTGTGTTACCTTTCTATGTTGTGTTGAGTGAGTCATTGAGTGTGCTGGTGCATTACACTTGGTATAAGAGCGACTCGTGTTTGGAGTTGAGAAGTGCTCACGAAAGTAGGAGAGAAGATCCATCACCTCAAGATTCTGTCATGATGCCCCACGCCATGATACCTCATGTCATGTTCCCCCACATTGCATCACCCCACATCCTATTCACCCCATGTTGCATCGACCCCCATAGTGACACCCTTTGATGTGACAACCCTCAATGACATGACGACCCCTAATTAAATGACCCCGACATGAGTTACCATCTGAAGATGTGATGGGGCTTTCCCACTATGAAAATATTAGAGCCAAGGTGTGGCTCCCCACAACAACATGGAGGACAATAGAGCAAATGCACCCATTCCAGTCATTGAAGAAGAGAGGAAGAATGGCTTAGATCAAGAATAGAGAGAAGCTCAGGAGGAAAAAGTAGCTACATTAGAGAGGCAGTTGCAAGGCATGTTAGGCTTATTAGAATAAATTTGGAAGAACATGAAAACAAAGAGGAAGAGGAGGAAAAAAGAAGAAAATTTGAAGAGGAGCAAGGGTACATGGAGTGGATGATACAACAATAAGAGGAAGAGAAGGGACACAAACTACAAGAGGAGGCATATAGATTGGCAAATAGGTTAGCTAGGGAGGAAACATCTAGGAGATCTCAACACATGAAGAGGAGAAGGAATCTAAAGTAGGAAACAAGAAGAAGGACAAAAAGAAATACAAGAGACAAATCAATAAGGATGGAGAGGAGAGTGAAAGCTCAGATAATGACTATAGCAAGTTCAAGATGCCTCAATCCACCAAGTATAAGAGAGAGAGAGATGGGCTAATTTTGAAAAAATGGATTCCAGAGGTAGATAAGTACTTGAAGTATGTTAGAATCATTGAAGATAGAAAGAGAGAAGTGGTAGCCATTTATCTAGAGGAGGATGCCGCTAGCTGGTATCTATTGGAGCAAGAGCAATGATGCATTGTTTTCTCATGAGAGAAACTATAAGAGGAATTCAAAGATTACTTCATTCTAAAGATGAAAAAAATTCAAAGATTACTTCATTCTAAAGATGAAAAAAATTCAAAGTTAGAGATGAGTGGCAAAATCTCAAGCAAGCATGAGGGATGATGAATGAATATGTTAGTAAGTATAGACAATTGATGATGCAACTCTCAAACATAGACATAGATACAAAGTTGCATGGATTCCTATTGGCATGCAAGAGTGGGCCAAGAGAGATGTAGAAAGACAAGGATCAATGAGTCTTGTGGAGGCCATCAGGATGGTTGAAATATTAGTAGAGTTAGAAGGAGGAGGAAAGTCAAGGGAGTCAAGCTAGATTCAAAAACAACCTCATCACCAACATACGGACCCTGAGACCCCCAACCCCCCATGAGGCCCCATCTCAGAGATTTAGAGTCAAATTTCAAGAGTAACAGCAATTTTCAAGAGTATCCCCAACCACTTTGTAGTCTGCCTTGGTACCAAGGGGAGCATTTGGAAGGTGGGAAAACAACGACTACAGACCAAAAAGCCTCAACCATAGGGGCTAGATGTTTCAAGTGTGGGGGACCACACTACCAAAATCAATGTCCCATCATGAAAGACATAGGTTGAATAAGTGGATCCAAAGTAATAGTCACAAGTGCTCATAAAGGAGAGGAGCTACAACTCCGGTGCATTTAGGATATTTCCAATGGAAGTGAAGAGAGCCTAGATCACCCAAGAGTGGGGATAGTTAGTGCATGTCCCCAATGCATGGCAGTTTGGGTATTAGCAATACATCACCTATACGTCAAGGGAAGATTTAGTGAAAGAGATCATGCAATCATGGTAGATACTAGAGTCACTCACAATTTCATCACACTAAAGTGTGCAATAATGGGTTGAAATTGGGGGGAGTTGCTTGAGCCGCTGGGCCAAACACACACCATATACATAAGAGAAACCTCACTCAAGAACATAAGAAGAGAGATGGAGGCCAAAACGTTTTCTTGCTGGTTTCTTCTTCTTCTTCTTTGACACACAATACAATGTACACAAAGTATAGATAAGATAAACATAAATGAAAGTGGCCTACTAAGTCAAATAGTGTATAGCTAACTATACTAATTAGCTGGCGCTATATCTATGCCAATTGTAGGTAGGTATAACAAACTAAATATAATAAGTGATAAGTTAGTGGCAATGTGAGGATCATAATGATCATTGACATGCTAAGTGTAGACATGCAAACCCATCTAGCCAAGCATTCCATCATCAATGTCCACATGTGTTGAGCTTGCCATCTCAACACTCCCCCTCAAGCTCAAATGTATCCCTACAATTCCAAGTAAGCTTCGAAACTTTTGAAGCTTCTATGTGCCCATATACCTTTGTGAATATGTTAGCTATCTGATTCTGTGTGCTAACATATGCTAAGTCAATCTCTCCTGCAAAAGTACATTTTCTCTCATAAAGTGGAAGTGCACCTCGGTGTGTTTTATCCTAGCATGAAACACTAGGTTCTTAGTTAGTTATATGCTACTTGTGTTGTCACAATGAATGACAATTGGACCATCTCCCTGCACTTCCAAATCACCCAATAACTTTTGTAGCCCTATCACCTCACATGGTGCCATAGCAGCACCTCTATACTCGGCCTTTGTAGACTCAATAAAGCAAATATGGGTTGTTTTTTGTTGCTCCATGTAACTTTTACAATACCAAGAGAAAATACGAATCCATTAGTAGATCTTCTGTCTAACATGCTACCAGCCCAATCTGCATTTGTGTATCCAAATACTTTTACATCCTTACCTATCTCATAAAAAAAGTCCATAATGTAAAGTGGACTTCACACACCTTGATATGTGTCTAACTGCATTAAAATGAGGTTTTCTAGGCATCTCCATAAAGTGACTGACAAGGACAATAGTATAACTCACATGGTTGTATGATAGTCATGTAAATCAGACTCCCTACTATCCTCTTGAACATAGTAGGGTCTTCTATATCATCCCCAACGTCAGCACTCAATTTCACATTTTGCTCCAATGGTATTGAAAGAGGCTTACATGTTATTATATCATACTTGGAAAATATATCCAAGCCATACTGCCTTTAGAATAGCCACATACCCTCATCACATCTGATCACTTCAATACCAGTAACATATCTCGGCTTACCCAAATCCTTCATCTCAAACTTCTTCTTCAAAAAGTCCTTAACTTCAGCAATCCCATTGTCACTGTCACTTGTAATAATCAAGTCATCCATATAGATGACTATGATGACAAAACTTGCATCGCCATTTCTCACATAAAGTGAGTGATCAAAATCAGAAATATAAAATGAAATATTGACAATATACTCTCCAATCTTGTCAGACCATACTCTAGGTGCTTGCTTCAGTCCATAGAGCACATTCTTTAACTTGCACACAAATGTGGGATGCTCCAAATCCTCATAACCTGCTGGTTGCTCCATATACACCTCTTCTTGCAATTCACCATGCAAGAAGGCATTCTTAACATCCATTTTCTACAAACTCCAATATTTGGTTGTTGCCAAAGCAATCATGCATCTAATAGTTACCATTCTAGCAACTAGACTGAATGTCTCTTCATAATCTATGCCATATGTTTGAACATAGCCTTTTGCAAGTAGCCTAGCCTTATACCTACTAACTGAACCATTTGCATTATGTTTGATTCTTTTACACACTTACAACCAATAGCTTTCTTGCCCTTAGAGAAGGGTACCAAATCCCAAGTTTTATTGGCTTCTAATGCAACCATCTCCTCATCCATTACTGCATCCCATTGAGCATGACCAATAGCATCCTCAAAACAAGTGAGCTCAACATCCTCAACTACCTTCACCATATAAGCATAATGGTGAGTTTCATAACCTTCAAAACCAAATCTTTTAATAGGATATTTGACCCTGCTAGACCTGCGTAACACTCGATCACTTAGTGGAGCCTTTACATTACTATGTGCTCTATGTACATCTGGTGTCTTGACTGAAGGAATACCAAGTATATCATCCAAACTCTTTGAACCACTAAAATCTCCATCAAATCCCAAATGACTAGTATATGCATCATTACCATCCAATCCTTTCTTCTTTTCTTTGCCTTTACTTGCAATACTTGTAGATCCACTTGAAGATGTGGGGTTACTCCTTAGTCTAGGAGACTAAGGGCTAATTATAGGTGTAGTACTAGATGATGTTTCTGGTCCACTAATGCTCCATGACTCTTAGTTTTCTTCTTGTACATAACTATCATGATCATCACCATCATCTAGTATATCACCAATAGATGCATAGCAACTGCTTATCTCATAAAAAAATAACGTCCTTGCTCACTCTAAACTCACCTGAGACAAGGTTATAACAACGATACCCTTTTTCTCTAAAGAGTATCCAATAAAAATACATTTTTAGCCTTGGATCAAGCTTCTTTCATAGCTCACCTAGCACATGAATATATGCAATACAGCTAGACACTTTCAAGTGTGACTCATCGGGCTTCTTGCTTGTAAAGCATTCTTTGAGGGTCATCCCATGAACTGTAGTTATGGGAGTTTTGTTCATACTGTAGATAGCAATATTATGAACAACTTCAAACAAAAAATGTTTTGTCATATTCTTTCAACCATCAATGCCTATGCAACTTCTACAATATGCCTATTTTTTATTTCTACAAACCCAATTTGCTATGGGGTACACATGCAAGTAAATTGTCTCTTTATCCCATGAGACCTCAAGAAGCCACTAAACTCGTTAGAGAGGTACTCTCACCCTCCATTTGATCTCAAGCACTTTTATGCCTATTTCTATTTCAATAGTAGCCCTGAAAGATTTGAAGTGTTTAAATACATCACTCTTTTCCTTCATGAAACATATCCATATCTTTCTTGAACAATAATTAATAAATGTGACAAAGTATTTGCTACCACCAAGAGATGCATTCTATGTAGGCCTCCAAACATTTGTATGCATAATACCAAACTAATACCAACTACATTTCTCCTCACATCTCTATCATGCAAAAAGGATTGTCTTGCCTACTTATCAAACTGGCATGCGTCACACATTTTACAAAATTCTGTCACTTTAAAGGCAAGCAACCTTATAATCAATCCTTTGGACTGCATTAATTTCAGCCTTTACACATTTGCATATTCAAATATGTTTATGCCATATTTCAACATCTGCAAACAACCACTCCATTTTCTTTAGCATACATAGTAGCATTCATTGTAGGAATTCCAACATTTAAAGTGGAGATGTGGCCAACTCTACTTCCTTTTGCAGCCAATCTACACTTATCATTAAAATCTTCTATAAAATAGTCTTTTGCACTAAATCGAACTTGCAACCCTTGCTCTACTACTTGGCCAATAGACACTAAATTCTTTATGATTGATAGCACATGCAATACACATGATTAGACTCTTTATCTAGCCATCATGCATGTAAGGACAAGGGAACCTTTCCAATGTGTAAAATTGGGTGGTATGAATCATCACCTGTCTATACATAACTTGGATTTTATAAGTCTTGCATCTCTCCAAACCATTCAACATGACTTGTTGTATGATTAGATGCACCTGAATCGACATACCATACATCATCATGTGTCCCTTTTCCTATAACAACATTCATCATATATTGCATAACAAATATATGCACATTTTTGTCTTTGTTTTGTCTTGAATGTGATGCATAGTTTTCTTGCTACAATTTACCACTGTGGATATCATCCTTTCTTAGTATAGAAATGGGCTACAATATGACCTATTTTTCCACAATAATGGCAAACAATAGTAGAATCTTGAGAACCTCTGTTTTGCCATCCACCTCTTCCTCTAGAGCTCCCCCTACCTCTAAAGTTTCCATGACCTCCTAAAACCTATATTTCACCAAATTGCTGATTTAAATTGTTTTGCTAGTTATCACCAGCATGTCCCATACCATAGCTTCTCAAAGAGGATCTACCATGTCCCCTTCCCGAACTTGAGTAAAATGCTTGGACCTGTTCACAATTTCATTAGATGAATCACCCTGCATGTTAATCTCTTCAATAATCATGAGAGAGACTAGCTCATCAAAATTTAAAAATGGCTTCCATAAATATATAGAAGTGATAAATGATTTTCAAGCCTTCTCATTATTAAGGCCTTACAAAGTAGATGGAACCAAATCATCATCATCAAGCATTGCATCAATCGCTACTGAAGCATTTGCAATACTCCTCACCTTCAAAACATACTCATTGACATACATTTTCCCTTTCTTCAAGGTATTCAACTCTTGCTTGAGTTAAATCTTTTGTGTCTTTGTATTTAATGAATACATATTCTAAAAAATTGTCCAAGTTGCATGTGAAGTTTCTACATTTCTAATGTGTTTCAACATAGTATTATCAATGACTGCAGATAGCCAATTCATCACCTTTTTGTCTTTTGCATTCCATTCTTTCCATGCCTTTAATTCATCTGCAGTTATCGTAGGGATACTTAGCTTTGGCTCCTTTGCTTCACCTAAAATGAACTCATAAAGGCCCTTTCCAATGAGAAAGTTCATCACATGGAACTTCCATGAAGGGTAGTTGCTCTTGTCCAACTTCTCAATGATGGGATTTTCATAGTTCTTTGCCATTATCACAAAAATGATATAAAATAGCAAGCAAGTCTTCTACAATCTTTTACAACAAACAAGTGCAAAATAATACACTAGGCAACCTTTTTCATTGATTGCTCAATAGTACATGTAATCTGCAACCTATTTGTAGATAAAACTTATGTTTTCTTCCTGGCAAACACCTCAAAAATTACAGATTCTAAATATACAACCTATGCATCCACTTTTGGTCGATACAATCGAAATCATAGTATACCCTAAAATTGTTATTTGCAATATTGCGGCTCTAAAATGGGACGTGAAACGGCCTCAGATGCCCAAAAAGCAGTGGAAAATTTGTAAAGGGCCTATTTGTAGAATATATAATGCTCTGCTTGCACACTAAGTCTCACAACAATTTGATATTTTCACTCTATCCTACTTCTACTACCTCCATAGGCACTATCCAAGAGCTTAGAGTGGAAGAATGGGAGAGCTTCTTACCCTTTGCTTGCTTGCTCAAATATTTTATTCTTCTCCTTCACTTCAACCTTCAAAACCAGCCTCTCTTAGTGGTGCCACTCTGATACCATGTTAAGAATCACGTGGTGGGGGGACTTGCTTGAGCTGCTACATCAAACACACATCGTACACATAAGATGAAGCTTATTCAAGAACACAAGAAGAGAGATGGAGACCAAAATATTTTCTTGCTGGTTCCTTCTTCTTCTTCCACACATAATACAATGTACACAAAGTATAGATAAGATATAACATAAAAGAAAGTGGCCTACTAAGTCAAACAGTGCATAACTGACTATACTAATGGATTGACACTATATCTATGCTAGTTGTAGGTAGGTGTAATAAACTAAATATAATAAATGATAAGTCAGTGGCCATGTGAGGATCATAATGACCACTAATGTACTAAGTGTAGACATGTGGAGCCATATAGCCAAGCTATCCATCATCAATGTCCGCACATGTTGAGCTTGCCATCCCAACATAAGGATTAATAGTGACTTTTGCACAAGGAGAAGCAAAGGAAGTAAAGCAAGTATTTGTAGTACAAGTGGAAGCTGGGAAATGGAAGGATATGCTCAACTTTCTAGTAATATCTATGGATGATTTTGAGGTCATTTTAGGTCTAGAGTTTTATGAAACGTATGCAATCGTAATGTTTGGTCGTAATGTTTGGTAAAGGAGTAAATGAGATGCTGTTGGATATGCAAGGAGAGGGCATGAGAGTGCCATGTAAAAGAATGCAACTCCTAGGAAGGATGCCAATCAAGATGCTAATGAAGGAGAATAAGCATGGAGTCTCTTGCCATGCTACAAAATTAGGACCTAGCAAGCCAAGAGCTCCAGTTTAAGTAACACCATAGCAAGTCACAAACATTAGACCTTGTATCATGACATGTAGTGCCAAACAGGTGGAGAAATTAGTGAAGTGGGAAGATATGGTATACTTATGTATGATCGGACTTGTGGAGCAACATGTTGCCAAGGGTCCCAAATCACAAGTTGGAAATGACAAAGTGGAAGAGATCCTTAAGGAGTATGCATATGTGATGCCTATGGAACTACCCAAAGGCTTACCCCCCCAGAAGAGATGTAGACCACAAGATTGAGTTGATCCTTGGGGCAGTTTCACCAGCTAGGGCCCCATACTCAATGAATCACACTAAATTGATGGAGTGGAAGAAGCAACTACATGAATTAGAAGAGCAAGGATTTATCTGATTGAGCAAGTTCCCATTTGGTACCCTAGTGTTGTTTGTCAAGAAGAAGGATGGGAAACCTAGATTGTGTGTAGACTATATGGGCCTTAACAAGATCAAGATCAAGAACAAATATACCATGCCCTTAGTTTAGGACTTATTAGATCGACTCCATGGAGAAAAATATAGCCGCATAAATCTTAGGTCAGGCTACCACCAATTCTCTATAGGCCAAAGAAGATATCCCAAAAACACCTTTTCACACTAGATATGGAAGTTTTGAGTGACTTGTCCTAGGCTTTGGATTGAGTAATGGGCCAGGTACCTTTTGTGGCTTAAGGGATGGAGTATTCAGGACAATGATAGATGTGTTCATCATTATCTACATAGATGATCTCTTAGTCCATAGCAAGACTTTAGAGGAATACAAGGAGCATTTAAGATTAGTCTTCGAGAAGTTGAGACAACACAAATTTTATGCAAAACCCAAAAAATGTAGGTTCGTAGTGAAGGAGTTAGAATTCTTAGGGTTCATCATAGGAGAGGAAGTCATCAAAGTAGACCCCAAGAAAGTTAAAGTAGTGAAAAAGTAGCTAGTCTAAAAACTATCAAAGAAGTTTGATAATTTCTAGGGTTAACTGTATTTTGTAGAAGATTTGTAAAAGAATATAGCATATCACGGCCCCACTATTCCATCTAACCAAAAGAGAAGGAAATTTCACATGGGGAAGTGAGCAACAAGCTGCCTTTGATTTGATGAAAGAGTGTATGAGTCAAACCCCAATACTCAAAGTGCCAGACTTCACCAAGCCCTTTGAAATCTCCACAAATGCATCAAATTATGGCACACTGGGGGAGTGTTGATGCAAGATGGGCACCCCATAGCTTATGAATCCAAGAAGTTCATAGACATAGAAACTATGTGGAGTACACATGAGAAGGAGATGCTAGTAGTAATACATTGCCTTAGGAAGTGGAAGCACTATGTATAAGAAAAACACATAGTCATGTTCACAAACAACATCATGAACCAAATGGCCCAAACATATGGTCTCCTTGCAATCCTCAGTGGCTACAACATACTCAGCCTCAGTGGTAGAGAGAGTCATACACTTCTGAACCCTGGACATGCAAGAGACATCACCTCCAGCATAGATGAATACATAGCCAGAAGTGGACTTTCTACTATCTACATGTCTTGCATAATCCTAGTCTGTGTACCTCGCAACTCCAATATCTTGTGGCTGCCATAGCAAATACACATATATGATGTGCCTTTCAGGTATCTCATGATATTCTTCACGGTATCCTAATGTTTCTTGCCAGGCATAGCCATATAGCGTGCCATAACACCAACTGCAAAGGCAATATCTGGACGAGTGGCTATCATGGTATACATCAAACTACCCACGGTTGATGCATAAGGGATCTTGGTCATCTCGGCCCTTTGCTCATCTATTTGTGGACAATTGACCTGTGAGACCTTCACATAAGAAGATAATGGATAGCCAATAGGCTTAACGTCCTGCATGATGTGGAAATGCTCAAGGACTTTGTGAATGTACTCCCTCTATGAGAGGTAGAATAGTCCCTGATGCCTATCATACTTAATGCGCATACCAAGAATGTGAGAGGCATGTCCCAAATCCTTCATCTCAAAGCTCTTCTTCAGTTGAGATTTAAAAGCATCCAGCTCATCATGAGCTTTCCCTGCTATCAATATATCATCCACATAAAGTACCAAAATAAGCAATGAGCCATCACAGGATTTCTTCGTGTAAAGACACGGATCCATAGCACTCCTGCTGTAGCCTTGTGACTATATAAAGGCATCAAACTTATGATACCACCGCCTAGGTGCCTACTTCAAGCCATAAAGACTTTTCTTCAACTTACACACTAGGTGCTCCCTGCCAAGTTCTGCAAAGCCCTTGGGCTGCTCCATGTAAATCTCGTCACGCAAATCCCCATGCAAGAATGCAGTCCTAACATCCAAGCTGCACGACTAAGGCCAAAACCAAGTGTAGGGTGGTCATCTTGACCACAGGAGAAAATACTTCATCAAAGTCAACTCCATGCTCCTGCTTAAAACCCTTAGCAACAAGTCTTGCATTTTAAGCCAGCTTGGGTTTTCCAGGGATACTTTTCAGCTTGTACACCCATTTGCATGGCAAAGCCTTCTTGCCCTAAGGCAATGCAACCAAATACCAAGTCATATTCTTATGCAGGGAGTCCATCTCAAACTACATAGCCCTCTCCCAGGAGTGACTGTCACCCATGTGCATAGCCTCATCATAGGTGAGAGGCTCTCTTGCATTTGTAACTAAGGCATAATGCATTGAGGGCTCAAGTCTATCAGGTGGATATCTAGTTCTAGTAGACCATCTCATTGCAAGCTTTGTTGCATGTTTAGCATCCTGTCCAACACCCTAATCATGTGTACCAATTGTTGTGTAGGCTATCCCACTGGCTGTGCAAGAGCATGTGGCTCCTCCTGGAATATAACACTGCGTATCTCTACCACCTTCTCAGGCTGCCTATGCATCTTGTCTTCATGCAAGACTACGTCATGGCTGTAGATGGCTTTCTAAGGTTGCGGATCCCAGAGGTGGTAACCCATCTCACCTGCATCTCCATAGCCAAGGAAAATGCATTTGACACTCTTAGGATCCAGCTTACTACACTTTTCCTTGGGCACATGGAAAAATGCCTCACATCCAAAGACACATAGATGCACATAAGACAAAGGTTTCCCTATCCATACCTCCTTTGCAACCTAGAAATCCAAACCACTAGAAGGTGATCTATTTATGACATGCATAGCTGTATTGACTGCCTCAGCCCAAAAGATTTGTGGTAGGCCTGTATGGCTAAGCATACTACATACACACTCTTGGATGGTTCTATTCATCTACTCAGCCAAACCATTCTGGGGTGGGGTATAGGGGGACTATCAACTGACACTTAATACCCCTCTCATCACATAACTGATCAAAGGCACATGACACATATTCTCCCCCATTTTCAGTCCTAAGGCATTTCAGCCTATATGTGATGCATACTTGTCACATCCTAAAAAGCTATCTAAATAAAGTCCCTAATCAACTTCTATCCTTTTATATACAGAAACTAAATATTGTAATGGCATGCTCTATGTAGCGTGAAAAATGACAACTTTTGGCTACCTTAACAATTGTTTGAAAGAAATGGATATAATGAATGTTCCTTGTCTCCGATGATTGTCATTGCAATAATGAGGCAATCCATTTTAAAGAAAAAAATGTAACCTATATATTCCTATAGGATGTATTACATTAAACTTGGTTAGTAAATGGTGCAAGCAACTTGAAAGGCATCCAAATGGCAATCATACTAGTGCTTAGCTACTGGATGGTAGCTTCACTTTTCCCTTATACTTGCCTTTCTCTATCTCTTTCTGTCTCTATATGTCACACACACACACACACACACACACACACACACACACACACACACACACACACACACACACACACACACACACACACACACACACACACACACACACACACACACACACACACACACACACACACACACACACACACACACACATTCTCTCTCTCTCTCTACATACATACATACATACATACATACATACATACATACATACATACATACATTGTGTTTGTGTGTGTGTGTAACAAGTTTCTTTATATAGTTTCAAGGAATTTTTCTTATTTGCAACTTACCAATAATGTTGATTTATGTGTTTGCTTTTATAAGTTTTATATCAAAAGAACCTGATCACCCAAGGCTTATCCTTTATAGATCGTGGTAAATTGGGTTTTGAAAAATTACATGGAGTTGGGGGGAAATTCATTTTTCTTTTAAATTATTAGGATCAAGCCATTTTTTCAATAGTAGATGATGTGAACCAAGTTTAACTTTCCACATGGGTTTTGGTGCTCTATCTTACCTTTTGTGGGTATAACACCAAATGAATGTCAAAGCTTGTGGACGTACTATCTGTTACATATACGGAATCTAGAGCATGATGAAATATGCGGAAGCTATGGAGGTTGAAAGAGGAAGAAGAAACTCATGAAGATATTGACCCTGACAAGACAAATCGTCACAAAAGTGAATTAGGTTCCCGGATTGAGAATTGGACTCATTAACACAATCTTGTGTGTGGACAGTGACATAGAGACTTTATTGAAAAGAAAAGAGTACTATCATTGCATTAGAAAAGAGTGCAAGTACAATGCTTTATAGGAATTGAATGGTAGCGCTTCTCCTACTGTGCATATGGGATTATGGTTCTGAAGCCCTCACTGCTCCTTACAAAGGGATTGAAGTAAGTGTGATTGCAAATATCTCAACACCCTTTCTCAATCACAACCAAAATTACAAAGTGTGTAGAGGCTTTAGTGAGAGAAACTCTTGCAAAGTGTGGGCACACCATAAACATGGTAAAACTCCGGAGGCTCGCAGAAAGGCTAAGTGTGGGTACCACAAACATGATGGACATCCAGAGGCTGTAGCAAGGGCCTCACAAAGTGTACAGAGGTTGTAGTGCAAGGCTAATTGAAGAGTTTACAAGTTTATGTCTGAAGCATTAGGGCTAGGCAATACAAGGCTAAAAAAGTCTATCAGAATAGAAGGTGGTCTTCTTCTTCTTCTTCTTCTTCCTTTAATCCATTTTCTTCTTCTTCTTTAACTACAACTAGATAGGCCTTTTGGGACCTCTTTCTGGTGTGGCAGAACTTCTCAGTGTGTCTGGTCCTTTTGCAGATTCATAGAAAAACTGGTCCTTCTTGCCTTTGTACCTATTGCCAACATATAATGCATGTTCATCTCTAGAGGTGCTTGGTTCTTCCTTAGTTTTTAGCTTCTTTTCCTCCTCTAATAGTGATACCTGGATATCAACAAGTTCAGGGTTTGGCATATTGATTAGAGTTCTTGATACATTATTATATTCAGGAGGCAAACTTTTAAGTAGAACACCAATGCGTTTATCTTCTTCCATTTTAATGTTGATCTTGCAAGTTGGGTTAGAAGTCCTTCCATGTAATTTAGATGTGTGGCAAGTGATGTGCTGAACTTCATTTCAAGCCTGAAAAACTCAATCAAGAGACCATCCTTTGATGACTTAGACTATGCACCAAACAAAGTGTCAATTCTCTTCCATGTATCCTGTGAAGTATCATAGTTATCCACATGGTGGATATAGTTGTTGTCTAGCTCTAGTTTGATAATGGCATAAGCCTTATCATCATTCTTTTGCCAAGTGATTGCAAGGTCCACATCACGAGGCTTATTTTCTTTTCTAGTGGTAATGGCCCAAAGGCCCTTCTTCATCAGGATGAGTTTGATGCGGGTTTGCCAGGTGTGAAACCCAACGCCTTTGAAGCGAGCAATTGGAGAGTCTTTGCCCATGTTAGATGGCTAGAGTAGCAACAAACAACTTCAAAATTATTAGATTTTATCAATGGAAGAGTAGATTACAGTGTGTCAAGAGACACAAGTAATGACAGTGTGAAAACACACTATGTAAAGACTATGTTTGAGTTTATGTCGAAGTTTATGTCGAACTCGAATCTTCTTAGTTCGGGGTCATTGATCTTTCATCAATCTTTCCAGGTTCTTCCCCTCCTTGATTTGATGCTGGAATAGTAGATTAGAGTGGCAGTGGGTTGTTCTAGTTGGCATGAGAGAGAAAATGATGAGATTTTTGAGCTTTAGTGAAGTTTGGCTATGGCTTCCTGAATTAGGGTTTTGACCTAGCCCTATTTTTTTTTTGATTGTGCGAGCTATAATGGATCATTTTGAAAACTCTTTTTTATGGAAATGAAACTCTTTTCATGCTCTATCAAAGCCCCATAATGATGGTTGAGATTGCTTGCGGATTCAGGTGTGTAGGGTGGATGACAACAACATGTGTAATCTTTGATAGATTTCATCATTTTTGATAATGATGAGGATATAGAGTATCAATGTCAATGAGTTATGGGCCAAGAGGGAGTGCCATAAGTGGGAGAAGATATTTCTAGAAGAGAGTTCATGAAGATATGCTCTGCATTTGGAGATGAAGCTCCTTCAAGGTGGGTATGTCCTGCAGGCCATAGACTGAGGTTATGGCTGCAACTAATAGAAATGATAATACTGAGCTCTAGATAGGGAAATCTCAGAATCTTATGTGATACAGAGAACCCTTGGAAGTTAAGGAATAAATCTCTAGAAGAGATCTTGGAGAGAGATGCCCTTTACAAGAAGTTATGGAAGCTCAAAGATGGGGATGTGCAGGCTACTGGCTATGGCTACCACAAGGTGCTCTGAAGATAAAGTTGAAGAAGAATGAAGTCATACACTGATCTTGGATAGAGATTGAGAGGGACCAAGAGAGGCTGGAGAGGCAGTGCCATGCCCGACTGGGCTCTGATACCATGTTAAATATATGGGTTCTAGAGCATGGCAGATGTGGAAGCTATGGAGGTTGAAAGAGGAAGATGAAACTTATGAAGACATTGACCCTGATAAGACAAATTTTCACACAAGTGAATTAGGTTCCAAGATTGAGACTTGGACTCATAAACACAATCTTGTGTGTGGACAGTGACATAGACACTTTACTAAAAAGAAAAGAGTACTATCATTGCATTAGAAAAGAGTGCAAGTAAAATGCTTTATAGGAATTGAATGGTAGCAGTTCTCCTACTGTGCATATGGGATTCTGGTCCTGAGCCCTCACTGCTCCTTACGAAGGGTCTGAAGTAGGTGTGATTGCAAATATCTCAACACTATCACTTCCTTCCTTTGGCACTTTTCATATCACCTTTTGAGCAAGAATCTCACATGGTTGCAACATTAAATATATGTATACAAGAGATTCCTTTTCTTTCAAGCAAGGCCCTTGGCTACCTACTCAAAGAAGAACCTAAGCTTACATTTATGTGATTGAGATGGGTGATGATTGATTCACTTGCTTCTCTAGTCTCTTATGGTTTCTTATGTCTCACCTAGTTGATTATACTCTTTCTCTAAGTGGTCTATGGCTTCTCTACACATATGCTTCAAGGAGGGAAAGGAGGGAAAGGAGGGAAAGGAGGAGGAGGAGGAGGAGGAGGAGGAGGAGGAGGAGGAGGAGGAGGAGGAGGAGGAGGAGGAAGAAGCCGCAAAGGAAAATAAAGGATCAAATGAATGCATGTAGAAAGACTCATTGTGTTTGTCTCTTTTCTTGTTGTCTTGTAGACATTGAAGCTTGAGATGAGGTGATGAAATATGATTGTTAATACTTGCTTTTGATACTTCAATTACTCCATAGCTCCCTTCTCAATTTATTACTTGATGAAGAAAAAGAGAGAGAGAGGGAAGGAAGGAAGGAGAAGAAGAAGGAAGTGATAAGAAAAGGATAGAGGGGAGAAGAAGCCCCTCTCTCACTTTCTCACTCTCATTGAAGCTCACTCTTGGCTATGGAGGATGATGAAGAAGAAGATAAAAAAGCAAGAAGCTCCAAGATTGCACGCAAAAGAATGCCAATGTTGTCATTAGTCTAAACTTTAAATACTCATGCTTTTATATATGGGTGCTCAGCCTTATATTCTCTAAAATCTATGAATGTGTAATTCTCATATGCCTTCTCAAATAGTCTATTAGATTGTTGCTAGTTGTGCACAACTGTGATAGGTTTTTGATATTTACTTGTGGTTGAAGTTAATTTATAACCATAACTTGTTAGGCCTTTAACTCTTGCAATTTGGATGGGAGTTTGTGCACAATTGTGACAAATTTTTGATATATACTTGTGGGTTGAAGTTCATTTATAAATAGAACTTGTTAGGTCCTGAACTCTTGCAACTTGGATGGGAGTTGAAACAAAAAGAATTGTAATTTTTGTTGGGGTAAAATGAAAATTACTAATAATCAAGTAGGAATAATGATATTGTTCATTGTATCCGCACAAAACACATCTCTTATATATATATATATGTATCTCTCTCTCTCTCTCTCAAAACACAACTTTAACCTCACATCTCACCATTACTTCTCCCTCATTGGTATCAAAACTTTATTCATAGGAGCTCATGGTTAGAGTGAGGAGTGCAAAGAGTGAAGCTTCATCTCACGAAGATATATGATTTGATCTCCTCCTATGATGTTTGTTACTACAATATACAGGGCTCATACTGATGCTTTTAGATACATTTTTAATCTAGGAAAATATTTTCTTTCATCATCGCTAGAATTTTCACTATCAGCATCATCATAGAATCTTACTTAATGTCACTATCAACATCCTTGATAGTGACATTAATAGTGATGGTTACAGTAAAATAGTAATGATAATAGTGATATTTGTAGTAAAATTTGCGATGCTAATAGGCGACGGTTTTGAACAAAAAATTTTTGTTGGGTAGCCACATGGCCCCAATATTATTCCACATTGCATTTACAACAAAATGTACAATTTATTTTAAAAGATTGTGTATCATGATTCGATAGATTGTAAACATGTTGCCAAAAACAAGTAATCCATTGATTGAATGTCCAGAGAAGTACATCATGTTTCAATAGACTATGAACATGTGAGTGATAGGGTAGAAAAATAGTAATAAGGAAAAGTCCATAAATATCTCTTAATGTGGCTTGCATATAACGAAGGGAAAATATGTATATAAAAGTAAGTGGCACACAATCGATTGAAAAAAGTGTGTTTGGGGCATAAGGCCAAAAAAGAAAAGGATGCTTCAAGAATCCTATAGTTGTTCGCCATCTGACACTTCATCTTGATGTAGTGAATCATCAAATGGCCTTTTTGCAACATAATCAAGGATTAATCCAAATTAGACAATGCATCATAAGAACAAAAAATTTGCTACACTATCAAAAGATACATGGCATACCAAACGATTGTGTGCATAGAGCTTGTTGATAAGTACAATTAGACCATGCCATTTTTCATATCATGTTTTGAGGCCTATAGGATTGCGATTTGCAAAATAGAGTGTCACAACAAAAAATATAACTTAGTATTGTTAGAATTAGGTTAGTACTACAAGTAACATAGAAAATAACAAATCCATTATAACAAAATAGAACTTACAAAACCCTCTAGATAGGTCCTGTGGGTGGATGCTACTCCTAAGGTGATGTAAAAATCCCCTTTCTAGTCACACCCTTGCCGCCTTCCTCTATTACCACCATCACAATGGAAAGGAATCAACCTCCTCTATGAGCTTCTTCCAATCCTCCCGATCTAGCCACTTAGGCTTCCTTGTGTCATTCTTTATTGTCTTCTACACATCTAATCATTTGTGGGACATGCACACATCATCTATTCCATCATTCATCATGTAGAGGAACAATCAGTCATAGAAGGTACAAGGAATTACTCAAGTAAGGATGCTATCACATAGTCATTGCTAGCCTTTGGTATGTTTTTCTAGTTATCCAATACATTGTGCCTAGAGAGCTGTTAACACAACTCATGCATACATGCTATGAGTCTCTTCCTTTCATCATTCATGTACACATCACCAGTGGATGCCTCCACACCAAGTACTTGTAGTGTGGTGGGGTAGGTTCTGGTATATGTTGTCTTCCACTAGAAACACGCTCTGGAGCATAATTAGGAGAGCACTATATATCTTGTGTACCTATAGAGCTAGCATCTATAGGAGTGGCACCTATAGGAGTACCATGCACAAACAGTTGAGTAAATCCTACTGTTATAGGGGTGGAAGTACTTATAGATATAGCCCATATGGAAGATAGGGGCCTCTACTTGATTGATGGGAGGGATACATCTATATCCTTGTAGCAACCTTCAAAGCCATCCTCCCCAAAATCTCAATAGGAGTAAGAAGTACCAATTGGTTGTGGTCTTGTAACATCTATATCTTCGTAGCACCCCCCAAAACTAGTCCTAGTATAATAAGAAAGAGGAAGTCTACAACTCTTGATAGCATCCACCAAAGCTACCATCTCCACTAGTCAAGTGAGGCATACTTGAGTCGCCTCCCTCTTTGGCCAACCTACAGTGTTGACTCCACCTCAAGAGATTAAGGCATCGGAGCGTATCAAGGTAAAAATCAAGGATGTCGATTAAGACAACTATGCATATGCTCTATCTCTAAATTTGCCATCCGATCTAGGGATATATGTGTAAAAATCCCATCCGGCTCCTCATAATATGTGAATTGTTGGCTTATACTACTCTATAAACCAAATGTGTTGACCTACACAATAAAAAAGAGACATACTGCTCTTACTCTCTCCCTCTCTCTTAACCTCCCTCTCTTTTCCTCTCTCTTAATCTCCCTTCCTCTCTCCCTCAATCTCCTTTTCTCTATCCTAATCTCCCTCCTCTCTTTCCCCGCCTCCTTCTTAATCTCTCTCTCTCTCTCTCTCTCTCTCTCTCTCTCTCTCTCTCTCTCTCTCTCTCTCTCTCTCTCTCTCTCTCTCTCTCTCTCTCTCTTTCTAGGTCTCCCTCTTTTATCATCTCCCTCTATCCCTATCTGTAGCATCCCCCCCCGGTGACCCCCGTGCCTCCCCCCGTGCCTCCCCCCATAGGAACTCACCCCCTAGATTTTTCAAATTTTTTTTGCATTAAAAAAAAAACTCTCCCTCTCTCTCCCCTTGCCATGTGCATGGCGGGGAAAGAGAGAGAGAGAGTAGGAGTGATGAAGTAAGGGGGGGCATGCCCAGGTGGTGGGAGGCGCCCTCCTCCCCCACCTTATAAAGACCACCCCCTCCTTCCGTTGGCACAGGCAGCCCCCCCTCCATCATTGGCTGTCACCTGCGATTGTGCCCCCCCTTCCCTACGTCGCCACCTCCTCCCACATGTGGCAGTAGCAACCGACTTGAGGCTTCGTCGATAAAAGCCACCCCCTCCACGGTCGCCAGTCGCTGTGGGCCCCCTCCTTGGGGCTTTCGGCCAAAAGACACCCTCCCCCCGGTTTTAAAAAAAATATATAAAGGGCTCAGCCTTTATGGAGAGGGGGAGGAAGAAAAAAAATGGATGACCAGGCCGTCGTGCTGAGAAGAAGGAGAAGAGAGTGAGAGAGAAAAGAAGGAGAAGGAGAGAAGAAGGAGTGGGAGAGAGAAAGAAGGAGAAGGAGAGAAGAACGAGTGGGAGAGAGAAAAGAAGGAGAAGGAGAGAAGAAGAAGGGGTGGGAGAGAGAAAAGAAGAAGAGGAGAGAAGAAGGAGTGGGAGAGAGAAAAGAAGGAGAAGGAGAGAAGAAGAAGGAGTGGGAGAGAGAAAAGAAGAAGAGGGAGAGAAGAAGAAGGAGAGGGACAGAGGAGAGAAGAAGAGGGAGAGAAGGAGAAAAGGGAAAGAAGGAGAAGAGAAGGAGAGGAAGAAGAGAGAGGGAGTAGAGGAAGAGAAGAAGAAGAGAGGTAGTGAGAGAGAAGGAGAGGAGGAAGAGAAGAAGAAGAAGAGAAGTAGTAGAAGAAGAAGAGGAGAGGGAGAGAAGAACAGAAGGAGAGGAAGAAGAGAGAGGGAGTAGAGGAAGAGAAGAAGAGAAAAGAAGAAGAAGAGAAGTAATGATAGAGAGAGAGAGAAAGAAAGAGAGGGAATGAGAGTTGTGTAGCCTTGAGGAGTCGCGTTCGTGAAGCCAGCCTTTTGGCGAAGGACCCCCCATCTAACGACCCTTCCTACCCGAGCCTATCGTCCTGAAATCCATCGAGGTCCGGACTGTCCAATCTCTGCGGGGCAAATGGCTCCCAAGAAGAAAGTCGCGGGAAGCGTAGGTGCCAAAGCTACCATTGGTACCGGTAATGCGGGAGAGGCAAGCGGAGCGACCAACGTGGTGAATGCCCCTACGATCACAAATCAAACCCAGGTTCTTTAAGCTTTGTAATTAATTACGTCTTATTTCTCGTGAAAGAAATGAAGGGGTTAGCTACGTGCATGGAACACAGATGAGTCTTAGGCGCTAGGTTGCATGTGCGAAATGATAGAGTATGGAGTTTGCATAAAGTTTATATGCATGAAATGATAGCTTTTACACACATAAAATGATAAGGTTTTTGCATTATTTCACATAAAATAATAGCTTTTAAACTAGTTCAGTGCATGAATAGTCATTTAGAATTCATGCTTCGCGATCATGACTAAAAGAAACACATGAAATGATAGTTTCCGATGGATAGAAACCTGGACCTTCATGAGATCCGGTGCATTAGGAATAAGTATAATTGCTTGCAAATTGTTTTATCGATCATGCTGTGGACTATCGCAAATGGATACGCTCCTAGCTTAATTGAACTGGTGACCTAACCCTAAAAGGATTGTTGACCTAAGTTATGCTTGGTTGTTTGAAAAGGTTGTAAATCCCTTGAGCAAGTGTTTTGATACATCCAAGTTAAATTATGATTGTGCATGCAATGGGATTGCGATGCCTTGAAGCAAGAGGTTGTGCATTCAACTGTTTGTTAATGTGGTTTTGGATGTTAACCCTAGTGATTGTTATTAAGCTGGTTGCTTCAGCTATGGTTGATTTCCTAAAGGGATAATTAAGGAAGGATGGCACTAGCTACCCCCGAGAACCGCCAAACCCTAACCAAGGGGGTTATGAATCCACGCCGAGAATGTGGATCGAACCCGCTGCAAGAGGTCTCTCCATGGAAACTACTTGGCGTAGGAGGACGCTTGGGTGCCAGTGGGGGCTTTGGCCGTAAATCTCAATGCCAGGCCCTACACAAGTGTTCTACGTGACTTGAGATGGGATCTCGAGGCCTTGATACTAGTTACAAGGCAGAATCTTGGAAGGATAAACCTTCGGGTTTTATTGCTGGAAGACAGAAGGATTTTTTAGCGGAGGCAGAAAGGAACACTTAATTCTCCTGTATGGGCAGGAGACAAACATTAATCCGAAGATAAGTTAAGGAAGTATTTGATCTTGTTTTATCTTGTCTTCGTGTCTGTGGCCTAAATTACGTAAATGAACCTGTGATTAACTGGTAAATTAAGGAAGCTGCCTTTATATGTCAAACATAATGTGGTAGGTAATTAGATAACTAAAACAACCCCTGAGGGAAGCATGGTGGATGGACCGATGGGTCTATCCTACAGAAGAGTGGTCTCGATTAGCCGAGAGCTTTCCTCAAAGGAAATATTAACGAGAAATGCTAGGAAAAGTTACAATCCTAGTGGGAATGTCCGGATAATTTCCGTTGCGGGGCACACTTGAGAGACCCTAGTTGGCAAAGCCCGTGTCATTCCTTAGGAGTGCCGGGCGGCATCTTCTAGATATATCTCCCAATGGACTGCTAAGACGTGTCTCGCGATTAGAGAAGCGGGCACGTTATACTATCTCTCTTCCTATATTTTACTCTCTCCCTCTTTTATCCCCCCTCTCTCTTACACTCTCTCTTAATCTCCCTCCCTCTATTTCAATCTCTCTCCCTCTCCCTCTCCCTCTCTCCCTCTCTCCCTCTCTCTCAACTTAAACAATCACAATTTTTTGCCATCAAGACTACTTTGCTCTTTTTTTCCCATCATTTACCATTAATAACAACTCAGTATAATCATCGGTATTGGTGTTGATACTGGAGTCGCTATCAACATTGCCATTTAGCATCCCTATAAGCATCATTGATGCTGATAGCAATGCTAATAGTGACTTCGATAGAAAGTTTCATTACCAATTGTTGCTATAGGTTCATTCCTTCTAGAATGTGCTTTTTCTCTAGAACTTAATAGTGGTATTATTCTCATTATTAAGCTATGCATCCAAGATAAACAAGTACTTTGGATTAAGGATCCATTGAGACTTGATTTGGGGCTATAATAGCTTGATTTGGTTACATTTAGGTAGATATTAGTGGCTACAATTGAAGTTAAACATCTTGGTTTTGGATTCTTGGAAAGAGGTTTTGATAGATGCTTTTGATATATCCAAGCACAAGGCATGATTAAGTAGGGGGATAGCTTGTTATTGGAAGTACGGACCTACTTGTGCAAGGCTTAAGTAGAGGGTTTAAGCAAGGGATCTACTATAGTTTATATAACAAAGAAAAGCAAAGAGAGAAACTATGGTCTATTGAGATAGTGATATACCTATGGGCTATGCTACTTGTTTAGATGCTCTAAGAGACTAGTTATAATGAAACTAACCTACTTTGATATTTTTTAGGCATCAGGATATTTTCCCACTTTTCTCAAATTTTTGGCCTTCTGGAAGCTAGAGGATATTCATTTTATCACAAAACTTCATTTATGTGACCTTTGGGTTAAGATTAATTGAGTTAAAACTAGTTCTTGATAATTGGTGTCCATTTGTCTCAAGTTTGGACTATTGATGCTACTTTAACCATTATTTGGCTTTGCAAGGGATTGCAATTGGTTATCTTCCTTTGGACTTTGGCAATGAGGTATATCTTGGTATTTTGGTATGTAAGACATATTACAACTATTATAGCTTCTATGCCTACTTTTAAAAATGCATTATTTAATCTTGAAACATTGGATGGCACTAATTTTTCTTATTGGAAAGAGTAAATCAATAATATATTTATTCAAAAGAAGCAAACAAAGCCAATCAAATGCAATTGTGCTAAGCGGCGTGAGGTGGATGCAAATGCGTAGAAATAAATATATCACTTGGCATGTTTCACTATTATGTTGAAACTCTCAAAGCTTATTTATTTTAATGTAAAGACATGATATGTAGTGCATATGGTGTATGAAAGAAGCTACGTGATTTTAATGAGAAAAAAAGTATTGGTTTATAGGTATACTAGTTGAAGATAACCTCCACATGGAGAAGAGGAATTCTATATCAAGCATGATTGTGAGGTTAGTACTATTTTTAGCCAAGATCACTTTTCATGACGTGGTGAAGGCTATGTTCCTATTGGTCGTCCAGTACAAGAATATAGGGACATAGAGACAGGCAGTTGCGATGCATATCAGCGGCATCACTATATGCAAATAGTGATGGTATTTAGAGAAAAAAAAAGCGATTGAAACCCAAGCGCAGCATTTTGCCGCAAAGAGGGAAAAAGAGAGGGAAAGAGATTGTGCATTTGGGAGGGAAAGGGAGAGAAAGAGAGATAAGGAGAGCTTCTCATCATTGCCACTATCGCCGTCGGTGTTCGCGAAGAAGAGGAGGAAGTGCACGAAGGGTGAAGAGGGGCCATCGCAAAGAGGAGACAAAGAATCCATCCTCGGGCCTTTGCGGTGAGTACGTTGCTCCCTCTTGGTTTGTTCTTGTTCTTTCTTTTTTTCCTTTGTTTTTTTTTGTTGAGAATGAAGTGCATTGAGGGAGAAAGAGAGGAAATGAGAGAGGGAGAAGAAGAAAGGAAAAGAAAGAGAGAATGCGAGAGAGATGGAATAGACATGAAACATAATAAAGAAGGAGAGAAAGAGAGAGAGGGAGGGAGGGAGAGAGGAGAATGAATGAGAAAACATGAGGGGGGAGAGAAACAAAGAAAGGGTTTGTTCTTTTTTTTTTCTTTTTTTTGTTTGTTTTTCTTGAGAATGATGTGCATTGAGGGAGAAAGAGAAGAAATGAGATAGGAAATGAGAGAGGGAGAAGAAGAAAGAAAAAGGAAGAGAGAATGAGAGAGAGAGCATAAATATGAAAGATAACAAAGAAAGAGAGAAAGAGAGGGAGAGAGAGGGAGGAAGAGAGGAGAACGAGTGAGAAAACACGAGGGTGTAATATCTCCGCACAATAAAAGTTAGTTGGTTGGTTCATAAGTTAGTTAGTCAATTAATAAGTTAGTAAGATTACTAACTAAAGACTAACTAAGGTAAAAACTAACTAACATTAATTATTGATAATTTTTATTTAATTTAAAAATATTTTATTTAGAAAAATCAAGAGTCGTAAATTCGATATTTTTCTCGAATTGGCAAAGACCGTAGCTACCCTTCACGTAAATTACAACGTGAACGAGACTTATGAGTTATATTAATCATTAAGTTCATGTATATAGTTTGGAAGGTCCAAAAACATTAGAATTTGGATAAAACTAGTATATTTTAGATATTTTAGATATTATCCTGAAAAAAAGATATGGAGATTTTTAGAACTGGATGTCATTTAAAAGAAAAGACAAGTGATATTTTAGTTAGTTTGAAGATTTTATAAAATGAAAAATAAAGAAAAGTGACTGGCGAAATCGCGCGCGCCGCGATCGCAGTTTACAGGCAGTAGACAGCACTTCGAACAGAGAAAAGAAGAAGGAGTGAACCGAGAGCTTTCTAACCAAGTGTCTTGGGGTTTTACCCCCCTTTCGGAGCCAATGGAACCATCAGATTTATGATCTGAGCATCAGATCACTGATCTTTCCAAGATCCCCCTCCACAAAGAGCTCCACTCCTCAACCACAAGCCCTCTTCTCTAATTCACTATAAATACGAGGCATGGGAGAGGCATTGGAAAGCATAAGGAGACACCGAGAGGCTGCGAGAGAGAGGTAGAGAGAAGGATACCCCTCCAAGAGATTATGAGGAAGAGCTTGAAAGAGAGCTTGAGAGAGAGAGAGAGAGAGAGAGAGAGAGAGAGAGAGAGAGAGAGAAGAGAGTCACCCCGAGAGGCTGCAAGGAAGAGGATTAGCTCAATTCCCTCTATCTCGGTCCTCGACTTAACCATCTTCTCTTAGATCTTCCATCTTGAATCTATTCTACCTTCTTAATCTCTTGAGTCTACCTGCGGACGATGGCCTCCAAGCAAAGAATGTCGCGTGCGGATGATAATCCTGCAACTAGAAACAAGGCTTCGAGCAAAGGCATCACCATCAATCCAACTGCGGTTCCGGTTGTAAGTAATGTATTTTCAATTTGATAGATGCTTGCTTTGATTCTTGTATGAGATACGTTAGGCCTCATACTATTGCACGAGTATAGGTCATGGGAAAAGATAAATTTCATCTCGCTTACTCGGAAGATGGAGTTTGTGAAGTGCATATATCAAGGGAAGATAATTGCACCTAGTTACATATGACTTATTTGCTAGTAGAGCAATTACAAGAAGAATTATATTCTAGCTCACGGCAAGGCATGTTAAAGTCTAATTACTTGAGATAATCTCACACTTATCTTATCAAGTATTTATACGTTATGCCTATGACATGTTTGATATATGAGGATAATTTTCTAGTTACCTCATGACTTGACTAAGAGCTAGTACAAGAAATTGATCATAAGGGTTAAAGCTAGGATGTCTTGAGATCTGTGGGATAACGATGGCTTTTGCCAATCCAAATTCAAGGTTGGGTTATCGATCAAGGTAAGTGACCTATAGAACTTACATCATGAATAGTGTTTGAACCCTTAACATATGCCCTAGCCAAAGGAAGGAAGTGTTAAGATCATGTTTGCATGGTATTGCTCTTAGATCCCAAGGGGGAGAGCAAATATATGATGAAAATGTTATATCGTCTATTTTTGCATTGGTTGGAAAGAATGCAATTGGTTTTGTTGATTGATCAAACAATATCCTAAATGCTTTTACATTCAATTGGTTGTTAGTTGTTGTTTGGATGATTATTCCAAGTGCTTGTGATTTCTGGTAAATGCATGGCAAGGGTCTATGATGACAAGACGCCATGGGAATAAAGGAATGTTTTCTTAGAAAATGATTTTAGGCTGAATGCCTTGTTTGTGCTTGATTCTTAAAGGATTTAATTAAGGAAGGATATATTGTACGGGTGGATCACCTCCATGGTCGCACCGCGTATTAACCCGAAAGGGCACTGCTCGATTCATGGGCCGAAGGTCGAGTGGTGAAAAGGCCAACCACGGGAATGATTTTTCGCTCCTAGACAGCTTGTGGGTCAGTTGGAGCTCTGGACACCCCTTGCTAGGTCAAGAATGGAGTTGAAGACCTCCGTGGCCCCCAACATCTGGGCATGTTGGGAGATCCTATTCTAGATAAAGGATTGAGTTTTGGTGCCATGTGAATTGGACCAGTTACTTCTGCAGGGCAGAAGGGATACTTCTGTTGGACAGAAGCGAAACATAATTTCTCCTGTATGGGCGGGAGACAAAGATTAACTTGAAGATAAGTTAAGGAACTTGTTTGATCTTGTTTGTCAATAGATTGCTTTGCTCTGTTTTCGTGTCTGTGCTATAATTTACGCGAACGAACCTTGTTCCCTAAAAGGCTTAATTAATGAAGCTGATTTTAAGTGTCACACATAAATGTGGTAGGACCTAATTAGAAAACTAAAGCTATTAAGGGAAGCGGGTGGGCGGAATCCCCGACGGGTCCGTCCTATGGCAGGGTGGTCCCAGAGAACTGGGAGGCTTCTCACAAGTTTTTATCGTCATTCGACCTTTAGGTATCGATAGGTTAGAACCCGATTCATACCGTTTTAGGGGACCGGAATGGGACTATGCCCTATGGGCAGAGAGGTTGAGCAACGCATCCCTCTCGTTTCCCATTCTCTTTGAACCAAGTGCGGCATAGATCTGCTTCGGGTTGGGTATCTCTGCGTAAAGTAGGATGTCCAAAACCCGGTGCTAGAATGCTAATAGGAGACCTTGACAACTAGGAACCCGAATTTCAGGTCGATCCTAGTGGGTTCAGTCGTGAACGTTCCGTTGCGAGACGGATTCGGGAAACCCTAGGCGACAAAACTCGGAACATTCCTTGGGAGTGCCGGACAGCGATGCTTAGATTTTTTTCTCGATAGACCGCTAAAAGAGTGCCTGGAACGCCGATGGGCGGGCACCTCACAGAGGGGGTGAAGAGAATGAGTGAGAAAACACGAGGGGGTGAAGAGAAACAAAGAGAGGGTTTTTCTTGAGAATGAGGTGCTTTGAGGGAGAAAGATAGGAAATGAGAGAGGGAGAAGAAGAAAGGAAAAGGAAGAGAGAACGAGAGAGAGAGAGAGAGAGAGAGAGAGAGAGAGAGAGAGAGAGAGAGAGAGAGAGAGAGAGAGAGAGAGAGAGAGAGAGAGAGAGAGAGAGAGAGAGAGAGAGAGAGAGAGAGAGAATAAACATGAAAGATAACAAAGAAATGGGGAAAGAAAGAGAGAGAGAGAGAGGGAAGGAGAGAGGAGAATGAGTGAGAAAACATAAGGTGGTGGAGAGAAACAAAGAGAGAGGCAACAAAGAAAGAGAGAGAGAGAGAGAGAGAGAGAGAGAGAGAGAGAGAGAGAGAGAGAGAGAGAGAAAGAATGATAGGAAATGAGAGAGGGAGAAGAAGAAAGGAAAATGAGGAGAGAATGAGAGAGAGAGAGAATAAACATGAAAGATAACAAAGAAATGGGGAAAGAGAGAGAGAGAGAGGCAGTGAGAGAGGAGAATGAGTGTGATGCTAAGAGGCATATTCCACGGTGGATTCCGTGCCACGGTGCATTCCGTGAGGTTTTACGGTGGATTCCGTAAGATTTTATTACCAGGGCTCATACACAAAGTGGATTCTTTGTGCGAGAAGTCGATGGGGACGCCTATCCTTTTCGGGCGTTTTGTTAATTTAGTGTGTACATGGGTGATTCCATAGTGGGTGATTTCGCAAAATACATATTTAAATTAATAAACGTTTATGAGTTTAGAGTGCGCACTCGTGATAAATTAAGGTTAGGATTGATTTCTAACCTGATTTCTAACCAATTTATTTATGTAGCTGAAGACTGCTAGGTATTCACTTTTGTCGATTTAATTATATTATTTTTCTAACAATTGTGAATGCTTCAGTTGATGTGTAGAGCTAGCAGCGGTCTTATTTATTAAAGCGCTTGATATTTATTTATTATTTTTGTATGTGCATGGGCGCATGACTTAGATATTTGTATTGGATATTGTATTTGGGTACGCTTGACTTCTTGGACGCCCATTAGCTTTAATTCTTTATTGGCACAAAAGCAAACTCAAAAGCTAAAGCGTGCTATTTTGTAATTGTTGACATATCGAGCTCCACTCGTGATATGCCAGGGTGACCGTTGTGTATTTATGTCACCGACTTGTCAGTTGCAGATGCTGTTGGTACACCGCCCCTGAATAATAGCTACATGATAGCTATCCTTATCTCAGTTAGTATGCCACCTTAGTTAGTTGAGTTTGGTTTGAGACCCATATCTAGGATTCTTCTATTTCTTTGTACTTGAGTTCTTTTGGCTTTCACAACTAAGAAGAGGAAAACTGTTTTCAGCCTCCACCCTTGTGTGTATTCCCCCATTGTGCAAGCAAGAAAGCTACAAGTGAGACTCCTTCCTTTTCTCCCACAATCGTGACATGGTATCAGAGCCTTGTTCGTGGTAAGGAGCTCAAGAAAGCAAGCCAAGCTCGCGGTGTTCTGGTAAGAGGAGCAGTGTTGCTTTCATTTTCTGTTTTGGGAGCAGATCTCTGCAGGTAGCACAGCCGGAAATTGCAGGAGTGCATTGTCTCAGGTTGAGACGCCCTTCGCGGTGAAGCAAAAGGGCAGTATATGCTATGGGAAAGGGCTTTAGCCCTTAGGCGACCTTGTTTTTTTGATTTGAGGCCATTTCGGGGTCTGTTTTGAAGGCGGAAGTTTTCTGCACGCACTCAGGAAAAGGCCCAGTTTTATGCTGTGCAGCCACTGTTCTACAGGTCGGTGAATAGTTACTGTAAAAATTGCATTGTATGCTTGTGCGCAGAGACATTGGCAGTTACAGAATCATCCCTGTTGCCTGTTGATGCAAAATCGTCACTAGGAAGTGACTGTGTGGTCAAATACCACTTTCGCCAGTTTTGCAAATTTTCCCCTGTGAGGGTGAAGCTGTGGTTTTTGCAGTGACAGAATTTTTTGCAGTCTTCTGTAATGGCATCTGATTCTCTTTCACAGATTGTCACTGAAAAGCTTGACAAGAACAACTTCCAAGCATGGAAGTTTAGAATGACGAATTTCCTTATGGGAAAAGGATATTGGGAATTTGTTGCAGGAAATGAAGAAGAACCAGTTCTTCCTGATGTTCCCAATCAACAGCAAATGCAGGCATTTAAAGCATGGCATGAGAGAGCCAGGAAAGTTATGTATTGGCTGTCTATCAGCATTTCAGACTCTATGATTGTGCATATTCAAGATGCAAGTACGCCAAAGGAGGCATGGGATACTTTGTCAAAAATGTATAGCACAAATACGCAAGCCAGGAAAATGCAGCTCAAGCAAGAGTTGCACAATGTGCAAAGAGAAAATATGAGCATCAACGACTACCATATGAAGGTGAAGAAGATTGCAGATGCACTTGCTTCCATTGGGTCACCAGTGGAAGATGATGATTTAGTTTCTGTGACCTTGAATGGTCTAGGAAAGGATTATGCACAGTTTCGGACATCCATTTCAGTTCGTGAAAGATTTCCTGATTTTGAGGAGTTGATTGCTCTTCTAATTTCTGAGGAACAGAGAAATGGTGGTGCATCTTCTTCAGGAGGAACTTCAAAAGAAGCTGTCTTCTACTCAAATGCTGGAAGAGGTAGAGGCAGAGGTAGAGGAGGCCGATTTGGAGGCCGTGGTAGAAATCAGAATATGCAGCAAACTCAAGAAAACCAGTCCTATGGAGGAGGACGTGGTAACTCTAGAGGCAGGGGGAGCCAAAGAGGTCGTGGTGGATGGCAAAGAGGTCAAAATGCAAACAGTAATGTTGAATGCTACTACTGTGGTAAAATGGGTCATATGGCTAAAGACTGCTATAAAAAGCAGAATGACATCATGAATGGAAAACTACAACAAGGGAATTATGCATCTTCTAGCAGACAGGGTGATGACAGAAATGAGCATTTGTTCATGGTGCAGCACATGAACAATTCTGTGACAAGTGCAGAAGAAAGCAATGATGTATGGTATGTTGACTCAGGTGCATCAAACCACATGACAGGTCATGCAGAATGGATGGAGGATGCAAGGAAAATGGAAAAACCAGGATTTGTGGAGACTGGTGATGATATTGCACATCCTATTGTGCAGATTGGAAAAATTCCCTTGTCTATGCAGGATGGGAAAAAGAAATACCTGTCCGATGTATTTCATGTCCCAAATATCACCAAGAATCTGGTTTCTGTCGGTCAAATGGTTGAGCAGGGTTTGCAGGTCAGATTTAATCCTCATGGATGCTTTGTTGAGGATATGAAAAATAAAGGTCGCTTGATAGCAAAAGGAAAGAAGAAGGGCAGAATGTTTACGTTGGATGCAGACATGTCTGAATTGAGTGCAGCAATGTTTGCACATGGGACCGGTGTAGTTGCAGATATTGATATCTGGCATAAACGCATTGGTCATGTTAACGTACATCGACTTAAATCAATGCAGGCCCAAAATATTGTTGTAGGATTGCCAAAATTCAAGGTTGCAGAAATGCATAAGGTATGTGAAGCCTGCCAGTTTGGAAAACAGGCAAGGAAACCATTTCCTAGACATGTTCAAGAGAGTGAGAAGCCATTGGAATTAATCCACTCTGATGTGTGGACTACTAAAGCTGCATCTCTTGGAGGCTGTCATTATTTTGTCACTTTTATTGATGACTATAGCAGAAAAATTTGGGTGTATTTTATGAAAAAGAAAAGTGAAGTTTTTGGGCATTTCAAAACCCTTAAAGCTATGGCTGAAAAAGAAACAGGTCTGCAAATAAAATGCCTGAGGTCAGATGGAGGGGGAGAGTACCTCTCAAATGAGTTTGCAAAGTTCTTGCAGGAGCATGGCATAAAGCAGCAATATTCATGCAGTTATACCCCACAACAAAATGGAATTGCAGAAAGGAAAAACAGGCATATTGGAGAGGTATCTCGTGCCATGCTCAATGAAAAAGACTTGCCAGATTTTTATTGGGCTGAAGCAGTTGCTACAGCAGTCTACATAATGAACAGGACTCCCACTGCAGCAATACATGGAATGACTCCAGAGGAGAGGTATACTGGTAGGAAACCAGATATTTCTCATTTGAAAATTTTTGGTTGCATTGCCTATGTACATGTGCCAGATGAGCTGAGATCCAAGTTGGATCCAAAAGCTGAGAAGTGCATCTTTATTGGTTACTCTCTGCAGCAAAAAGGGTATAGATGCTATAACCCTTCTACTCGTAAGTTTACAGTGAGCAGAGATGTTGTTTTTGATGAGATGAGTAGCTGGTATAAAGCAGTAAATGTGATTGATGATATAGATGCACAAAATGGTAATGCTGCACAGAATTCACAGCAGCAGTCACAAAATATTAGTGGACCTGGAGCGTCCTCTAGCAGTGGTTCACATTCTTCGCCATGGACAGGCAGATTGAGATCAGGAGAATCTTCTCAAAGTAATGCAGATAGTGGTATGCAGGTATCACGAAAAGGAAAGGAGAAGGTTGATCAGCCCATGTTTGATGTGAATGCAGGTCACTCTTATGTGGATGGTGAATCCAGTGGCTCAGAACAGAGCATTGATGATGAGTTGGGTATTCCTTCTATTGTTACACCTGGAGTAAGGAAGACCAGGGATGTTTTGAGAGCACCTGGGAGTGAACTCACTTTGCGCAGGTCTACCAGAGTTAGGTATCCTGTGGATAGGCTGAAATATGATGGATTTACAGCCATTCACTATGCATATATGGTCAAGGTGATACAGGAACCAGAACTCACTTCTTTTGAGCAAGCCATGGGAAAAGAAAAATGGGAGAAAGCCATGGATGAAGAAATGGATGCCTTGGAAGCAAATGCTACATGGGAATTGGTACCTTTGCCTAAAGGTAAAAATGCAATTGGCTGTAAGTGGGTTTATAAGGTGAAGCACAATGCAGATGGTTCTGTGAACAGATACAAGGCAAGATTAGTAGTCAAGGGGTATGCACAAACATATGGCATTGACTATGAAGAAACATTCAGTCCGGTTGCAAGGATGGCAACCGTAAGAGCAGTCATTGCTATGGATGCATCAAAGGGATGGTCTTTACATCAGATGGATGTAAAGAATGCCTTCTTGCATGGTGATTTGCAAGAAGAGGTCTATATGGAGCAGCCACCAGGTTATGTGCATGCTGTTCATCCTGAGTTTGTTTGCAGGTTGAAAAAAGCCTTGTATGGCTTGAAGCAAGCACCTAGAGCATGGTCTGACAAGATAGGACAGTATCTTGTCACTATTGGCTTTCAGATTTCCAAGGCAGATTTCTCACTTTATGTGAGAAAAACAGAGAAAGGTATTATGCTACTTGTCATTTATGTTGATGATTTGATTATGACAGGTGACAGTGATGAAGATATCCTTCATGTGAAAATGCTATTGAAGCAGAAGTTTGAGATGAAGGATTTGGGAGAGCTGCGTTATTTCTTGGGCATTGAGGTGATTAGATCACCAAGTGGGATACAGCTCTTGCAGAGGCAGTATGGATTGGACATGCTGTCCAAATATGGGATGATAGGCTGTAAGCCTATTTCAGTTCCTTTGGAGCAGAATGTGAAGCTGAGCACAGATGCGGGTGAGCTTCTAGAAGACCCTACTATGTACAGACGCATAGTAGGAAGTTTGATTTATATGACTATTACTAGGCCAGATTTGAGCTATGCTGTTGGATTGGTAAGTCAGTTTATGCAGGCTCCAAGGAAACCGCATTTGGATGCGGCTAGACGCATACTCAGGTATGTGAAGTCTACATTGCAGTATGGACTATTTTATGAGACTGGGGTTTAGATACAGCTGCATGGATACACTGATGCTGATTGGGCTGGTAGTATTTTTGATAGACGATCTACCAGTGGATATGTGTTCTCTTTTGGGAGTGCTGCAGTCACTTGGAGCAGCAAGAAACAGCCTACAGTTGCCTTGTCGAGCACAGAGGCTGAGTACAGGGGTGCAGCAATGGCTGCATGTGAGGTAGCTTGGTTGCATAAGCTACTTTATGATATGCATCAGTCTACAGATGGGCCAGTTGTCATTTATTGTGACAACAAGAGTAGTATACACTTGGCAAATAACCCAGTCTATCACCCTCCCTTATTAGATGATGAGACTGAAATCCTTGAGCCTGAAGCTATTATAGATACTGACTTTATGACCACTAGAACTGGCCGTAGATATTCTAGATATTTGGTCAAGTTTAAAAACCATCCTGTTGAAGAGGCCCAATGGATGCACGCTAGAGACTTAAATGCTTTCCCCACTTTGTTAGCTCCACATTGAGCTAATAGCAATTGAGGACAATTGCTATCCCACCCCAGGGGGTATGATGCCAGGAGGCATATTCCACGGTGGATTCCGTGAGGTTTTACGGTGGATTCCGTAAGATTTTATTACTAGGGCTCATACACAAAGTAGATTCTTTGTGCGAGAAGTCGATGGGGACACCTATCCTTTTCGGGCGTTTTGTTAATTTAGTGTGTACATGGGTGATTCCATAGAGGGTGATTCCGCAAAATACATATTTAAATTAATAAACGTTTATGAGTTTAGAGTGCATACTCGTGATAAATTAAGGTTAGGATTGATTTCTAACCAATTTATTTATGTAGCTGAAGACTGCTAGGTATTCACTTTTGTTGGTTTAATTGTATTATTTTTCTAACAATTTGAATGCTTCAGTTGATGTGTAGAGCTAGCAGCGGTGGCAGTGGGAAGCATTGGAGGATAGCGTGTATTTAAGTTATCGTCAATATTTTGATGGGCGCTTGTCTTAGGCATGGCGCCTATATTTTGTCGCGCTTATTTATTAAAGCGCTTGATATTTATTTATTATTTTTGTATACGCATGGACGCACGGCCTAGATATTTGTATTGGACATTGTATTTGGGTACGCCTGACTTCTTGGGGGCCCATTAGCTTTAATTCTTTATTGGCAAAAAAGCAAACTCAAAAGCTAAAGCATGCTATTTTGTAATTTGGGCTATTATTTGAGCTTGAAGATGATTAATATATGAAATACATGCTTTGTGGAGCGCTCACACAAGGCATGAGGGGAGATTGCACCCAATTGGTCTCTTGTTCATGTCATGCAAGCTTTCTACTTGGATTTGTGTGCAAAAAGTAGAGTTCTTTTGTTCTTGGGGACCTTTTGACGCTCACTACACACGCATACGGTGACCGATCTGTGCACCAGAGTGAGAAAATATAAGGGGCTAGAGAGAAACAAAAAGAGGGGCAACAAAAGAAAGAGAGAGAGAGAGAGAAAGAAAGAGAAACGGGAGAGAACATAAAATGAAGAGCGCAAAGAAATGTGCAAAGAAAGGAGGAGAAAATCAAGACTTTCATTGACATTAATTTGGTTGAGTTACAAGAGAAGAAATCCCTTCTCAAACAAATTAAGAAAGAAAAAGAAAATGAGAGAAAAAACAAATTGTTTGTTGTAACGTAGACAAATGGAAAATGATGAAGGTCATGATGTTCAAGATTGCGAGGTGTATTGAATCTTCAAAAATTTGAATTGAATTGTTTGGAACCATAGTTACCATTAGTTGGAAATTGTTGTGGTCGCTTATCTCTTCCACGAATCTTGTCTTCAGTGTCATGAGCCAAGGAAATTGCATCTTCAAGAGTTGTTGGCTTGAACATATTGACGTCAGCATAGAAATATCCAAGTAAGCCGGACATAAACTTGCGTTTATGAGTTGCTTCAGGTACATCTTCGAGCATACGTAGTTGCAGTAGAGTATTCCAGAAACGTTTAGTGTATTGGGAAATATGTTCGTGATCTCTTTGTTGTAGAAGATCCCATTGCTTGATGGCTTTTTCATGGAATTGAGGAGGAAGGAAATTCTGCAAAAATTTCTTTTGGAACGTCTCCCATGTAGTGGGGCGATCAATGCTCTTGCGGACCACAGTCCACCATAAGGATGCTCGATCAACTAAATGGTTAGTGACACATTTAATTTTGTCTTTCTCAGCATATGCTAAATCATGGAAGTAATCATTAAATTGACTGATAAAAGCAAGTACAGTCTTTCCATCGCGTGATCCATTGAAAGTACGAAATTTGAAGTTTCTTTTACTTATCTTTGTTTCTTTGCGGATGGATTGGGCTTCAAGTGTTGCATCGATGGTACGTCGTATAAGATCTTCATTTTGCGATCCATCTTGATCGGTGGTAGATCGTTGCAGATTGGCCAATTGAACTTGCAAAGCTTGTCGGGCTCTTCGTTCTTCTTCGAGCTGCATCATAATCAAATCCAACTTTTGCTCCATCGTTGGTTCGGGTAGATCACCTTCAGCCATAAGATCGTCCATGTTTTGTTCAGTCATCCTGCAAAATCCAAAAGACCTCACACTCTCGAAATCTTATTAGCAGGATGAGCGTAGCTCAAAGGCGGGTATACAAGGCTTGTATATTTTGTTTGGCTTTTATAGTCTTTCTCCTTTGCGTTTGCGGTATTCGTTGTCACAACCGTCTGCGTAGAAACGGCGTATAATCTGCGTATGGCCTGCGTATGAACTTCTGTTTTTGCTAAACCTGGTTCAGCAAGTCTGCAAGTGTGTACAGGGTCTACCAGAGAGCAATAGACTAGTTCTGCTTCTACGTATGAACTGCTGCTATGAGAGTTGTTGGAGATGGCTTAAGTGACCTTTGTGACTTGCAGAATTAAGTGAGCTTGGGTAACTTGGAAATCTTAGAGTACTTAAGGCTTAAGTCAACAAGCTGATTTTCGTGGACGTCAGGATGTTGGCGGCGGAATCGACGGCAGCGAAAAGATACTCCCACCGCAGAGGAATTAATTCAAGGAAATAAGCTTTTTAATAAGCTTATTATTAAGCTTATTAAGCTTTGTGTTAAAGATTTAAAGCTTTTGGCTATGGAGTTTAGTGTTTCTTATCTATGTATCACGACTTGAGGAAGAAACTTTGTGCCGGTCCTTCGCCTACAGAGGCTGGTCTTTCACGATCAGAGGCTGCAGAAGGGGGGTTCTTGACCACCAGGAACACATTGGTATTGACCATTCACGATGAAACTGACTGTAGAGCTCGATCGTTCCAGGAGCTCTGCCTTCGCGTGAGATGGTAAGCGATTGGAAGCTCTCGATCTCAGGTTTGCTTTGATACCACTGGTGCACAGATCGGTCGCCGTATGTGTGCGTAGTGAGAGTCAGAAAGTCCCCAAGAACAAAAGAACTCTACTTTTTGCACACAAATCAATGAAGAAAGCTTGCACGACATGAACAAGAGACCAATTGGGTGCAATCTCTCCCCATGCCTTGTGTGAGAGCTCCATAAAGCATGTATTTCCTATATTATTCATCTTCAAGCTCAAATAATAGTCCAAATTACAAAATAGCACGCTTTAGCTTTTGAGTTTGCTTTTGTGCCAATAAAAAATTAAAGCTAATGGGCGCCCAAGAAGTCAGGCGGTACCCAAATACAATGTCCAATACAAATATTTAAATCATGCGCCCATGCGCATACAAAAATAATAAATAAATATTAAGCGCTTTAATAAATAAGCACGACAAAATATAGGCGCCATGCCTAAGATACACACCCATAAAAAATATTGGTGATAACTTGAATACACGCTATCCTCCAATGCTTTCCATTGCCATCGTTGCTTGCTCTACACATCAATTGAAGCATTCACAATTGTTAGAAAAATAATACAATTAAACCGATAAAAGTGAATACCTAGCAGTCTTCAGCTATATAAATAAATTGGTTAGAAATCAATCCTAACCTTAATTTATTACGAGTGCGCACTCTAAACTCATAAACGTTTACTAATTTAAATATGTATTTTGCTGAATCACCCGCTATGGAATCACCCATGTATACATAAAATTAACAAAACACCTGAAAAGTATAGGCGTCCCCATCGACTTTTCGCACAAAGAATCCACTTTGTGTATGAGCCCCGGTAATAAAATTTTACGGAATCCACCGCAAAACCTCACGGAATCCACCGTGGAATATGCCTCCTGGCATCAATTTCAATGTATAATACAAAGCATACAATGCGGCATGGTCGTGCAGGCGATATTTTTGCGTGGAGCATATCGGCAAACTACGCTTGACAATGGATTGTGGTGTCATGGCAAAGTTTAAGTAAGAGAGCCGACAGCGAGCCACAGATCCAAACACCATTATAGATGAGATGGAGTATTTTGGAAACTTGCAAAATATTATCACGGTGGATTACCGTAGCTTCTCCATGATCATATTCGATGTGCAATGAGTCAAAGTGGTACTGGAAGGAGCCGGGAAAACTGTTCGGGACAAGGTCAATTTGGATTTCTTGAAATAGATTTCGAAAAAAGATTAACAGATTTACGAGATACGTTTGTCTTGTTGGCCCATTGTGAACAGGTGTATAAACTATTTCTTAAAATTTTATTACGACATGATATATGTCACAAATGTTAAATCTCTCTTATATGTGATTTTGAACATGTAATTTTCTATCCAAACCCGCGACAACCTTGATGGTGGTATGTTGTGCCTTCAGCTCCCCGAAGTGCGAGAGTATATGATGAAAGCAATGTTCCCAGCATAGATGAGGATAGTATGCAGACAGAGGGGTCGATATTGCAAGGGGTGGAGGTTGAAGATGGCTTGGAGCATGTAGAGGAAGCAAGATTGGGTAACGATGATGGAAAGATAGGAGGCCAAGAATTCTTTAAAAACAAGGTGGACTCATCCTTTTGTGGTGACCTTTCTATCGACCTTCTAGTGTATGCGGAGTTGTGTTAGGAGATTGACATGGGACCATAGACTACGTCATACTTGTAGCATCTGCCTACTCAATTTATTGATGAATTACTTATAAGAGTACTCTAGAATATGCATTTTAAGTAATATCATTTTTTCAGAGTTATATTATCGTACTTTGCTTGAATATTTATATTGATTATGCTAATATCAATTTTTATTTGTGCAGATGACCTTTGGCAATATTTGGAGAGCACGATGAGTCAAGGGATGAGCGATGAGGAGCTGCAGGAGATATTCACACATATGTATCTAGATTAGATGGCTCGATTCAGAGGTATAGTGGACTAGGAGGTGTCTTGGACACCATCAGGCCATTCTGTTAGATCTACTTTGGCATGCTCTAATGCTTTGGTTTTCAGTAGACGAGGTTGATGTTGTAGACTTGACGAAGGGAGTGGTTTTGGGGGATGCTGCGAAGACGTGGATGTGGTGAGCCTGTGGTCAGCTTGAGATACATGTGCTACTCCTCGCTCTCGTGTAAGTCTGAGAGAGGATGGCTTAGGTGGTTATTATGGAGGTACCGATGCAGTGTCTTCGTCTCATCGTTTTGGTGGAGTTGCGTCACCTGTAGGATTTTTCACATCTGTGGGGACCTCTATTCCAGTGACTCCAGCAGCCATCCATAGGTGGAAACCCTATGGGTGCTACTTTGAGAGATACCACCCCCATGGATACACCAAATGTACAAGGGTCTCTTGGATATGCCCAGGAATGCGGTTGTAGGTGGAAGAGGACACATCTTAGACATACCCCAGAGGGGTATGGATACCTTGTAGATGAGAGGACATGAGCCGTCATCATGAATGATGAGGGGAGGAGGGTGATGGCTCGTATGAGAAAGTTGTGCCAATAAGCTTTTCCACATAACGTCTTGGATTATTGCAATAACATACTCAAGGGGAATAAGGACTACATAGTAGCATCCTTGCAAGAGGAGTTTTCTGTATCCACCACGGTAGATAGGTTTTCCACAACAGGCTGGATGATGGAGTGCATGCATGCATACATGTCTCACAGATGATTGCATGCAAGGCACTTAAGAGTGGGGCCTTAAAGCTCGAGTGACTAGATACAAATGATTGGCACAGACTCAGGGAGGAGGCTACAGATTCTCCAAGACATTGGAGACATCAGCGCAAGGCACCGATGGCACAACTGGAGGTAGGAGTGGCCCATCATCTTGGAAGTGGGAGCCATAGGACTTATTTGGAGGACTTTGTAAGTTTTTCTTCTATTCTTCTTGCTTATTTTTTTTGCAATATCGCTTGTATTGACAATCGTGTTTCTAACAGTTGTATTTTGTTTTCTTTGTAGCACTCCATTACAAACCGCCATCCCATCAGCTTAGAGACTCAATATGCAGAGAGATACGGTCTCACTACATTGATCGATAGACTGTACGCATGTGGCGGCCCAGTAAGTCACTCATCTTATTCGTAGTTACTATTTTTATTAAAATGCATTATTGTATGATGGACTGATATGTAGTTGTTTTTTCTTTTTGCAGAGTCGGTTTGATGTTCCTTTGTGTCGAGATGAGCTTTTAGATGGCGAGGATCTATTTTGGTCCTTTGATTTATGTAGGCATTTTCTATGCGCTATGTTATTATCATACTTTGTATCTTGCTATGATTCCATGAGCTTTCATTAAGAAATCTTGTATTTATTTTATGTATCAATCTTGTGGGTTTAAGTACATTTTGCCTTCATTTTGACGACCATTGTACATTTTACATGTAATCCATTTGTAGAATGTAAATACACCACATACTGCTACATGTGGTAGGGTTGCCTTGCCACAAATTTTCTTTTTCTCTATAATTGTCGCTATTAGCATCACAAATTTACTGCATGTGTCGATGTTGCTGTCGCAATATGTGTTGCAAATCGTCACTATTTACGTTGCATTTGCGACACAAATAACGACATTATTAGCGATGCTAATAACGATGGTTCTATGGAGATGTTAATACCGACATGTTTAGTGATGACAGGGGCTATTTTTTTGGTGAACATTTTCTTTACTTTGAATGTCGGTATGAGGCCTGTATCTTGTAGTGATCTTGCCTGAGAGTTGGAAACACTATTAGGATAGCCATCAACAACTCTACACCTACAAGTAACCTTACAAATTCTAGTGTTGAGAGCAGCTTGCTCACCAAGGAGATGAATAGAAGAAATAATTTAGGGTCAAAGGCCTCTAGTGCAGCACTCATTATGAGAGGAAGGCCAAATGCCAAGGAAAATTCTTATAAGAGAGACAAATCAATATGTCTCATAGCAAGGAGGATGTGGAATACTTCTTTTTTGTAATAAGAAGGGACATATAATGTAGGATTGTTACAATTGGAATAACAAGAAAAGGGCAAAAAAAAAAAGATGAGAATGATGGAAAAAAGGAAGAAAATGGCAAGGCAATGATAGAAAAGATTGATAGATGTAGCAATGATGATGGAGATGTCATGTACATTTTCTCTTTTGGTAGTGCATTTTTGGTTTCCATGGATTCTAGCATGTCATCCAATTGGCTTTTGGACTCAAGGGCATCATCCCATGTCACTCTACATAGACAATGGTTCACTACTTATGATGTTGGGGGATCTATCTTGGTAATAATTGCACATGCAAAATTGTTGGTATAGGGATATACATTTGTCACTACTTAATGGATCTTCTTTTGTATTACAAAATTGGAGATCATGTGTGGAAAATTTAAAAAGGGTCTCTAATTGTTTCCAAAGAGCATAAATTTAGGAGGCCTAAAATGTTGAGATGTTGAGCTCTACATGAGTTAGCATCCACTACATGAATTGGTGACATGGCACGATATTATTCACTGCCATATTATGTGACTAACATGAGGATATGCTAGTGATTCTACAGACGAGACTGGGCTTATGGCATATTTGTTATGCCACCTCTTCTTTTCTAGTTAGCAAGTTCACACTTAGTTACATATGTTGCGGTATTTTTATATAATTCATTTATCATATTGTAGACTTAGTTATTTTATGAGAAACAACAAGAAAGAAGAAGAAGATTTTAGTCCTATCTCTCTACGTTCTCAAGTCTTCATTGCTTTTGTGTATGTGCGCGCTCTTGGGTGTTTCACCTCTCTTCCATCTTGTCTATTTTCATAGTATCAGAGTTGTCCCACAATGGCACCAAGCTCAATCGAAGGCTGAGATGAAGGTGCTACAGCATGAAAGCAAGAAAGAAAGCAAAGAGTAAGAAGCTTTTCCACCTTGCATGATTTGCTTTAGGTAGTTTTGTCAAAATATTTGACAACTTTGATCAAATTGTCAGCAATAAGCTTCATAAGAACAATTATCCTACATGGAAGTCCAAGACAACAAATTTCTTGAAGAGAAAAGGTTTTTGGAATGATATTGAAGGATACATGGCAGTAGCACTTGAAGTTCCTACATGAAATACTACTATAGAACAAGTAAAGGCTAAGAAAGATTGGGAGCAAACAACATAGAGTAAATTCACGTATTAGATAGTGTCATAGATAGCCTGATGGGCTATTTGTAGGAATCTGAAACCCTTGCTATTACATAAAAGAATTTGGCAAGGTTGTTCAAAGTAAATACAAAGGCTAGAAAGTTGCAGCTCAAGTCAGAGCTAAACTGAGTGAAAAGAGGGAATCTATCCATTAATGATTATGCCTTGAAGATTAAGAGGATTGTGAAAGCTCTTGGATTTATCAATGTGATAGTTGATGATGATACTATTGTGTGTACATCTTTAGATGGACTTGGAGATGAATACAAGAGCTTTGTCATCTATGGATACAAGGGATGATATCCCTGATTTTGCAAAATTGATTTCTATGCTGATACTTGAGGAGAAGGATGTTGGCTTGGATTCCAAATCTTCTCAAAGAAAAAAGAAGTCTAAAATAGGTGTTTTATTCTACTAGCAAAGGTAGAGGTCATGGTGGAAGAGACCAATGTGGTGGTCGTGGTCAAGGTTATGATGCATATCAAAATAGAGGACAGTCTCGAGAAAGAGGAAGTCATAGAGGGCAAGTTGCAGATTCTAATAAGCAATAGAATTTTGGTGAGAGTAGGGAGGGCTAGCATTGTGGTAAAAAAGGCCACCTTTTTATAAATTGCTTTAAAAAGAAAGCTGAAATAAGAAATGAAAAAAGCAAGATAATTATGCATCAAGTAGTAGAAACCATGATGATAAAAGTGCACAATTGTTTGTTATGTAGTACTTTATGAATACTATGATTGCTAATGCTTTATAAAAAAATGATGTATGGTATATGGATTTAGGTTCCTTTAACCACATGACTTCTCATGGAGAATGGTTTACAGAGATGTGCAGTCCAAAATCTTTAAGCTATGTGGAGATAGGGGATGATATAGCTCACCCTATTACTCATGTTGGAAATGTTCCTTTACGTATGCAAGATAGCAAAAATAAGTACTTGGCTAATGTGCTACATGTACCAAATATTACAAAAAACTTGGTTTCTATGGGTCAGATGATGGTAGAACAAGGATTGCAAGTTTGATTCACATCTGATTGTTGTTATGTAGAAGATATAAAAAATGATTGCAAGTTGATTGCAAAAGGGAAACATGCTAGTAGATTGTTTACTCTTGATATATGTCTACTTAAAACAGATGCTGCCATGTTTGCATAAGGTTCAAGTGTTGTGGTCGATATTAAAATTTGGCATAAGAGAATTGGTCATATGAATGTGTAGTGGCTAAAAGACATGTAGTTAAAACAAATTGTGGATGGCTTGCCTATTGTGATCATTACTATATATGTGAATGATTTTATCACTATGGTTGATACCAAGAAGAGATAGAGAATGTGAAGGGTCTTTTGAGGCTGAGTTTTACCCTTGTTTGCATTTTCATGCATGATCTATGATGACTACCAAGATCTCTGCCCCTAGAGTTGGATCTCCCCCTTGCTCGGGAGTATCCACTACCTCTAGCATTATGAATTTGCTAATTTTGCATATTTTGAGATGCATTCTGCTAAGTCCCTTGACCATGGAAGGAACCCCTACCACGACTACCACGGCCTCTTTGATTAGAGTAGAGAACATTGCATCTCTACCTTTCAAGCTACTTGAGCTAGTAGCTAAACACAGTTTCACCTCGTCATGAATAAGAAATGAGACTAACTCATTGAAATCTGGCATTTTAAATCTCATTGAGATAGACATGTCAAATGAATTACATTCAAGTCCTTAACCATTAAAGGACACTGCAACCAAATCCTCATCCGCTACTTGAATTTCAATAGTTGCCAATTGAACTGCAATGGTTTTGATCTCTATTACATACTCCTGACATCATTTGGCAGTATACCCAAGACTAGCTCCCCAAAGGTTTTGCAACCATATCGAACCATAGAAGGGACTTAGAAAAGAGCTTGCTTTTTTAAAACCTATTATTAGAATTGAACTAATCAATTTCAATGGAAACTATCACCTTTAATGAGTTTAAAACATAAGGATTCGAGATTGAGATAGGAGATTGATTCATTAAACCTTCCTATTAAGAACCTCCAAGATAGAGCCTATATACAATACCCGTTCATTGTATGTTCACTTTGCCCTTTATTGAGTGTTCACTTTGCCTTTTAACAAGATACAAATGATATTGAAAAGGAAAAAATAAATTGGGCAATGGATTCTATAAAGACAAAGCCTAAAGTGACATGAACAAATAATTATTTGGGACTAATGATGAATTTCACACCACAAAGCTTGTCAAAAAACTAAATATGTTACCAATACCTGCTGCTGCTCCCACTAAAGACATGGTAATTGCTCCTACTCCAATTAACTTTATAACTTCTAACATAACTAGGTGTCTATCAAGGCTACATAACATATTATATGTAATAGAATGAATGGCATTTTTGAATGTTTTAAAGAGTCAGTGTTAAAGGTAACCATCAAGACATGCAATAATAATACAAACATTGAGGGTAAATACTCAATGCCCACCATAGCAAGAGGTGGATTTCTTGTAGCAGCCTCTCATCCATGATTCTCATTGTACCTTTGATTCAATCTAGGTATGGCTTCATTGTGTTGTAGTCTTAATACAAATTCAACTATGGCATGGCTATGGCTAGTTGTTTCAATTGCATTTCTTGATTTTCTTGTCTTTTTAATTCAAGCTAGGCTAAGTTCATTTCAATAGTATCAGAGCCTTGAACTTGATTATTGGCAAGGTTGTTTTCAAGCCTAAATATGGTTACTAGCACCATACAAGGTAAGTGGAGTTCAATATTTGGTCAGAGGACTTGGTACAATTTAAATTGTGACTAGTCAAGACTTTGTGCAGTTAGTGTTTAATAATTTTGAAGCTCTTGGAGAAGATTTGAAGAAGAAATGGCAACATCTAAAGACTCAAAAGAGAAGATAGATTTCAATATGATGAAGATCTAGAGGATATGTTGCCACATGTTTGACCTAATCATAATCACACGGAACTAAATCACTTGGTCATTAATCTTCTCACAATAAGAGAAATTGGTATCAATCCTTTAACAAGAACCATGGATAGCTAATATTTGATAATCTCTCTCAAAGATAGCACTCAAGTGGTTTACCCAACAACAATGGCCATCATTACCCCTATGATAAAGAGTACAAAGAGAAAATCAACATACCTCAGTTCAAAGGAGATAATCCCTCACCTAGAAGAATGGATCAACAAGTTGGACATGTGCTTTATCCCCTACCCATGCCATGATGAGGCAAAGATTTGGTATATTTGCTATGTAGCCTTACACCTAGAGGGTCATGCACATACGTAGTGGAGATGCATGAGAAAAGTTGGGCAAGATTTTCAGACATGGGAGGACTTTAAATCAATCATGACCCAAGTTTTTGTCTCTCCAATGGAAAACGAAAGGTTGGAAAGGAAGTGATATGATCTTAGACAATGAGGCTCTAAAGGAAGTTTACTATAGTAGATGTGGGGGCACCAAAGCTTACGAATGTACATACAACCATAGAATATACTAAATGCTATAGTAAAAAATATAGAAGAGAACTTAGCTCTTTTCAGCCCAAAACAAGAGTCACTTATAATTCAAATCAACCAATGAGGATTCAGGTAGTAAAGAGAGGCTTATAGACATGAGAACATGGCTTTAAACACTCTCAGCAAGATTCCTATGTACCCTACAACATATACTTCTAAACAAGGGAACAACTTTAGGTGTAATGCTGAACCAAAAGGGGATTTCAAGAGAGATGAGTGGAACTAAACAATCACCTAATACCATTAGCAGTAAGCCCTTCTCTAATGACAAGCTAAAAGTATTATGTTTCAGAAAAATGGTCACTTGATCATAAACAAAAGTGCAAAGTCAACGATGCAAATATTAATATGGTGATCATAGAATATTTGAATGAAGATGAAGTACACAAGGAAGACATAATACATAAAGATGCAACTTCTACGTATGATAAAGTGCATGACCATGATGATGAGTTTGTACATCAGGAATTAGAGCTAGTCAGTAGGTTTCCATTTAATCTAGGTGGATTACAGACAAATGATTTTCCAACTCTATCACACTCACCCATGCTATGTTCTATATCCCAAGATGATTGGATTGGTTGTAAAGGAGAGAATACACTTCGATTCAAAGGCATTATCAATTCTAAGGTTGCTCATATTATTATTGATACATGCAGCACACATAGCTTTGTCAATACCAAATCATTATATGAGCTAAAGTTATTACCTCAAGAAATGGACACCCCACTGAAGATATTGATGCCATGTGACACCTACACAAGGGGATGAGTGCCTTCAATGGTTCTCCCTTGTGTGCATGTTGGCATGATGAGTGCCTTGAATGGTTCTCTGTTAGTGCTGGGCACGTTCCTAAGAGTGAATTATTTTTCATCTTGGGCAAAAGGTTGGTGGGGACTTGTAGGTGTGAATGCAAGTGAAGCCATACGTGGGTGATGCCACAATATTCATATCTCAAGTGCTAACGTCTATGTGATTTGATTATTTAATGGAATTCCAATGATTAGTTGTTTTATTGTGGCTAGCTACATTTATTTTGTTAATTATTGTTCTAACATAAAATTTTAAATTTTTGATAGTAGTTGATGTGTAGAGCAAGATGAATTGGATACATGCGACAAGCACAATTTATTCCATAGACGATTGCAATCGTTTATTTAGTTAACTTGAACTCTTTTATCAAAAGAGTGATTGTAAAGGGCCTATCTTTGGGCAAAACAAGATACATTTTAATATTATAGATAGGACATGGAAGAGATTCCCACTTCATGTACAGGGGAAAGTTTGCACCCAATAGTGTGTTGCTCAATTTTTATTTACTCTTCTTTAAGTCTATTTTGAGTTTTATGAGTGGTGCTTTCAATTTTATAAGAAAAAGAGAGAGAAGGAGAGCTTCTTCTGCTCACTATGTGCAAGTCTCGCATCCAATCTACGCAACAATGGTATCAGAGCTCAGCTTACATCTGGGACTTCCAATCACCTATCATCTTGTGCAAAGGCAAGGTCTCTGGAGAAATTGGGCTCTCTACAGTCCATCTAAGCTCAAACCGATTTCACTACTAGATTCTCAGGGCTTCAAAATCCCAAACCCCTCTATCTCTACTCACAAATTTTGCTATTCAATTCAACATTGAAAAATCCAACTCCCCTATCATGGCATCATTATTTTGATAGTTTGTGGCTAAAAGAAGGGTTATACAAGATTAAATAATATTTATCATTAAGCTTTGAGTAAGTTTTAAGAAGATTAAAGCTTTGTTTTGCGATTCGTGGGGGGACATTTTTTTTTACCATTGCCATCAGTTTGACACCATCTTCTTATCCTCAAAATCAAGTTTTCTTTTCAAGGCTTTAAGCCTTGATTAATCTTGGCTTATTGACTCAACTTTAGTATCTCTTATATCAAGTCACTTGCTAACTTCTTAGATTAGACCAAATCACTATTGACTTTCAGTTTTTAAGAGGGGATTCCTTCATGATCACTCCGAGGCTACGAAACTTCATCAAAATACCATAAAAATTTTGGGTATTTCTTGTCTATTCCATCTTATTATTTTGCCAAGCAATCACTTTTTATTTTGGTGTTTACATGTCAAAATTTTATTACACTAGCAAAGCATATTTTAATTTCAAGCCATCTTTATCAATTGGATATCTTCATCAAGCCATCCCCAATCATCATGTCTCATGAAGGACTGTCTAGCACTGCAAATTTTGATTCTACGTCATCGCTTCCTAAACCAACCATGAAGTAATGCATGGATTTATTAGCCATGCAACTAGAAGAAGAGCATCAACATCGAGCCCAACTGGAGCAAGAGCTGCGATCTCTCAAGCATCCATCATAAAAAATTTCCTCTACCAATGACTCTATGCTCTGCACCATCAATGCCATCCTTGAAGCACAATCCATCCGTAAAGAGGCAAAGATAAGAAAATATACCCTTAAATTTAATAATTACAATGGTATTAAAGATGGTCGTAAGGTTCTCTCTTGGTTAAGTTAACTCGACTCATATTTTGATAGTGAAAGGTATGCTGAAAATGATAAAATCAAGTGTGCTTCACATTATTTTATCAACAAGGCTTCTTTATGGTGGGATATCACATGCAAGAGCACTAATCGTCCTCTTACATGTGGGAAGCATTTCATAAGAAGGTTCTCACTAATCTTCTTCCCCCCAATTCGAGCTTCGCGTGCAACAACGATGGGATGTCTTTATGCAGCGAGAGTGAGAGACCATTCCTCAATACACAGAAAGGTTCTGGATATCCCACCCTAGGGGTATATTACAAGGTGGCACTTACACTAGAGGATGAGCACCTTCAATGGTTCTCCATTGTGTCCACATTGACAGGAAGAGTGCCTTGAATAGATCCTTGTTACAGTGTGGGGCATATTCCTAAGAGTGAATTATTTTTCATCTTGGGCAAAAGGTTGACGGGGATGCCTATCCTTTCCGAGCGTGAGACTTACATGTATGAACATAGGTGAAGCCGTACGTGGGTGATGCCACAATATTCATATCTCAAGTGCTAATGTCTATGTGATTTGATTATTTAATGAAATTTCAATGATTAGTTGATTTATTATGGTTATCTACATTTATTGAGTTAATTACTTTTCTAATACGATTTTCTAAATTTTTGACAACTGCTGCTAATGTATAGAGAAAGATGAATTGGATACACACGGCAAGCGCAATTCATTCCATAGACTTCTTCATTAAATTATTTAAATAGATGCACTACCATTTATTCTAAGGCATGCGTACATCTTCTTTGTAAATACTTACTACTAATACTTGAGATTTTAGGAGATATTTTGAAGATATTTTTTAGAAATATATTATGTATCTCAGCACTTGTGAGTTATATAACTGATTGCAACCATTTATTTAGTTAACTCGAGCTCTTTTATCAAAAGAGTGATTGTAAAGGGCCTATCTTTGGGAAAAGCAAGATTCATTTTAATATTATAAATACGACATGGAGGAGAAGCCGACTCCATGTACGAGAATAAAATTGTACCCAATAGTGTGTCGCTTAATTTTACTTTACTCTTCTTTAAGTCTATTTTAAGAGTTATAAGTCATGCTTTCAATTTTATAAGAAAAAGAGAGATAGGGAGAGCTTCTTCTACTCACTACATGTAAGTCTCATATCTGATAGTGGAAAATGGAGCTCAAGAATTGAGCAATGAGATATACCTACAAACACCCATTGAGCTATCTCAATCTTGCACCATTATGACAGACTTGATTGTCCTAGACCATGGATCCTATAGATAACATTATTTGTTGCGATTGTCTTAAAAAGATTGGTAAATTTTCCTTAGATCTCAATTGGATGTTTATTGAGTTTACTTGGAATGGGCAACAAGTAACATTTAATGGTATAGAGAGAAAATAAGTGGAAGTAATAAAAAAGAAGATGAAGAGAGAAATCAATGCAATGCCTTGCATATTCACACTTCTCTTATCAAAGGTGGATGAAAATAAGCAATCTTCTACACTTAAAGTGTGTGATCCATGTCTATGCAAACTTTTGGAAGAGTTTAAACACATATTTCAACCTCCTATATCAGTAGCTCCTAGGAGAGAAGTGGACCATTCTATTGATTTGGCACCTAACATCAAACATATCAACAAACCCCCTTGTAGGTTGTCAAAGTACAAAAGAGAAGAAGTGGAGAAACAAGTTAAAGACTTGCTAGAAATGGGATTTGTTCAATCTAGTTAGTTACCTTTTGCTTCTTCTGTACTAGTTAAGAGGAAAGATAAATCCTATAGGATGCGCATTGATCATGGGGACCTCAATAAGAGCACTATAAAGAACAAGTACCCAATCCCATGCATTCATGCTTTATTGGATGAACTCAAGGATGCAAAGGTGTTTACCAAGATTGACTTAAGGTCAGGTTACCACCAAATTGAGATGAAGGTGCAATATTCATGTCACAATGCTTCATATCAAGAAACAAATTTGGGCTTGAGGCATTCTAAAAAATTACTCGTTGAGCTATCACATAAGTGACCACACGTAATTTTCTTAATATCGAGTCTTGCATTAAATTAATTCCACAATCTGACATGAGAAGATGCCTCAATGTTCCCAGCAACAAAAAACAAAGATGCCTCGTCAATAATATTACGATGGCTTGATCATAAAATTTTCCATATTATATTTGATTTAGCATTCATGATTCCATTTAATGCATCAAAGGTCATATTGATTTTGTAACCGCAAAACAAATTGCACAAGCCTTAATTGGTAGACGAAGAATGTGCAAGAATGAGCATGATATTGAGTAAGTTATGTATCAAAGAGTATGACACGACTTTATAAACTAGATAAGTTATGTGGTAACTTTGGCCAAAAACCACTAGACAAAGTCATTTTGAAGAAAAAAAGACGTTTTTGAAAAAAGAGGCCAAAGTTCATGAGGTTTTTGACGCGTGGAGGGAGAGAAAGCATAAAATAATCATCCCTATGCCACCATCCAACATGTAGGCAATCAAAATGCATTTTTCATAAAGCTCACTTGGCTCCTGACAAGTAGCCAAAAGAATAAGTCAACTGCATGCTCCCCCTCATGCCTATAAATAAACCCCCTCTTCTTCATAAAGAAAGCAAGAAGGAAGACATCTTAATGATGGAAAATTTTCTCTATTTTTCTTATGCATTGAAGCTTTGAGCTTGAAAGAGGAAAATATCCCCCTTCTACCTCATTTTCATTTTCTCTACTCCATGTTACACCTTCGTCTAATATGACCATACTGCTAAGTGAAACACTGGTAAAAATTTTCAGATGACCACCAACTCTCCTGTGAACTGCCACGTCAATTTCGCTTGACATCCATGGCTCTGTGTGGTCGCAGAAATTCAAAAAGCCCATTTGAAGCAAGGGAAGCAAGGAATGCGGTCGATGGAGAAAATGATACCGTAGGAATTGGTGAAACCCCCATTTACTGCAAACCTGATAGAGGTAACATATTGTTGGTTTGGAAAAATTTGATGGTTTATAATCTTATCACTATATTTGACTTCAAACGATTATAAATGCATTCAAAAGAAAATGCATATGAACTGTCGCTTAGGAAAATAACCTAAGTAATATAATAATTAACTATTCAATAAAAAGACTCTTTCACTTAGAAAATGATTATATATATGTCATTAAGAAAATATTGTAATTATGGTTTATTTGTGATATTTATTATTATTTCATTAATTACGCATGTGATTATAATAATAGAAAAAAGGTAGACCATGTTAAGGAAGGGAATATTTTATAAATTTTTCCTAAAAGGGACTATCTCTATTTTATCTTGCTAATGATAAATAGATACATATGAGTTTTATAATAATTTATAGAAAATCATTTAGATAATATCATGAAATAATCAATATATTAAATCAATAGAAAATTGTATAGAAAAATATATACTAGACACTCATAAATTATGTATGCAATAATATAATTCGATGTCTAAAAGATGAAAAAGAAATTGCACTTATGATTTTTGCATTACTTAAAATAAAAGTTTCAAAAAAAAAAAAAAAACAGCATTGCACTTAGGACATAGCTAAATGGAAATTGTTCTTTCTAGATAACGTTGAAAGTTCGGCAAGACATCGTCGATTAAACCATAGAATATGAGTAGAATAAAATAAAAATTATTTTCTTGCTAAAAACACATAATATTAATATTAATGATTATATTAGCGAGAGCATCAATATCATGAGTTAACCCATGTATGAATTAGCGAGAGAAAACCTAATCTAAAATATTGAGAATGTTGAAGCAAAAACAATTATGAAATACTTGATAACCTTAAAACTATCAGTATTAGGAAATTAAATAAATATCGAAAGTCTGTAGGACTTGTTGGACATTGTTAAGAATTTTTCGATACAAATTCTAAAGTCTAAAAAAACTTGGAAAAGCATTTGAAATCTTGTTAAGCACAGGTTAGGGCAAGGTATTACATGAATTGCCTGCCATAGGTATAAATACCCATATTATCTTTTAGGGCGGAAATACCAAATTTTTCATAAGGATAAAATAGACTTCAGATTTGCGAAATAAATTGCGGATCCCAAAAAAGAGTTGTAAGTAGGAAGTGAAACCCTAAGAATAAGGTGGGACCTTAAAAGAGAAAATCTAGATTTGGGTGGGACTACTTCGTATGCTAAAAATACTTGCTATTGTTTCTTTTTTATTTGTGCATGCATTGATGGTTGCATATGAAGATTGATTGTGCTTGCAACAGTTAGATCTGATTGTAAATATATAATTAGGATAACAAGAGAAAAGATCGAGCTATGCCTCCCCCATAGCTAGACACGAAACCCTACTCGGGGGATTGTTTTATACCGCTGCGAGGAGCTTAGACCGGCCTCGATGGCGAGAGGTCGCTTGGTGAGGAATCCGTTAGGCGGGAGAAGGCGAGAGTGCTAGGGGGGCTCTGGTTGCAAATCTCTCAATCGCTCCTAGGAATTGCATGACCCTCACATGAATTGGGATGGTATCTTGGAGTCCCTGGTACTAGTGAAGAGACGAAAATCTTGGAGGGTTTCTTTTCTTATGCGTAGACAGAAGGGATTTTCTGGTGAATGGAGGTTTATCTTCTACATAGAGGCAAGAGGGAAAAATAATTGTAAATAACTTTGCGAAATATGTTTTGCCAAAAGACTATTTTCTCTGTCTTTATGTTGTGCCCTAAACATTAGGCGAAGGAATTTGTGATAATAGGTTGACTAAGGAAGTTGCTTTCATATGTCATAACTTATTGTGATAGGTAATTAGAAAACTAAAGAAAACCATTTGTGGAAAGTAGGTGGGCGAGATTCTTGATGGATCCGTCCTACAAATGGGTGGTCCCGATAAGTTGGGAGCTTCTCTCAAGAGATTGAATAAAACATTAATTAGGAAAAATTAAGTAATGTTGAGTGTTAACTTACCTAGGCTTAGGTCTTAAAACCTTGTTCAGTAATTATCTTAGGGGAAAGGTGCAGCGACTATGCCAGAAATTTGTTAAGGTTCCTTGAAACCTAACCAATTACTGGGTAAAAGCATTGCACTCCATGAACTAAAGGGTAACTACGATTGCTCTAGTCAGACGAGAAGCCCTTGTGGGACACCTCTGATGGAGCTAGCTGATGTATCGAGACCTTAGTTGTCAAATTAGGACTCTGAGCTTGGTAGTTGATCCTCGTGGGGACAATCGGTACCTTCCATTACAGAGTGGGCTCTGGGAAACCTAGATGATAGACCCCGTGCTCGAGAGTGCCAAATGAAGCCATCTAGGATAGTTCACCAATGGACCACTAAAACGTGCTACCAGGAAATTGTTAGGTAGGCACGTGACACATGGTATCAGAGCATAATTGAAATTAAAAATATCTATGGTTTTTAAGACCAATTGTTCTAAGTAATAATCAACCTGCTAATTGTTAAGGGATAAAATTTGGTAGAATAATGAAGCCTGGAACCAACTTGTTTTTTGAGCAATGTACACATCTATGCTGAACTCCATGGATGATGAGTGGAGAAGAGAAATGATGAGGATACTCGATCACCTATACAATCCATCCCCTATGAATCATGAAAGAAGATGGTTATGGGATGAGTGTTATTATTACATTGAGGCCGATTGATTCTTCAATATGCAAACTAATCTGAAATGCCTTGAATGGATGGAAATTTTAAAAGTACTTGAGCCCTTTATCTTTTGTCTGTCCAGAAGGAGTCCATTTATGATTACCAGTCGTGGTCGGCAGATACATCTAGACCATTATGTCTATAACAAGGTACTGAAGGTAATCCCAACCAACATGACTATAATCCAAGAACGTCACAAGTATTGAGATTACCATATCCATGGCTTTCTAGATCTGCCATTTCCATAGTATATGTTTTTGGACATAAACAACAATTGGTCTACTTTCTTCTGCATGAATGTGATTGATATCCATCCTTGAAAAAGAAAAATATAATGATATCTTGTTTTGGAAATTGTACATAGCATCCAGCTTATCCTGCCAATGCTAATGTATCTCTACTTGTAAACATCAGCCATTTGTAAATATTCCTTGCAAAAATCATAGCATATAGCTATTGATAATAAAAGATAATAGCACAGTTAGATTTTGTAAAAATATTATGCTATTTTGCCCATCATTGTTTTTTACAAATCTAGTAAGATATTTTAATGTGGAAACGAAGCTGAAATGTTTAAAGCACTAAACTAATTGGTGAAACTTATGATAACCCAGGGTAATATAGCTATCACTAGTCCCCGACTGAAATTCAGGAGAAGAAGTATCTCCTTAAGCAGGTTAAGCCACTGAAATTTGATGGCAAGGGCAAAGACATTGAAACCGAGATAGAGATTTTGATTGAGACCATGGAAGACTACTTTACTGCCACAAGAACTACCCCTGCTAATCAGGCTATGATTGCCAAGTTAAAATTGACCGGTGAGGCACACATGTGGTGGAAATAGTGGTGTAAAGACCAGGGACTTGCTAAGATAGCTATTACTTGGGAAAAGCTAAAAGAAGCTGTGCGTGGTTGATATTTGCCACTAGCTTATCACACACTAAAAATTAATGAGTCCTTTAACTTAAGACAGTTGGTGGGAATGAGTCTGGAGGCATATTACTCAAAGTTTATCTCACTACTTAAATATGTGCCTTCCATAACTATTGCTTAGCAGGTGTTCAAGTTTTATCAAGGATTGAATGCTCCTCTAAACACATGCCTTGAATTTATGAACCCAACTAATTTGCAAGATGCTTTGATTTGTGCAACACCTCTTGTTCAAGAGATTAGTCAAAGCCAAGGAATAATAGGCTCCATAATTAAAAAAAAGGGACATCATGGGGGTACGTTAAGCAAGCCCAAGGCCAGCGTCTGCTTGGTCAAGGAAAGATGGAAAAAAAAGCAGTTGGGAACTTCATACCTATGGGAAGTAATTCAAGAGTACCTAGGTGTTTCCACTGTAATGAGCCAGGCCACTTTAAAAGACAGTGCCTGAAGCTTGGCCAAATTCCTTGCCAAGGACAATATAGAGGTCAGAACCAGGCTTCAATTGCAAAAGGAAAAGCATTTGCTATAATTCTTAAAGAGCTTGAAGAAGAGGAAAACCTAACTATGGAAGCCGATATGGAGAGGGTATCAGTTCATGCCACCCTCCATAGGAAAGGCCCAAATCGCCATTTTTCGGTGATTCAAACACTAGCATAATATCAAGGTAAGTCCTTTAAATTTCGATTGACTATGAAAGTACACATTCGTTCATGTCACAAAAGTGTGCCAAGAAATTAAGTATAGACACAATACCTACATCTAGGTTGCTTGTGAAACTTGCTAATGGAAAAGAAATATTGTCTACTCAGCAAACTTGCAAAGTAACATTTAGTCTAGGAAGCAATCTCTCTAAAATGGGATTTAGAATCATGAATTTAGGGGCCTACGAATGTCTATTGGGTATGGACTCTGGCTAATCCCTAATGTCACACATATTCAGTGTAGAAAAGGCCAGGAGAATTTTCAAAACCTAAAGGGGGAAAAAGTGATGACCCAAGGTGAGGCAGGAAAACCCAAGGTTTAACTAGCCAAATCATCTCGCATAATAAGAGGGTTAAGAAAAGGATTACATGTGTATCTCATAAAATTAAATAAGTTTGGGCTGAATAAACAAGATGAGGGAGAGCCATATTGATTGAAGGAATATGATGACATCTTCCCAAAAGAGCTAACTGAATTACCACCTCGAAGAGAAGTTGATTGAAGGAATATGATGACATCTTCACAGAAGAGCTAACTGAATTACCACCTCAAAGAGAAGTTGATCACAAGGGAGAGCCATATTGATTGAAGGAATATGATGACATCTTCTCAGAAGAGCTAACTGAATTACCACCTCGAAGAGAAGTTGATCACGAGATCAGAATTGAACTACAAGCCGCTCCAATTGCTAAGATTCCATATAAAATATCTATCCCTGAAGCAATTGAGCTGAAAGAGTAACTCAAGTAGTTATTGGATTAAGGATACATCAAACCCAATAATTCACCATGGGAGCCCCAATATTGTTTCAAAAGAAAAAGAATAGAATCTCCGCCTTTGCATTGATTATCGAGGTCTAAACCAGGTAACAATCAAGAATAAGTATTCAATCCCAAGAATAGACGAGCTACTTGATAGGTTGCAAGGGGCAAAAATATTTTCCAAGATTGATCTCCGATCTGGTTATTACCAAATAAGAATCAAGGAAGAAGATATCCTCAAAACTACCTTCCATACCAGATATGGTCATTTTGAATTCCTTGTAATGTCTTTCGGTCTAACTAATGCCCCTGCTACATTTAATAGATTAATGTAGGACATTTTTCGACCTTAACTTGATGAGCTTGTTCTAGTCTTCTTTGATGACATCCTAACATACTCCCAGAGAGACGAAGACCATGAGCTATAATTGCACATTGTGCTGGACACAATGAGGATACACAAGCTCTATGTAAATAAAAAGAAGTGTGCCTTTTTCAAAATAGATGGAATATCTCGAATTCATAGTATCTACATTGAAGGAATCTCTGTAGACCCATGAAAAGTTAGAGATATTCAAGAGTAGCAACCTCCAACGACAGTTAAGAAAGTGAGAAGTTTTTTAGGGTTGACTGGATGGTATAGAGTTTTCATAAAAAATTACTCCCTAATAGTTGCACCTCTCATTGATTTATTGAAAAGTAAATTGCCATTGTATGGATGCCCATTGAGCAAGCCAGTTTTGAGCAGCTTAAGAAAAGTTTGGTAATAGCACCCATTTTAAAGCTACATGACCTAAGTCAAGAGTTTGAGGTCATAATAGGTGTAAGTTATCTTGCACTAGGTTGCGTGCTTATGCCAGAAGGTCATTCAATAGCCTATGTTGAGATATCGAGCTCAACTCGTGATATGCCAGGGTGACCGTTGTGCATTTATGTCACCGACTTGTTAGTTGCAGATGCGGTTGGTACACCGCCCATGAATAATAGCTAGATGGCAGTTATCCTTATCTATTCTAGTTCGTGGTTCAGTTAGTATGCCACCTTAGTTAGTTGAGTTTGGTTTGAGACCCATATATAGGGTTCTTCTATTTCTTTGTATGAGAGTTCTTTTTGGCTTACACAATTGAGAAGAGAAAAACTGTTTTTCAGCCTCCACCCTTGTGTGTATTCCCCCATTGTGCAAGCAAGAAAGCTACAAGTGAGACTTCTTCCTCCTCTCCCACTATCTTGACATGGTATCAGAGCCTTGTTCGTGGTAAGGAGCTCAAGAAAGCAAACCAAGTTCGCGGAGTTCTGGTAAGAGGACCAGTGTTGCTTTCATTTTTCTGTTTGGGAGCAAGTCTGTGTAGGTAGCACAGCCGAAAAGTGCAAGAGTGCATTGTCTCAGATTGAGACACCCTTCGCGGTGTAGGAAGAGGGCAGTATATGTTGCAGGACGGGGCTTTAGCCCTTGGTTGCCTTGTTTTTTTGATTTGAGGCCATTTCGGGGCCTGTTTTGGAGGCGGAAGTTTTCTACACGCACTCAGGAAAAGGCCCTGTTTTATGCTGTGTGACCACTGTTCTACAGGTCAGTGAAAAGTTATCGTAGAAATTGCATCGTATGCCTGTGGCAGAGACATTGGGAGTTACAGAATCATCCTTGTTTCCTGTTGATGCAAAATCATCACTAGGAAGTGACTGTGTGGTCAAATACCACTTTTGTCAGTTTTGTAGATTTGCCCTTGTGAGGCTGAAGCTGTGTTTTTTACAGTGACAGAATTTTTTGCAGTGTTCTGTAATGGCCTCTAATTCTCTTTCACAGATTGTCACTGAAAAGCTTGACAAGAACAAATTCCAAGCATGGAAGTTTAGAATGATGAATTTCCTTATGGGAAAAGGATATTGGGATGATACTGCGTGAGGAATTGTTGTCTTCTTTGTTTTGGTCATCAAAAGAATGAAATAAAAGCTTGTTGATGTTACAAGATAGATTTTCTTGCAGTAGAATCCCCTTTTCCTTGGTGTTCCTCTTGGGGCTCCATATGGGCAAATCTTTGTTGCATTATATCTTCTTTGGATCAACCCTGATCACTTTCACACCCACAATATGACCCAAACATTCTACCTTATTGACCATAAAAGTACACTTTCTTTCCTTTGCAAAAGCCTATGTTGTCTCAATGTGAAAAGGACTTCACATACATGTTGTAAATGATCCTATGTATTCTTGCTATGTATGAGGATATCATCAAATAATACCAAGACAAATCTATATGAGAATGACTATAAAACCTTGTTCATAAGATCTTGGAAAGTAGCAAGTGCATTGGAAAGCCCAAATGGCATAACCAAGAAGTGATAGAGACCCCTTTCTATTATAAAAGCCGTCTTATACTCATTACCTTCCTTCTATTGTGTACTTGCCTAACAATTCCCTAACAACATGTTTTAGTGGTCCATTGGGGAACTATCCTAGATGGTTTCACCCGGCACTTGCGAGAATGCATGGGATCTATAGTCTAAGTTTTCCAAAGCCTCCATCCCGTAACGGAAGGTATCAGCCGTCCCTATGAGGATAAACTTGCAAGCTTGGGGTCCTAATTTGACAACTGAGGTCTCGATACATCAACTAGCAATGCTTTTTTCCAATAAAAACTGGTTAGGATTCAAGGAACCTTAACAGAGTTCTAGCATAGGTGTTGCACCTTTACGCTAAGATAATTATTGAACAAGGTCTTAAGACCTGCTGACCCTAGGTAAGTCAACGCTCGACTCTACCTAATTTTCACTAATTAACATTTTGTTCAATCTCTTGAGAGAAGCTCCCAATTTACCAAGACAACCCATCCATAGGACGGATCCATCAAGGATCTCGCCCACCCGCTTCCCACAAATGGCTTTATTTAGTTTTCTAATTACCTATCACATTAAGTTATGACATATGAAAGTAGCTTTGTTAATTAACCCATTATCACAAGTTCCTTCACGTAATTTTTAGGGAACAACACAAAGATTGAGAAAACAGTCCTTTGGCAAAACATATTTCTCATAGTTATTTACAATTATTTTTTCCTTCTTCCTATAGAGAAGATAAACCTCTGTTCACCAAAAGATCCCTTTTGTCATGCGGAAGAAAAGAAACCCTCAAAGATTTCCTTCCCTTCACTAGTACCAGGGACTCCAGGATCCCATCCTAATTCATGTGAGGGTCACGCAATTCCTAGGAGCAATTGAGAGATTTACAGCCAAAGCCCCCATGGCACTCCCGCCTCCTCCTACCTAAGGGATTCCTCACCAAGCGACCTCTTGCCATTGGGGCCGGTCTAAAGCTCCTCGTGGTGGTACAAAACAATCCCCCTTCGAGCAGGGTTCCACATCTAGCTGTGGGGGAGGCGTAGTGCTATCTTTCCTCTTATTATCCTGATTATATATTTACAATCAGATCTAGCTGTTGCAAGTACAATCAATATTTCCTATGCAACCATCAATGCATGCACAAATAAAAAGGAAACAGTAGCAAGTGTTTTTAGTATAGGAAGCAACCCCACCCAAATGTAGGGTTTCTCTTTTAAGGTCCCACCTTATTCTTAGGGTTTCGCTTTCCACTTAAAACTCTTTTTCCAGATCCGTAATTCATTTCACGAATTTGAAGTCTATTAAATCCTTATGAAAAATTTGATATTTTGGTCCTAAAAGATAATATGGGCATTTATACCTATGGTAGGTAATTCATGCGCTCCCATGCCCTAACCTACGCTTAGCAAGATTTCAAATGCTTTTCGAAGTCTGTTTAGACTTTAGGATTTGTATTGGCTAATATTTGCCCCTTTTTTGAAAAAATGTTATGTTATACATATTAAGAATAATAAAAATTTATAGAGTAGTTATTATTGGATTGCTTTTAAGCATGGAAACCCAACCCTTGGCAAGGCATAGTGTCAGAAAAGGCTTTTTGCTCATAATAATGTTCCGATGTGGGTAAATAGATTTACAATCCCACATGATCTTTTGTATCCAAAACAAGTTGTTATTAGACTAATGGATTATATTTTTTATGTCCAATAAAATTGCAATAACATTAATAGTCTAGTTCTAGATTAAGGGATCTAGCTTGTTCCTTTTCCAAAAATGCACAAAGATTTTTGAATACTCTGGTGATATGATGTATTGTAGGAAAATTCTACTAAGGGCAAATATTGAATCCACATTGTCAGTTCTCTAGAACAGTAAGCTCTCAGTATATCTTCAATGACCTGATTGGCCCACTTTGTTTCACCATCATTTTGGGGATGGTAAGTATTGCTAAAGCAAAACTGGGTTCCAATTGCTTCAAATAGGCTTCTCCAAAAATGTGATGTAAACAGATAGTTGTGGTCTCTCTAACGATCCATTTAGGCAATCTCCATGAAGCCTAAAGATTTCTTTCACTAATAGTAGTGCAATATCTGAAGCTTTGTAGTTGGTCTTGACTGGGATAAGATGAGTGACCTTTGTTAGCATATCCACAATCTCCATGATTGAATTATACCCTCTTGAATAAAAGGTAAGCCAACTACAAAATCCATATTGATGAACTTCCGTTTCATCTGTGGAATGTCAAGTGGCTGGAGCTTGCCTGGCATTTTGACCTCAGTTTTCACCCGCTAGCAACTTAGGCATTCAGCAACATATCTGAGTACATCATGCTTCAATCTTTCGTAGTAGTAACTAGTCCTAACTACATTAAGAGTTTTTGCATAGCCAGAGTGTCCTAAGAACAAAGAGTCATGGGCTTCCCATAATATCTTCTTTTTTAGCACTTGACTGAGGGGAATGTAGATCCTTGTCCTGAAATAGACAACTCCATCATCCACAATGAAATTTTGGTATTCGACTCTGAGCTTAGGATCAATGTCCTTAACTAGGATTTCTCTAAGCATTACCTGATACTTAGGATCTTTGTATGCCTCGTCTTTGGCTAGCTCAATGATTGGATTGCTAGGCATCGATATCATGGTAGCTAAAGTCTCTCCTTTAGATGGCTCTTCCATGATAAGTGCATTCAGAAACGCTTTACAACTTAATGCATCAGCAATCACATTCTCTTTTCCAAGTCAACTTGATTTCAAAATCAAATTCTTGCAAGACTTCAATCCACTGATGTTGCCTCATGTTAAGGTTTGGTTGAGTAAAGATCTATTTCAGAATTTTGTGGTCAGTGACCAAAATAAACTTGCTTCCAAGTAGATAGTGTTGCCACAATTTGATAGCATGGATCATAACTAACAACTCGAGATCATGGGTGGCATAATTCCTCATGGATTTTTAGTTTCCTTAAGGAATAGGCTGTCGAGATAGTGGGAGAGAAGGAAGGAGTCTCACTTATAGCTTTCTTGCTTGCACAATGGGGGAATACACACAAGGGTGGAGGCTGAAAAACAGTTTTCCTCTTCTTAGTTGTGTAAGCCAAAAAGAACTCTCATATAAAGAAATAGAAGAACCCTATATATGGGTCTCAAACCAAACTCAACTAACTAAGGTGGCATACTAACTGAACCACGAACTAGAGTAGATAAGGATACTGTCATCTAGCTATTATTCATGGGTGGTGTGCCAACCACATCTGCAACTAACAAGTTGGTGACATAAATGCACAATGGTCACCCTGGCATATCACAAGTCGAGCTTGATATCTCAACACTCCCCCTCGAGCTCAATCCCAATTCCTGCACACCAAGCAGGTCTCTGAACTTGCGCAGCTTCTCTGCGCCCAATGCCTTCATGAATATGTCAGTTACCTGATCCTCTGTGCTGACATAAACTAGATCAATAAGACCTAGTAAAACCCTCTCCCGCACATAGTGATAATGCACCTCAATGTGCTTTGTTCTAGCATGATATACTGGGTTATTTACCAAGTGTATACTACTCATGTTGTCACAATAAATGACAACTGGCCCATCTGTAGACTGATGCATATCATAAAGTAGCTTATGCAACCAAGCTACCTCACATGCAGCCATTGTTGCACCCCTGTACTCAGTCTCTGTGCTCGACAAGGCAGCTGTAGGTTGTTTCTTGCTACTCCAAGTGACTGTAGCACTCCCAAAAGAGAACACATATCCACTGGTAGATCATCTATCAGAAATACTACCAGCCCAATCAGCATCAGTGTATCCATGCAACTGTATCTGAACCCCAGTCTCATAAAATAGTCCATATTGCAATGTGGACTTCACATACTTGAGTATGCGTCTAACCGCATCCAAATGTGGTTTCCTTGGAGCCTGCATAAACTGACTTACCAATCCAACAGCATAGCCTCAGCATAGCCATATCCCACTTGGTGACAGCAAGAGCCATATCCGTCTGATGTAAAGACCATCCCTTTGATGCAGCCATAGCAATGACTGCTCTTATGGTTGCCATCCTTGCAATCGGACTGAATGTTTCTTCATAATCAATTCCATATGTTTGTGGATACCCCTTGACTACTAAACTTGCCTTGTATCTGTTCATGGAACCATCTGCATTGTGCTTCACCTTATAAACCCACTTAGAACCAATTGCATTCTTATCTTTAGGCAAAGGTACCAATTCCCATGTAGCATTTGCTTCCAAAGCATCCATTTCTTCATCCATGGCTTTCTCCCATTTTTCTTTTCCTATGGCTTGCTCAAAAGAAGTGGGTTCTGGTTCCTGTATCACTTTGACTATATAGGCATAGTGAATGGCTGTAAATCCATCATATTTCAGCCTATCCACAGGATACCTAGCTCTGGTAGACCTGCGCAAAGTAGGCTCACTTCCAAGTGCTCTCAAAACATCCCTTGTCTTCCTTACTCCAGGTGTAACAATAGAAGGAATACCCAACTCATCATCAATGCTCTGTTCTGAGCCACTGGATTCACCATCCACATAAGAGTGACCTGCATTCACATCAAACATGGGCTGATCTACCTTCTCTTTTCCTTTTCGTGATACCTGCATACCACTATCTGCATTGCTTTGAGAAGATTCTCCTGATCTCAATCTGCCTGTCCATGGCGAAGAATGTGAATCACTACTAGAGGACACTCCATGTCCACTAATATCTTGTGACTACTGCTGTGAATTCTGTGCAGCATTACCATTTTGTGCATCTACATTATCAATCACATTTACTGGTTTATACCAGCTACTCATTTCATAAAAAAAAACATCTCTGATCACTGTAAACTTACGAGTAGAAGGGTTATAGCATCTATACCCTTTGTGCTGCAGAGAGTAACCAATAAGGATGCACTTCTCAGCTTTTGGATCCAACTTGGATCTCAACTCATCTGGCACATGAACATAGGCAATGCAACAAAAAATTTTCAAATGAGAAATATATGGTTTCCTACCAGTATACCTCTGCTTTGGAGTCATGCCATGTATTGTTGCAGTGGGAGTCCTGTTCATTATGTAGACTACTGTAGCAACTGCCTCAGCCCAGTAAAAATCTAGTAGGTCTTTTTCATTGAGCATGGCACGAGATACCTCTCCAATATGCCTGTTTTTTCTTTCTGCAATTCCATTTTGCTGTGGGGTATGATTACATGAATATTGTTGCTTTATGCCATGCTCTTGCAAGAACCTTGCAAACTCATTTGAGAGGTACTCTCCCCCTCCATCTGACCTTAGGCATTTTATTTGCAGACCTGTTTCTTTTTCAACCATAGCTTTAAGAGTTTTGAAATGCCCAAAAACTTCACTTTTCTTTTTCATAAAATACACCCAAACTTTTCTGCTATAGTCATCAATAAAAGTGACAAAATAATGATAGCCTCCAATAGATGCAGCTTTAGTAGTCCACACATCAAAGTGGATTAATTCCAATGGCTTCTTACTCTCTTGAACATGTCTAGGAAATGATTTCCTTGCCTTTTTTCCAAATTGACAGGCTTCACATACCTTATGCATTTCTGCAACCTTGAATTTAGGCAATCCTGCAATAATATTTTGGGCCTGCATTGATTTAAGTCGCTGTACATTAACATGACCAATGCGTTTATGCCAGATATCAATATCTGCAACTACACCGGTCCCATGTGCAAACATTGCTGCACTCAATTCAGATATGTCTGCATCCAATGTAAACATTCTACCCTTCTTCTTTCCTTTTGCTATCAAGCGATCTTTATTTTTCATATCCTCAATAAAGCATCCATGAGGATTAAATATTGTTGAGATATCGAGCTCCACTTGTGATACGCCAGGGTGACCGTTGTGTATTTATGTCACCGACTTGTCAGTTGCAGATGCGGTTGGTACACCGCCCATGAATAATAGCTACATGATAGCTATCCTTATCTACTCTAGTTCGTGGCTCAGTTAGTATGCCACTTTAGTTAGTTGAGTTTGATTTGAGACCCATATATAGGGTTCTTCTATTTCTTTGTATTAGAGTTCTTTTGGCTTCCACAACTAAGAAGAGGAAAACTGTTTTCAGCCTCCACCCTTGTGTGTATTCCCCCATTGTGCAAGCAAGAAAGCTACAAGTGAGACTCCTTCCTTCTCTCCCACAATCTTGACATGGTATCAGAGCCTTGTTCGTGGTAAGGAGCTCAAGAAAGCAAGTCAAGCTCGCGGTGTTCTGGTAAGAGGAGCAATGTTGCTTTCATTTTCTGTTTTGGGAGCAGATCTCTGCAGGTAGCACAGCCGGAAATTGCAGGAGTGCATTGTCTCAGGTTGAGACGCCCTTCGCGGTGAAGCAAGAGGGCAGTATATGCTGCGGGAAAGGGCTTTAGCCCTTGGCGACCTTATTTTTTTGATTTGAGGCCATTTCGGGGCCTGTTTTGGAGGCGGAAGTTTTCTGCACGCACTCAGGAAAAAGCCCAGTTTTATGCTGTGCAGCCACTGTTCTACAGGTCGGTGAAAAGTTACTGTAGAAATTGCATTGTATGCTTATGTGCAGAGACATTGGGAGTTACAGAATCATCCTTGGTTCCTGTTTATGCAAAATCATCACTAGAAAGTGACTGTGTGGTCAAATACCACTTTCGCCAGTTTTGCAGATTTGCCCTTGTGAGGGTGAAGCAGAGTTTTTTGCAGTGACAGATTTTTTTGCAGGATTCTGTAATGGCGTTTGATTCTCTTTCACAGATTGTAACTGAAAAGCTTGACAAGAACAACTTCCAAGCATGGAAGTTTAGAATGACGAATTTCCTTATGGGAAAAGGATATTGGGAATTTGTTGCAGGAAATGAAGAAGAACCAGTTCTTCCTGATGTTCCCAATCAACAGCAAATGCAGGCATTCAAAGCATGGCATGAGAGAGCCAGGAAAGTTATGTACTGGCTGTCTATCAGCATTTCAGACTCTATGATTGTGCATATTCAGGATGCAAGTATGTCAAAGGAGGCATGGGATACTCTGTCAAAGATGTATAGCACAAATACGCAAGCCAGGAAAATGCAGCTCAAGCAAGAGTTGCACAATGTGCAAAGAGAAAATATGAGCATCAATGACTACCACATGAAGGTGAAGAAGATTGCAGATGCACTTGCTTCCATTGGGTCGCCAGTGGAAGATGATGATTTAGTTTCTGTGACCTTGAATGGCCTAGGAAAGGATTATGCACAGTTTCGGACATCCATTTCAGTTCGTGAACGATTTCCTGATTTTGAGGAGTTGATTGCTCTTCTAATTTCTGAGGAGCAGAGAAATGGTGGTGCATCTTCTTCAGGAGGAACTTCAAAGGAAGCTGTCTTCTACTCAAATGCTGGAAGAGGTAGAGGCAGAGGTAGAGGAGGCCGATTTGGAGGCCGTGGTAGAAATCAGAATATGCAGCAAACTCAAGAAAACCAGTCCTATGGAGGAGGACGTGGTAACTCTAGAGGCAGGGGGAGCCAAAGAGGTCGTGGTGGATGGCAAAGAGGTCAAAATGCAAACAGTAATGTTGAATGCTACTACTGTGGTAAAATGGGTCATATGGCTAAAGACTGCTATAAAAAGCAGAATGACATCATGAATGGAAAACTGCAACAAGGGAATTATGCATCTTCTAGCAGACAGGGTGATGACAGAAATGAGCATTTGTTCATGGTGCAGCACATGAACAATTCTGTGACAAGTGCAGAAGAAAGCAATGATGTATGGTATGTTGACTCAGGTGCATCAAACCACATGACAGGTCATGCAGAATGGATGGAGGATGCAAGGAGAATGGAAAAACCAGGATTTGTGGAGACTGGTGATGATACTGCACATCCTATTGTGCAGATTGGAAAAATTCCCTTGTCTATGCAGGATGGGAAAAAGAAATACCTGTCCGATGTATTTCATGTCCCGAATATCACCAAGAATCTGGTTTCTGTCGGTCAAATGGTTGAGCAGGGCTTGCAGGTCAGATTTAATCCTCATGGATGCTTTGTTGAGGATATGAAAAATAAAGGTCGCTTGATAGCAAAAGGAAAGAAGAAGGGCAGAATGTTTACGTTGGATGCAGACATGTCTGAATTGAGTGCAGCAATGTTTGCACATGGGACCGGTGTAGTTGCAGATATTGATATCTGGCATAAACGCATTGGTCATGTTAATGTACAGCGACTTAAATCAATGCAGGCCCAAAATATTGTTGTAGGATTGCCAAAATTCAAGGTTGCAGAAATGCATAAGGTATGTGAAGCCTGTCAGTTTGGAAAACAGGCAAGGAAACCATTTCCTAGACATGTTCAAGAGAGTGAGAAGCCATTGGAATTAATCCACTCTGATGTGTGGACTACTAAAGCTGCATCTCTTGGAGGCTGTCATTATTTTGTCACTTTTATTGATGACTATAGCAGAAAAATTTGGGTGTATTTTATGAAAAAGAAAAGTGAAGTTTTTGGGCATTTCAAAACCCTTAAAGCTATGGCTGAAAAAGAAACAGGTCTGCAAATAAAATGCCTGAGGTCAGATGGAGGGGGAGAGTACCTCTCAAATGAGTTTGCAAAGTTCTTGCAGGAGCATGGCATAAAGCAGCAATATTCATGCAGTTATACCCCACAACAAAATGGAATTGCAGAAAGGAAAAACAGGCATATTGGAGAGGTATCTCGTGCCATGCTCAATGAAAAAGACTTGCCAGATTTTTATTGGGCTAAAGCAGTTGCTACAGCAGTCTACATAATGAACAGGACTCCCACTGCAGCAATACATGGAATGACTCCAGAGGAGAGGTATACTGGTAGGAAACCAGATATTTCTCATTTGAAAATTTTTGGTTGCATTGCCTATGTACATGTGCCAGATGAGTTGAGATCCAAGTTGGATCCAAAAGCTGAGAAGTGCATCTTTATTGGTTACTCTCTGCAGCAAAAAGGGTATAGATGCTATAACCCTTTTACTCGTAAGTTTACAGTGAGCAGAGATGTTGTTTTTGATGAGATGAGTAGCTGGTATAAACCAGTAAATGTGATTGATGATGTAGATGCACAAAATGGTAATGCTGCACAGAATGCACAGCAGCAGTCACAAAATATTAGTGGACCTGGAGCATCCTCTAGCAGTGGTTCACATTCTTTGCCATGGACAGGCAGATTGAGATCAGGAGAATCTTCTCAAAGCAATGCAGATAATGGTATGCAGATATCACGAAAAGGAAAAGTGAAGGTTGATCAGCCCATGTTTGATGTGAATGCAGGTCACTCTTATGTGGATGGTGAATCCAGTGGCTCAGAACAGAGCATTGATGATGAGTTGGGTATTCCTTCTATTGTTACCCCTGGAGTAAGGAAAACCAGGGATGTTTTGAGAGCACCTGGGAGTGAACCTACTTTGCGCAGGTCTACGAGAGCTAGGTATCCTGTGGATAGGCTGAAATATGATGGATTTACAGCCATTCACTATGCATATATGGTCAAAGTGATACAGGAACCAGAACCCACTTCTTTTGAGCAAGCCATGGGAAAAGAAAAATGGGAGAAAGCCATGGATGAAGAAATGGATGCCTTGGAAGCAAATGCTACATGGGAATTGGTACCTTTGCCTAAAGGTAAGAATGCAATTGGCTGTAAGTGGGTTTATAAGGTGAAGCACAATGCAGATGGTTCTGTGAACAGATACAAGGCAAGATTAGTAGTCAAGGGGTATGCACAAACATATGGCATTGACTATGAAGAAACATTCAGTCCGGTTGCAAGGATGGCAACCGTAAGAGCAGTCATTGCTATGGCTGCATCAAAGGGATGGTCTTTACATCAGATGGATGTAAAGAATGCCTTCTTGCATGGTGATTTGCAAGAAGAGGTCTATATGGAGCAGCCACCAGGTTATGTGCATGCTATTCATCCTGAGTTTGTTTGCAGGTTGAAGAAAGCCTTGTATGGCTTGAAGCAAGCACCTAGAGCATGGTTTGACAAGATAGGACAATATCTTGTCACTATTGGCTTTCAGATTTCCAAGGCAGATTTCTCACTTTATGTGAGAAAAACAGAGAAAGGTATTATGCTACTTGTCATTTATGTTGATGATTTGATTATGACAGGTGACAGTGATGAAGATATCCTTCATGTGAAAATGCTATTGAAGCAGAAGTTTGAGATGAAGGATTTGGGAGAGCTGCGTTATTTCTTGGGCATTGAGGTGATTAGATCACCAAGTGGGATACAGCTCTTGTAGAGGCAGTATGGATTGGACATGCTGTCCAAATATGGGATGACAGGCTGTAAGCCTATTTCAGTTCCTTTGGAGCAGAATGTGAAGCTGAGCACAGATGCAGGTGATCTTCTAGAAGACCCTACTATGTACAGACGCATAGTAGAAAGTTTGATTTATATGACTATTACCAGGCCAGATTTGAGCTATGCTGTTGGATTGGTAAGTCAGTTTATGCAGACTCCAAGGAAACCACATTTGGATGCGGCTAGACGCATACTCAGGTATGTGAAGTCCACATTGCAGTATGGACTATTTTATGAGACTGGGGTTCAGATACAGTTGCATGGATACACTGATGCTGATTGGGCTGGTAGTATTTCTGATAGACGATCTACCAGTGGATATGTGTTCTCTTTTGGGAGTGCTGCAGTCACTTGGAGCAGCAAGAAACAGCCTACAGTTGCCTTGTCGAGCACAGAGGCTGAGTACAGGGGTGCAGCAATGGCTGCATGTGAGGTAGCTTGGTTGCATAAGCTACTTTATGATATGCATCAGTCTACAGATGGGCCAGTTGTCATTCATTGTGACAACATGAGTAGTATACACTTGGCAAATAACCCAGTCTATCATGCTAGAACAAAGCACATTGAGGTGCATTATCACTATGTGCGAGAGAGGGTTTTACTAGGTCTTATTGATCTAGTTTATGTCAGCACAGAGGATCAGGTAGCTGACATATTCACGAAGGCATTGGGCGCAGAGAAGCTGCGCAAGTTCAGAGACCTGCTTGGTGTGCAGGAATTGGGATTGAGCTCGAGGGGGAGTGTTGAGATATCGAGCTCCACTTGTGATACGCCAGGGTGACCGTTGTGTATTTATGTCACCGACTTGTCAGTTGCAGATGCGGTTGGTACACCGCCCATGAATAATAGCTACATGATAGCTATCCTTATCTACTCTAGTTCGTGGCTCAGTTAGTATGCCACTTTAGTTAGTTGAGTTTGATTTGAGACCCATATATAGGGTTCTTCTATTTCTTTGTATTAGAGTTCTTTTGGCTTCCACAACTAAGAAGAGGAAAACTGTTTTCAGCCTCCACCCTTGTGTGTATTCCCCCATTGTGCAAGCAAGAAAGCTACAAGTGAGACTCCTTCCTTCTCTCCCACAATCTTGACAAATATGACCTGCAAGCCCTGCTCAACCATTTGACGAACAAAAACCAGATTCTTGGTGATATTCGGGACATGAAATACGTCTGACAGGTATTTCTTTTTCCCATCCTGCATAGACAAAGGAAATTTTCCAATCTGCACAATAGGATGTGCAGTATCAGCACCAGTCTCCACAAATCCTGGTTTTTCCATTTTCCTTGCATCCTGCATCCATTCTGCATGACTTGTCATGTGGTTTGATGCACCTGAGTCAACATACCACACTTCGTTACTTTCTTCTGCACTTGTCACAGAATTGTTCATGTGCTGCACCATAAACAAGTGCTCATTTCTGTCATCACCCTATCGACTAGAAGATGCATAATTTCCTTGTTGCAATTTTCCATTCATGATGTCATTCTGCTTTTTATAGCAGTCTTTAGCCATATGACCCATTTTACCACAGTAGTAGCATTCAACATTAATGTTTGCATTTTGGCCTCTTTGCCATCCACCACGACCTCTTTGGATCCCCCTGCCTCTAGAGTTACCACGTCCTCCTCCATAGGACTGGTTTTCTTGAGTTTGCTGCATATTTTGATTTCTACCACGGCCTCCAGATCGGCCTCCTCTACCTCTGCCTCTACCTCTTCCAGCATTTGAGTAGAAGACAGTTTCTTTTGAAGTTCCTCCTGAAGAAGATGCACCACCATTTCTCTGCTCCTCAGAATCAACTCCTCAAAATCAGGAAATCTTTCACAGATGGAAATGGATGTTCGGAACTGTGCATAATCCTTTCCTAGACCATTCAAGGTCACAGAAACTAAATCATCATCTTCCATTGGCGACCCAATGGAAGCAAGTGCATCTGCAATCTTCTTCACCTTCATGTGGTAGTCATTGATGCTCATACTTTCTCTTTGCACATTGTGCAACTCTTGCTTGAGCTGCATTTTCCTAGCTTGCATATTTGTGCTATACATTTTTGACAAAGTATCCCATGTTTCCTTTGGCGTACTTGCATCTTGAATATGCACAATCATAGAGTCTGAAATACTGATAGACAGCCAGTACATAACTTTTCTAGCTCTCTCATGCCATCCTTTAAATGCCTGCATTTGCTGTTGATTGGGAACATTAGGAAGAACTAGTTCTTCTTCATTTCCTGCAACAAGGAACATAAGGGAATACACCATTTTTGAATGGAAATCAATCACATAGTATTCATCTTCAATGTCTTCATAGTTCTCTCTCAATCTCTCATATACAGATACACTGTTTTGATAGAATTGGCTATCTCTCTCTCTCTCTCTCTCTCTCTCTCTCTCTCTCTCTCTCTCTCTCTCTCTCTCTCTCTCAATAGTACATCATCTCCTCACTACAATACTTAATAATGACTCTCAATAATCCTTCTTAGGTCATGGATGCACCTCCCAAGAGGTATCTTTGATGCGAAGAGGCACCAGAGCCACTACAGTGCCTCTTCATAGCTCACTACTGTCACTGTCACTTCACTCTTCTCTTCAGTCTTCAACAACTGCTTCTTCCATTTTTTTAAGCTCTTTTGAACTTAGATTCATCCTTTCCAAAAGTTAGAAAAATTTATGTGCCAATCCAACATGTTTGTCCAAAGTTATGGGCCATTTTCTGCAACTACCCTATTCAAGATAGAATTTCTTGTTTGATATCTTGATGATGCTTTTACAAGGCTAATTCAACATTGGATTTTTCCCTATTTATTTCTACCATTCATTTAACTTTCCCATATTCAAGTTTTGAGGACAAAACTTTTGGGTAGAGATGGATTGTAATAAAACAAATTTTGCAACCTTTAAACCCATCTATGGGATCATAAAATTCCTCACTGGTGACATTCTTGTTTTTATGCATTTCTTTCACCATTGGATAAGTATCAACATGTAGTAAATTTCCCACTTATTTCTTTTCTTCTTCAACTTCCACATCTTGAGTCATCTTGATTTAGAATTTTTGGCTTTACAATTGAGCTTTTGATCTTGGGACCACTTCTCTCCACATTTAAACCATAATCCTTTGGCGTCCATTTTCCTAAGCTTATCATGAGGAGGAAGTTGTCGTTGGAAAAATTTTGTGTAAATTTTGGAGCGCTTTCAGTCCTTGAAACATTCCCTTTTACATAAGCAATATTTCTAAAAAATTTCCCTTGCTTTGGAGCATAATTCCCACCTTTTTTAAAGCATAAATAGTGGAAAAAGTTAACACTTTGCTATAATTATTGTTATGATTGTTGAAACCCTTGTTTTCTTACTTGAAACCCTCTGTCAATTGGCTGAATACCTGTCCAACATATCTATGACATGCTTGTCCAAGCTGCTTTCTCTCACTAGCACGTTGTAGTCCATCAAGAGATATCCTAGACAAGGTCATCTGGGACTCTGTGGAATACCTTAGAGTTGCCATCTAGGCTCTCTTGAGTCTATCTCACAATGAAAGTTTTTGGTTGTTCCCACGAGGATTGACCTGAGTTTTGGGTTCCTAATATTGGTCAAGTCACCTATCGGTTAGCTAATGTTAGTATTTCTAATTCTCACTTCTCACATGATCACTCAAACTGAGGTGGACTTGCATTGCACGTGGTTTAAAGAGAATGGGAGACAAAGGGGAGTGCTACATGTCGATTCCTTTGCCCATAAGGCAAAATCCAATTCTGACCCCCTAAAATGATGCAATTAGGTGGGTTTTGGCCATTCATTTCCTATTTACTAACATAATTTTTTCTTTTGAGAAAAGCTCTTGATTAATCGAGACCACCCAACCATAGATCTTAACCCATAGGGGATCCATCCACCCACTTCCCTCAATAGAATATTTTTAATTACCTAATTACCTCTACTACTTTAGGTTCGACATATAAAAACAACTTCCTTGATTATCTTTTGGTACATGTTCATTACACATCTTTATTTCACGACACAAAAATAGTGTAATGCAATTCCTTCTCAAATAGTTCCTTTAAGAAAATATCTTTTTACAATGTTTCATGCCTTGAGACTGGACATAATATCAGCCCAAAGATATTATTTCTACCAAGTTTAGTCCCCTAGACTAGTATCAAGACTTTTAGAATTTGTGACCAAAGCCCCCGGGTACCCTCAACTCCTCCTATCCAACTTGAATTTCCTATGACAAGACCTTTCACATCGTGGTTGGTCCATTCTCACAGAACTGAAAACAAAAACCCCATGGAGTAGGTTTTATTCATGCTGACCTTGGGGAGGTCTAGTGCCATCAGGGAACACTCCTTCAGTTGGCGTTCTGTGCTTATCGGAATATTGCCTCAATTGGTGATTTGTACTCAATTATCCATTTTTTTCCATGATAATTTAAGAAAAATCAAAATCTAATTTATAGCCACAAACAACTTACTTCAAATATATCATACATAATAGTCTTCAATGAATATCTTTCTAAGAGAACCCTTTTCCTAGAATGACAAAATCAGGGCTAAACTTAACATAAGTGGCAGTTACTTCTAATAATCCTCTTGGATTACTCTTTTCCTTGGGATCTAGCCCAAGATATATTTTAACAAGAGTTTATTTTTTAAAGCTCTCCTCTTTGAGGGTTTGAACAACACATCAATTCTTCCATGATTGCTAAAGGACTTCTATAAGCAAAAACTTTCGTGATTTTTTTTTCTTAACCGAATTTTATTGGTCTTTATTTAGTGATAGCTTACTAGATAAAAACTTGGATATTTTATTACAAAAGGTATTCTAATAATTTCATATCAAATTTTTTCAAAGAATTAGCATTGTATCTATCGATTGGAGGTTCCATCAATTCATTACAAATTGGATTCAAAATTAACTACTTTCTTATTGCAAAAATTATAGTCCCTAAATCTAGTTCTTGGTAAATCCTATTTGATGCAACAAAATCATAAATTCATTTCAAGTAATACAATAATTTTCATGCGTCCTATTCCTAATAAATCTTGTGTAGTCCAAATTAATCCTTTTGAATATATGATTATCAAGGTAAAATAATTCTCTTTGGTAATTTTTCTATGCATGAGATTATATGAAAAATTCATTTGCTAGTTCATGAGATGATGATCTATTTGTCGTATTTAATATTTAAAATATTTATAAAATATGGCACCTAGGGATTTACGATGAGGGCTTGGTTATTGTTGGTGTTCACGGCTTTGTTTGTAATTCTGGTACTTGCCATTCCATTTCTAATGGCTGTACCCGCAGCGTTATTAGCAGCTCCCGCTTCCTCTTCGGGTCTATGGTCTTCATTCGATCTGGGTAGCACTAATGATTCTCATTCTTCCTTATGTACTATTTCACATGAAGCATGGACAGCAAGGGTTGCAAAGGAGAAAATACACTTATACTCAAAGGTATCATTAAAGGTTTTTTTCACGTATTCTTGTGGATACGAGCATCACTCATAGCTTTGTCAATATTGTTAACCCTCAGAAGAACAAGGTGGAAAATTTGAAAAATATAAAGCAGAAGACAAGGCCAAGGCAAAAGTGAAACGGAAGACAAAGGTGCACTAAGAAAAATCTGGAAATACAAGAAGTGCAAAAATTCCTAAATCAAGGAGAGAGGCACACAAGAAAAAGCATAAGTCAATACTTTTGTAAAAGAGTACAAAGTGCACCATGATTTATTTTGTAAAAGAGCGTCGGACTCTCACCTGTGCAAATTGAAAATGGATAGAGGCACATGTTGAGGCCATGCCAATACGAAAAGAGGAGGAGAAGGGTTGGAGGAATGGGACCAAAAAGGGGATGACTGCCCAAAGGAAATTAGGGTTAGGGTTTTGTATAAAAGGCAAAAAGTGAATGAAGAAGCTCATTCTTGTGTGTGGCCAAAAGTAGCTCTCCTCCTCCTCCTCCTCCTCCTCCTCCTCCTCTTCTTCTTCTTTTTCTTTTTCTTCTTCTTCTTCTTGCTTACTTGCTTGAGCTTGTGCTCGAGAGAGGGAGTTAGTGTGTGAGGGTCAGGGATCATGGTGGAGAAGCTCTCTATCTTCTCCTCTCTTCTTCTCTTCTCTTTTCTTCTATTCTCTTTTCTTGCTCATAGCAATGGAGCTTGGAGCGTAGAGCTTGAGGATTGAGCTCACTTGAAGCTTGCACTTGGATCGTGGAGCTACCGAAGTGCTCGGGAGAGAAGGCAACTCGATCAGGCATGGAGGTAAGCTCACTACACTCGTAGAGAGAGATATCATGTTGGTTATGTGAGAGGTAGCCATTAGTGCTCGGCTTGAAATGCTTGAAAGAATAAGCGGTTTGTGGGTCTTGGTGGTTGAGCATGAGCTCGCCTCTACAAATACCAACTCCTTGAGCGGGCTGAAGTTGCTACCCATTGATATGGAACTATCCTCGCAAATACAAGTTGCAAATGGTGCTTATGAGTCTAGTAAAGAATGTATCTGTATACTTCTATTGAATTATCTCCTACTTGTATAATAAAAGTGGATCTAATCACTTTGGATATAGGGCCAAGTGATGTTGTTATTAGCTGTACTTGGCTAGAAAAACTTGGTAAATTTACTTTAAATTTGGAACAAAAGCAAATGGAATTTAATTGACAAGTGCAGCACATAGAATTGAAGGGCGTTGACCACAAACACATAGAGCTCATCTCCATGAAGAATCTACGAAAGGAAATCAATGCCAAGTCATGTATTTTCACTCTTTAAGTGGCAAAAGGAGATGAAGATCAATCACTAAATCAACCATCTTCTTCTCCAAAGAAAAGGGACCCTAGATTGGAAGAGCTGTTGGAGGAATATAAGGATTTGTTTTAGCCACCATCATCTTTGTCTCCTAAATGAGAGGTTGACCACCCTATCGACTTGTTGCCCAACACAAAGCCTATCACAACAAGCCTTCTTATCGCTTATCTAAGTTTGAGAGAGAAGAGGTGGAGCAATAAGTCAAAAAGCTACTGGAAATGGGCTTGATTCAGCCAAGTCAATCACTGTTTGACTCTCCTGTGCTCTTGGTCAAGAAGAAGGATGGATCATTTCACATACGTATTGATTACATGGATTTAAAAAATTCAATGGTTAATAATAGGTATTCTATTCCCCACATTGATGATGTTTTGGATGAGCTTAAGGATGCAAAAGTCTTCACCAAAATTGATATTCGTTTGGGTTACCATCAAATTCCAATGAAGGAAGGGGATGAGTTCAAAATAGTCTTTTGGTTTAAAAGGGGATTATATCACTTCTTACTTATGCCTTTTGGGATTTCCAATGCACCTGTTACTTTTCATGCTCTTACGAACAAAATATTATAGTCGTTCTTGTTCAAAACAGTCCTTGTATTCTTTGATGATATCCTTATCTATACAAGTGCAAGAGGATGAGCATTTGAAGCATGTGCAGGAGGTCTTTGATACCCTAAGAAGATACATACTCTTTTTCAAGATGTCAAAGTGTTCTTGCATGGAAGATGAAGTGGAATACTTAGGTCATATTGTGGGAGAGCAAGGAATTAGAGTGGATCCAAATAAAGCAAAATGCGACTTTACGAGGATTCCTTGGATTATCTCATTTTTATAGGAGGTTCATCAAGATTTATGCTCATGTGGCAGCTCCATTGATGAATAGGCTTTAAAAAGAAGCTTTCTATTGAGTCTTCATAGCTGACAAAATATTTAATGAGCTGAAATCTCTTCTAATTTTAGCACCTATTCTTGCATGCCCAAACTTCTCTAAGGAGTTATCATATGTATGGATGCTTGTGGAAGAGGAGTAGGGACTATTTTATTTCAAGATCATGAAGTCATAGCGTATGAGAGCCAAATCTTGATGACAAGGAGTGCCAAATACATGTTTATGAGTAAGAGATGCTAGCAATATTACATGCTATTAAAAAGTGGCATCACTATATCTATGGAAGCCATTTCGAAGTCAAAAGCAATCATCGTATGATGTTGAAATACTTTCTTTTGCAATTATATTTGTCTCCCAAGCAACAAAGATGGTTGGCTAACCTTCAAGGATATGACTTTGAGATATCATATATGGCTGGAAAAGATAATGTGGTAGTGGATGCTTTATCAAAAATGTGGGCATGTTCCATTTCCACTATTTTCACCATGCGTAAAGATTGGATCTATGAAATTCAAGAAGAGTAGTTTCTTGATGAGCAAGCATTCAAAATGATGAAGGAATTTCAGCAAGGAAAAGGAGAAGAGTATCCACATTATAAGTTCCATAATGGTCTTCTTTGGTATCATGGACGGGTCTATTTGCCTCCTCATTCATCTTTCAAACATTGTATTTTGCAAGAGATGCACTCTTCACCTTTAGCAAGCCATCATGGTTTGTTCAAGACATTTGATGATATACATAAGAGCTTTTATTGGAAAGGGATTTGGAGGGATGTTAAAGATTATCTCTTAGGTGCCAGAGGTTGAAACCATCTAAGCTATGGTTGAACTCCATCCCCATGGATAGTAAAATACATTACTCTTTCTTTTGGATAGGGTAACACAACCTCACACATATTTTGCAAGTGAACCTTAGCTGATTTAAGTTAGCTTCTATTATATCCGACTAGTTGCCCTTCAGAATAATGATACATCTTACTCTTATTGCCACTATAACGTGTAAATGAATGATATAACCAAGGAGCGATAGTAGGATTTTTCACTCGCAATTCAATTCCAAAGGTAGACATAGACTTGCCTTCTTTCAAATTTCATTTATTTTCTCACTTTCAACCCAACATTCCCTAGAAACAGGTGAGATTTTTTCCATCAATTGCACATCACTATTTATTTTAGATTCTTGCTCTTCTAAATACATCTCTAGAAGTGGAAATTTTTCTAAATATCATCTCTCCCTAAATTGAAATTCTGACTTGTCTTTCTGTAGCTCAAAATTTTTCTTCATCACTTCATTTACAGTAGTCCCCCTTGCTTTTAATTCTCTAATTATTATTTCATAACTACCTTGGCATACATTAGAAGTCTACATAAATTTAATCAAGGTCAAATATGGGTCATCCTTATCATTATTTCATATGTAACATTTCCCTCCCTCCCGATTTTTTTAAAATAAAAATGAAAAGAACAAACACCCCCTTTTTTCCTCATGCCGCCAGCAATGGGCGGACCGCGTGGAGGGAGGGCAGCTGTGTAATGTTGTGCCAGGCGTGGGGGAGCTCCAACATGGCGGACGGAGTGGGAGAGTAGTAGGCATGGCTGACAACGGGTGGAGGACTACACAACATGGGGGGAGGGGGGTAAACAATAACTTCCTCCCCCCCTCTACCATCCGTAGCATGGCAGGCGGCCATCCACTTGGCCGCCCTGATGGGAATAAGGGGGGGCTCCATACCATACCAATCCCCCCCCCCCCCCCCCCCCCCAACACACTATAAAAAGGCCCTTAGGCATAAGAAGGAGGATCGCTACTCTTCCCTCATGTCTGACTTGTGTGTGTGTGTGTGTGTGTGTGTGTGTGTGTGTGTGTGTGTGTGTGTGTGTGTGTGTGTGTGTGAGAGCGAGAGAGTAAGAAAGAGAGAGAGAGAGAGAGAGAGAGAGAGAGAGAGAGAGAGAGAGAGAGAGAGAGAGAGAGAGAGAGAGAGAGAGAGAGAGAGAGAGAGAGAGAGAGAGAGAGAGAGAGAGAGAGAGAGAGAGAGAGAGAGAGAGAGAGAGAGAGAGAGGGAGAGGGAAATTCCCCTTGGAGGCTTCCAACCTTCCCCTTTCTTTCCCCCCTCTTAGAGAGGGTTCTCATGAACAATCTCATCCCATGAGGAATCATCTCTCTTGTAGACTGGGTGAGTAGCCACAAAGAAAAAGCCCGAATTATACGATGCCTCCCAAGCGAAGTAAGGTCCAATCGAGCACAAATCCCACTTCAATCAATGGAGCTGCGGGTTAAGGAACCGCGACTCTTGGTAACCAGATGCATCCCATAAATCCTACTTTGATGGGAACTCTTTAAAAAATAGTAGGACTTCACTAGGAAAGGAGAGGTATTCTGGTAAAAATCTATGTTAACTAACCACCAATTAGGTTGCATTATTCAATCACGATGGAAATTGTGTTTTGTTGCACTCTAGCGTGTTTAGAATGATCAACTTGCACAAATGATTTTTCATTTGCACACATTGAAATCAAGGACTTTATTGTTTGTGCTCGTAGTGCATTAGATTTATGCTCTAGCATCGGCATGCTTGAGGGGTAAAAGAAACTGAAAAATGGGTTATTGGGACAATTAAGCATATTTATCATTAAGTGGGAATCGTACTTTTTTGCATCGCAAAATTGTTGAAATTGGAAAGGTAGGAGTAAAGGCTTGAATCAAGTACATGATGATCGTGAGCTGCTACGATAATGGTTAAGTATATTTAGGTCATTGCAATACTAAGCTGGGTATTAGGCTCTTATAAACCTTTAGAGGGTAGTAGTTCACATTTGCATTAGGCCTGATAACTTCATGTCCCCCACTCAAAAGAAAAATACAAGTATCTATTTATGTTTCGCATAAGTGCATTGAAATGAATTCCCAAGAGAAAAAGCCCCACATTGCATCATCGTCTTAGACAAGAACGCATCTAGATTGCATGGTGTCATGGTCAGTTTCAGTTGTGCTGCTAGAGATTCATCTTTAAGATAGCTGTAAGTCGCGCCTATGAAATACTAAAATTTCTCAGGGCCATTCAATAAAATGAACCCTAAATATGCAAGGATAGGGCTTAACTCGACTTATTTAGGGTTTAAAAGTAAGTGAGTCAGACTACTAGGAGGATCTTGAGACAAGTAAAACACTCATTGGTCTCTGTCCTACATCTGGCCTTGATAAAGTCAAAAAAACCTTGATGATATCACCCTTAACCATGACACAACTCAATGTTAATACAAGAAAAATCCGGGTGTCGTTTTTCCAAGACCAAAACCCTGGACTAAAGGCTAGCAAGCTAGGACAGCTACCATCCGAGAACTATTGAATATAGATCCAATTGCATAATTTCTCACTCCTATCACATAGGAGCAGGGTTAGAAAAAAGGTATTCCCTAACCCTCAAAGGATATTGGAAATTGCCGCCAAGGCAAGAAGGAAAAATGCTAAGCATCAAGAGAGACACCCCACCTTAGCAGATGTCCCCACCACCCACCTTTGCACCATTGTTTGTGCTTGTAAATTTAGGAACACCGCTTGTAAAAAGGATTGTGTGACCTCAAACTCATAAAAGAAATGGGAATAATGAATCAGGTTGAACTTTTGGAGGGTGCACCAAACCCACCCCAGCTGGCCGCCAACCCTAGCCAAGGGGGTTCTAAATAGCAGTGATGGGAATGTGGACCGAACCTGCCACGAGAGGTCTCACAGTAGGTTGGTTTGAATGTAGGAGGACGCTTGGATGCTAGGGGGATCTGGCTATAAATTCTTTCCTTCGAGTCCTACTCAAAAGATCTGCGTGACTCGAGATAGACTCTCAAGGGCCCTTGTTACTAGGCAGAATCTTGGAGGAAATAAAGTGCATCCTCACGGATTGTGGATATTGTTCCTTTTGAACAAGACTTGTATCTCCGATAAAATGCTAATATTAAGTTTACTTCCAAGGAACCTATTTGAATTTGTTTTCATTAGTGCCATAAGATTACGTGAACGAACCTTATTCCTTAAGAGGCTTAATTAAGGAAGCTGCTTTTACATGTCGCACATAAATGTGATAGGGCTAATTAGATAACTAAAGTACGCCTATTAAGGGAAGCGGGTGGGCAGAACCCCTGATGGGTCTGTCCTACGGTAGGGTGGTCCTAAAGAACTGGGAGGCTTCTCACAAGATTTTATTGTCATTCGACCTTTAGGCAACTCAGGTTAATACCCGAATTCATACAATTTTTGGGGTTCGAAATGGGATTATGCCCTACGCGCAGAGAGGTGGAGTGACACATCCCTCTCATTTCTACTTCTCCTTGAACCAAGTGTGGTATAGACCTACTTTGGATTGGGTAACTCTGCATAAAGTAGAATGACCAAGAAACCTTGACCACTAGGGACTCAAGTTTCAGGTCGATCGTAGTGGGTTCGGCCGCAAACATTCTGTTGCAAGGTGGACTCGGGAAACCCTAGGCGACAAACCTTGTGACATTCCATGGGAGTGCTGGGCGGCAATGCTTAGATTCATTTCTCAATGGATTTCCAAAATATGCTTGGATAGCGGGCACGTTACAGTTGGTATCAAAGCCGACCAATGACTAAAACAATTAGGAAAAAATCAGGAAGAGTGAGGCGATGTTTTCATTAGAAAATGTTTTTCTTTTTACTCACTTGTGGATTGCTAGTGTTTCCAAACTTACGAGGCATGGAGCAGGTTCCTCGTATTTCATATAACGTTCAGGACAGCTATGAACTCTTCGAGCTATCATAGACGGTCCGACATGATGGGGATCCTGGATGGGCTCTACAACCCCCTAACACTGTATGTGGAAAGGCTTTCAAAACAATATGAAGAGGTTAAAATAGTTGGAAGACTTGAAGATTATCAAGTTATCCATCTTCCATGAGGCTCATGTGAAATTCATCCTACACATTGGATGTCGGCAAGTAGATCGAAACCGCTACATCTATGAAGAGGTGGTTAAAGTTTTACTAGCGGACAAAATTAAAGTAATGGGGTGAAATGAACATCATGGCTATCAAAAACAAGGATTTTCCGAACTTCCCATGACTTGTCGCTTCCTGAGAATACATTCCCCTAATCCATACTACTATTCTATCATTGTAGCTGAATCCAATAGGGAATTATTAACCTAGCGTTAATGTAACTCCTGAAAAGAAAATCATCTTAGCCAAACCCTATCTATTCCCGAATAATTGCACTTGAGGCTTATGCTTCCCTATTGTTAAATTTGAGTGGGGACAAAGAAGTGATCAAAGTCTATGTTGTTTTCACTGCAATGAACATGGGCACTTCAAAAGGGAATGTCCCAAACTTGGTGGAGAACGCCGTCAAGGGAAATTTGGTGGCCAAGTCAGGGATACCTGTGGCCGCGGTCGTGCAACATTGGGAAGGGCAAAAACTTCCAATATTACCACTAAAGGATTCGACGAAGAAGAAGATCCGTGCATGGAAGCTGAGATTGAGAGGGCAACCGTTCATGCTGCTCTCCATAAGAAGGGGCCAAACCACTAATTCTTGGTGATTCAAACACCATCGGACCACCAAGGTAAGAAATTCAAAACCTTGATTGACTGTGGTAGTACTCATTCCTTCATTTCACCAATATGTGCAAGAAGGTTAGGAATAACCACTGTAGTTGCACCCACTTTGCTTGTTGAACTAGCAAATGGGCGAGAAATCACTTGCACTAGACAAACTACTGAGGTGGAATTCCTACTCGGAAACAAGCCCACAAATGTTAAGTTCAGGGTAATGAATCTAGGAGTCCATGAATGCCTACTCCATATGGATTGGCTAATCCCCAATGATGCTCACATTCATTGTGAAAAGGGTCAAGTCCCCTCTTGGAGTCCTAAGGTTGAGCTAGTTACAACACAAGGAAAAGTAGGTAAACCAAAGATCCAACTAGCTAAGGCAACGCGAATAGCTCAAGGAATAAGGAAGAGATTACCCGTCTACCTAATCAAGCTAAACAAACCAGGTCAGGTAGAGGAAACCAATGAAGAACCATCATGGTTAAAGGAATATGTGGATGTGTTCCCAAAATAATTGACTGAATTACCACTCCCTAAGGAAGTGGATCATGAGATTAAGCTAATGCTAGGAGCTGCACCAGTTGCGAAAAGGCCCTATAAGATGTCCATTCTTGAAGCCATTGAGTTAAAGGAACAACTCAAACAGCTACTGGACCGAGGGTGCATACGCCCCAACACTTCTCCTTCGGGAGCTCCAGTCTTGTTCCAAAAGAAGAAGGATGGTACAATTTGCCTTTGCATCGATTATAAAGGCCTGTTCCAAAAGAAGAAGGATGGTACACTTCGCCTTTGCATCGATTATAAAGGCTTGAACCAAGTAACCATAAATAATAAATATCCCATTTTGAGGATAGATGAGTTACTCGATCAACTACAAGGAGCAAAAATCTTCTCCAAGATCGATTTGAGGTCAGGGTATTATCAGATCTGCGTCAAGGATGAGGACATTCCGAAGACCGCATTCAATATCAGATATGGTCATTTAAAATTCACAGTAATGTCTTTTGGATTTACTAATGCCCCCGTCACCTTTAACAGGCTAATGCAGGACATTTTTAGACCATACCTCAATGATTTCGCACTTGTCTTCTTTGATGACACCTTGGTTTATTCCAAGGAAGAGGCGGATCATGAGTCCCAAGTTTGCATTGTCCTTGAGACCATGAGGACTCATAAGATTTTTGCTAAGAATAAAAAGTGTGCCTTCCTCAAAAGGCAAATTGAATATCTTGGATTTATTGTGTCAAATGAAGGAATCTCTATAGACCCTACCAAGGTTAAGGATGTCTAAGAGTGGTCTCCACTGACTACTATTAAAGAAGTGCATAGCTTTCTTGGATTAACAGGTTGGCACAGGATCTTCATAAAGGACTATGCTTTAATCATAGCACCCCTCACAAATTTGCTGAAAAAGCAAGTTGCCATAGTGTGAACACCCTCTGAACAAGCAAGTTTTGATCAACTCAAGCATAGCTTGGTGACAGCACCAATTCTAAAGCTCCCTGACTTAAGCAAGGAATTTGAAGTTGTCACAGATGCTAGCACACTTACACTGGGCTACGTACTAATGCAAGAAGGTCATCCTATAGCCTATTCCTCGCGGAAACTAAAAACCCATGAAAGAAATTATGCCACTCGTGACGTGGAGTTGCTAGTAGTGATTCATGCCCTCAAACTTTGGCGACATTTGATGGGACCTGAAATGGGCCGGCATTGGCTATAGCACTAGCTGGACCTCATGCTCATGACACACAAACACCCTCATGACTTCGCGGACCAGGAGCGTCAATCTAATGCTGAAGGACAAACTGCCCTAAAGCTTAATTCCTGCATTTATAGTTTATAGTCCAACGTTTTCCTAAAACTCCTTAAAGGGAGATCCCAAAGTACATAGGCATAACGCCTCGTCACACACACATAGGAGGCACTCCACTGACTAATAGTTGGAGCCCCACTGCAGCTCTCCTACATCTCAGGGATTGGCCCTTTGATGCGCTGCTAAACATATGACACAAACGAGCAAAACCTCCTCTCTTTTATATTTATCGTATTTCCAGGAGATATACCAAGCTTCCTCACTTCACAGTCCCTTAGGAAACCGACCCTCTACCCTACGGCAAGGGATAACCTCACACTCTCAATCGTGGGTCAAAGTCCTAAGAAAACAATTGCTATGCAGTCCAGGAGATTTTCCTTCGATACCATGAACCATGTATAGTGCATAATGTGAATGGTTTAGTGCACAAACAACAGAAAATCAGCATTGTGCATCGTGCGAAACCAATCTTTTCATTATTTCCATGCTAACGTTTATGTATTAAAACAAGGAGAGACACCGAGCCTTACGCTCATGCTGCCTTTTCCTTTATTTTAAAACAACGTCCTATAGCCATGATGCAACACATAAATCAGATTTAAGATTGTACTTTGACGCTCAAACTCCCCTCTCACCCTACAGTTTAATGTTTTGCAATCGTTGATAGGTGTAAGAGTCGTTTTATGTGTATTTCTTTGTAGAGAAAGCAATAAATACGAACGGAAACATAGAAACGAGGGTAAACCGAGTCTAACCTCGTGCTCTACCTTCATTATACATTGCACAAACACTTATGTGATTTTCTGGAATTTTCCTTTTATCGTTTCCTAATTTTCTCCCATTTAAAACCCATTTTTCACATTTTTTGGTATTTTTCCTCTATTTTCTTCAATAAAAATGACTAGAAATTAAGATTGATTGTGGGTTGTGGCCCTTAGGTTCTTTGACAGCAAAATTTCAGGTTTTGTTGATGTTATATCTCATGTTTCCCCTTTATTTTGCAAAAAAACCCCCATTTTGCCTCTTAAACGCGTGTTTTACGGGTTTTATACCATTAATTCCAGCCATAACACTTATGATTTTCTGATTTTTTGAGCATAAATTGATCAAACTCATAACAAACAACAACATAATGCATAATCAGCCCATGGGAACAATATTTCATCACCCAAATAGCATAAAAACTCATTTTTTCTTCATAAAAATTGAATTACCGCTTAGGCTTTGTGTCTCGGGATCTCAATTTTGCTATGGGACTATGTGTCAGCCCTCATTTAATGTCCAGCATCTTCAAAATCAGCACTCTTCATGTCTTCATCCACCCGGAAGCAATCCGGTCTCATCCGGACAAGCTTTCCTCCATCATTCTTCATTGTTTTCTTCCACACAAGAACAGCCCCTTAAGGGAGAGAGAAAGACTGAAATCAGAGATCTCCATTGAGGCCACCATTTGATGGGTGAAGCACGGCGATAGAGTCAGCATCCAGAGGGGAATCAATGACCATGATCATTGGGGGGGGGGTTGTTTGCAGGCTGAAGATTGCTGCATCAAGATGTGGGCGCAAAAATCGGCCGCCTGATGGCGCCTCCATCCTCCACGTTTTTTTCCATCCTCTTCATCAAAAGTTTCATGCTACATCTAAAATTTGGGCTCCCAAAGGGCACTAGCCACTTGGCCCATATTTTGTCCACCTCTTGATATCTTGACCGGTTTCTTGGCCATTTCCCTGTTCGGACTCCGAATCAAACTCTGAAAAATCCTGGGCGTCCGACTTGACATCTCGCATTGGCCGGTAACTCCTGACAACCCACAGGGCAGTCTGAAAAATTATCAAAATCAACAAGTGTCGCTTGGGCACCTTTAAAGCACTTTGACGCTTAAAATCGTCCTAGGTCGAGCCGCCGCCTTCGACGTTGAATATTTTTCCCTTGATATTCGTAATTTTTAGCTATTTTTAAGAACTTCTCGGCATCAAAACTCCACTCTCAACATTACTTGTTTGGTAATAAGTTTTCTTTAGTCATGGACCATAAGAGCCTTAAATGGACCTTCACCTAAACCAACCTTAACATGAGACAGCGTTGTTGGACAGAAGTTCTGCAGGAGTATGATTTTGAGATCAGGTATCAACCTGGCAAAGAGAATGTGGTCATTGACACCCTAAGTCGCAAGGCGTTCCTCAACTCCCTTATCATGGAGGAACCCTCAATGGCCGAATCATTGGAAACTATGGTGTCAATACCTAGCAACCCTATCCTTGAACTAGCCAAGGAAGAAGCTAGCCATGATCCAGAATATCTAGAGATGATAAAGGAAATTTTGGAAACTCAAATAGAGAATACCAAAACAAAGTATTTTGGAAACTCAAACAGAGCAAGAAACTCAAACAGAGATTACTTTGGGAAGCACATGACTCCCCCTTTTCAGGCCATCCCAGATATGTCAAGACCCTCAACATGTTAAAAAAGAGCTACCATTGGGGAAGGCTTAAGGGAGACGTGCTCTTGCTAGCACATTAAGGCGGAACATTTCAAGATGCCTGGGAAGCTGCAACCTCTCGACATCCCCCAAATGAAGTGGGAATTTATCAGCATGGACTTTGTTGTTGGGTTATCCTTAGTGCAAGGAGGCTACAACTCAATTATGGTTATAGTAGACATGCTCATCAAGGTTGCACACCTCATTTCAGTCAAGACAAATTATAAAGCTTTAGATATTTCTAGATTGTTCATGAAGGAGATATTCAGACTCCATGGGCTGCCTAGAAGGATCGCTAGTGACCGCGACTCCCTCTTTACATCTCACTTCTGGAGAGGGATATTCGAGGCCATTGGAACTCAAATCTATTTCAACACAGCCTATCACCCTCAAACTGATGGCCAAACAAAGAGGGTCAACCAAGTCATTGAAGATATCCTTAGAGCTTATTGCTATCGCGAACCTAGGAAATGGATCTAGTATCTACCATTAGTAAGTTCACCGACAATGCTTCTTACCAACAAAGCATTCAAATGACACCTTTTCAAGCATTGTATGGGCATGATTGCCGTACTCCATTGAACTTTTCAGATCCTACTTTAAGGGTAGAAGATTCTAAGGAAATGCTCAAGCAAATGGATGAGCAGGTTAAGGCCATCAGACAAGACATTAGAGCCACCAAGGATAGGTAGAAAACCTATGCAGATCTAAATAGACAAGAGCGACTCTTCAATGAGGGAGACATGGTTTTTATTCATGTACGGCCCAAGAGGAGTTCCTTATCATTGGGAGAATTTAAAAAATTGAGTCCAAGGTATTGCAAACCCTACATGATCCTCAAATGCCTAGGGCCCAATGCCTACAAACTCCAACTTCCTGAGAACGTAAAGGTTCACATTGTATTTCATGTTAGCCTACTAAAGAAATATGTATCCAATCCTAACCATGTACTCAATGATCAACAAGTTGTAATGCCAAGCCAAGGAGTCCTTGAGCTCTGACAAGCTAGAATCCTAGACATTCGGGAATAGAGATTGAGGAGTAGAATCCTCAAGAAGTACCTCATCCAGTGGAAGGACTTTCCCAAAGCAGATGCCACCACATGGATTGATGAGAGTACTCTCAACCAACAATACCCCCAATTCCTTTCGAGATGAGGACATCTTGATTCCTTAAGGGGAAAGAATATAACATTTCCCTTCTCCCGCCGTATGACCCTCCCTAATTAAATGAAAAAATATATAAAAAAGAAAAGAATAAATGCCCCCCTTTTTTCTTCATGCTACCAATTGGTGAAAGGGGGGAGGGGGGCTGTTGTGTAATGTCTTGTGGGGCGTGGGGTAGCTCCAGCATGATGCCGGATGGAGTGGGGGAGCAGCAGACGTGGCTGACATCGGGTGGAGGATTGGACGACCTGGGGGGTAAATGATTACTCCCTCTCCCTCCTCTACCATACGCAGCATGGCAGGTGGCCATCCACCTGGCCACCCTGATGGGAATAAGGGGGGGCTCCATACCATACCAATTTCCTCCCCAACACACTATAAAAAGGCCATTAGGCATAAGAAGGAGGATCACTACTCTTCCCTGATGTCTGACAGGTGACAGAGAGAGAGAGAGAGAGAGAGAGAGAGAGAGAGAGAGAGAGAGAGAGAGAGAGAGAGAGAGAGAGAGAGAGAGAGAGAGAGAGAGAGAGAGAGAGAAAGGGAAATTCCCCTTGGAGGCTTCCAAACTTCCCCTTTCTTTTCCCCCCTCTTAGAGAGGGTTCTCATGAACAATCTCCTCCCACAAGGAATCATCTCTCTTGTAGCCTGGGTGCGTAGCCACGAAGAAAAAAGCCGAATTATACGATGCCTCCCAAGCGAAGTAAGGTCCAATCAAGCATGAATCCCACTTCAACCGATGGAGCTACGGGTCAAGGAACCACAACACTTGGTAACCAAGTGCGCCCCATAAATCCTACTTTGATGGGAACTCTTAAAAACATAGTTCGACTTCACTAGGAAAGGAGAGGTATTTTAGTAAAAATCTATGTTAACTAACCACCAATCAAGTTGCATTATTCAATCACAATGGAAATTGTGTATTATTGCACTCTAACATGTTTAGAACGATCAACTTGCACAAATGATTTCGCATTTGTGCACACTGAAATCAAGGACTTTATTGTTTGTGCTCGTAGTGCATTAAATTTATGCTCTAGCATTGGCATGTTTGAGGGGTAAAAGAAACTGAAAAATGGATTATCGGGATGATTAAGCATATTCATCATTAAGTGAGAATCATACTTTTTTGCATCGCAAAATTGTTGAAATTGGAAAGGTAGGAGTAAAGGCTTGAATCAAGTACATGAGGATCGTGAGTTGCTACGATAACGGTTAAGTATATTTAGGTCATTGTAATACTAAGCCGGGTATTAGGCTCCTATAAACCTTTAGAGGGAAGTTGGTGCGCAGATCGGTTGCAGATAGCTCACGTGGTGAATCCCGGAAGGTCCCCAAGAACAAAGTACTCTACCTTTTTGCACAAAAAACCATGTAAAAGCATGCACGACAAGAGGCAAGAGACAAATTGGGTTTAATCTCCCCCATGCCTTATGTGAGCGCTTCACAAAGCATGTATTTTATGTATATTTCCAATCTTCATGCTCAATAATAGCCCAATTACAAAAATATGACAAGCTTTTAGCTTTTGAGTTTGCTTTCTACAAAAATAGGAAAATAAAGCTAATGGATGGTGCCCATAGTGTCTGGCACGCCCAATCTCAATGTCCAAATAGAAATAACATATCCGGGCGCATAAGCGCATACAAAATAATAATAAATAATCGATGTCTCTATAGACATAACAAAATATAGGCGTGGCGCCTATCAAAATCTAGTCCAAAAGTCGAAAACCCGCTAGACTCCAATGCTTTCCTCCGCCACTGCTGCTATCTCTACACATCAACTGAAGCATTCACAATCGTTAGTAAAATAATACAATTAAACCGACAAAAGTGAATACCTAGCAGTCTTCAGCTACATAAATAAATCAACTGGTTAGAAATAAATCCTAACCTTAATTTATTACAAGTGCGCACTCTAAACTCATAAACGTTTATTAATTTAATATGCATTTTGCGGAATCACCTGCTATGGAATCACCCATGTACACACTAAATTAATGAAACGCCCGAAAAGGACAGGCGTCCCCATCAACTTCTCGCACAAAGAATCCTCTTTGCGTATGAGCCCCGGTCATCTAAGTTTACGGAATCCACTGTAAAACCTCACGGAATCCACCGTGAAATATGCCTCCTGGCATCATACCCCCGGGGTGGGATAGCAATTGACCTCAATTGCTATTAGCTCAATGTGGAGCTAACAGAGTGGGGAAAGCATTTAAGTCTCTAGCGTGCATCCATTGTGCTTCCTCTACAGGATGGTTCTTAAATTTCACTAGATATCTAGAATACCTTCGGCCAGTTCTAGTGGTCATGTAGTCAGTGTCTATGATGGCTTCTGGTTCAAGTATTTCAGTTTCTTCCTCTAGTAAAGGTGGGTTTTCATAGACAGGGTGGATAGGTAATTGGCCTCTAAATGGTCTCAATAAACTAATATGAAATGTATTATGAATTTTCCAATGAGATGGCAATTCTAACTTGAATGCATTGTCATTAATTTTATGAATGATTCTAAATGGTCCATAGAATCTAGGAGCTAATTTAACAACTGGATGTCTATCTACACTTTGCAGTCTACGCTTTTCTATTCTAAGCCAAACATAATCATCAACTTTGAAATTCTTAGCTTGTCTTTTCTTGTTGGCTTGTTTGGTATATGATTGTTGGGCTTTAGCAATCATATCCTTGACCTCATCAAAAATACTATTTTGCATAACAGCAATATCATCAGCACTCTGTATTCTATTAGACAAAGATGCAACAGGTGTAGATAATCTATATCCATAAATAACTTCAAAAGGTGCTTTCTTTGTAGATGTGTGCGGTATATTGTTATATGCAAACTGTAATAAATGCAAATGAGTATCCCATGTCTGAGGTTTAGAGATAGTGTATGCACGTAAAAGATCTAAAATGGTGCTATTTGTGGCTTCTGTTTGTCCATTTGTTTCTGGATGAAATGCAGATGAGAAATCAATCTTTGTGCCTAGATTTGCAAATAGTGTAATCCAAAAATTATTACAAAATCTAGAATCTCGATCTGAAATAATCACTTTCGGCAATCCATGGTTAGTAAAAATAGTTTTTAAAAATAACTGTGCTGCTTGTGATGCTGTTAAAGTTTTCTTACATGCAATGAAATATGCTTGCTTACTAAATCTATCTACAATTGTCCAAATCATGTCATGGTTAGATTTAGTATTTGGTAAACCAGTAATGAAATCCATAGAAATATGTTCCCAAGGTTTAGATGGAATAGACAAAGGCATTAATAATCCATACTGTTTACCATGATGTCTCTTTATTCGTTGACAAATCAAACATTTAGAAACGAAATTAGATACATCTGCATCCATATGCGGCCAATGAAAATCTTCAGTTAACATGCGTAATGTAGATATGATACCTCTATGACCTTGATATGGGGGACAATGAATTTCATTCAAAACAAAAGATCGGAATGGAATAGTAACACACAGTCTCTTTTCAAAGAACATAATCTATCATTATATGACAATGAATCAACATGAATGAAATTATTTTGAACTAATTTTTGCCAATCAGAATGAAAAGTAATATCCTGGTGATATGTGTCTTTCATAGCAATCAAAGAATCAAAAGATATGATAGAAATATTATGAATTGCAGGTCTTCTACTCAATGCATCAGCAACTACATTTTCTTTTCCAGGTTGGTATTGAATGATAGGATGAAAACTTTGAATAAAGGAAGCCCAGTTGATATGACGGTCAGAAATTTGGGGTTGGCTAAGTAGATGTCTAATGCTTTGCTGGTCAGTCTTTATCATGAATTCTGAACCCATTAAATAATGCTTCCATTGTTTTAATGCTTGTACAACTGCTAATAGTTCCTTGTCATAAGTGGAATATTTGAGCTCAGAGGGTTTCAGCTTAGAACTAGAATATGCTATTGGATGGTTGTCTTGCATTAATACGGCTCCTATTCCTGATCCGCTAGCATCGGTCACAACTAGAAAGAATGGTCTATTAAAGTCAGGCAATTGTAGAACAGGGGCATTGGTTAATGCACGTTTGAGTAAATCAAAGGATTTCTGCTGATTTTCAGTCCATTGATAAACAATTCCTTTCTTAAGAAGTTTGGTCAATGGTAAAGCAAGTAATGAGAAATTACGTACAAACTTCCTATAGAAACTAGCAAGACCAAGGAATGAGCGTAATTCATGTACATTTTTAGGAACAGGCCAATGCAATATTGCATAAATTTTCTTAGGATCAACTTTAATTCCTTCTTTTGATACAATATGACCTAGATATTCTATTTCTGTCTTAAAGAATTCACTCTTTTCAGGATTTGCAAACAATTGATTTTCTTTCAGTAATTGAAAAACTAATGATAAATGCTCATAATGCTCTTTTTCACTTTGACTGAACACCAAAATATCATCAAAGAAAACAATCACACAATATTGATATTTCAGAAAAATACGGTTCATCATTCTACTGAAAGTGGCAGGTGCATTAGTCAATCCGAATGGCATGACTAAGAATTCGTAATGACCAAACTGTGTTCTGAATGCAGTCTTAAATATGTCGGATTTATCTAACCTCACCTGATGATATCCAGACTTAAGGTCAATTTTACTAAATATAGAAGATCCTTGCAGTTTGTCTATAAGGTCATCAACTCTAGGTATAGGATACCTATTCTTTACAGTGATCTTATTTAATGCTCGGTAGTCAATACACATACGATAAGTATTATTCTTTTTCTTGACTAAGAGCACAGGTGCACCGAATGGAGAACTGCTAGGTCGAATTAGGCCTCTATTTAGTAATTCTTCAACTTGACTCTAGATTTCTTTTTGCTCTATTTGATTGTGCCTATATGGGGCTTTGCAAGGTGGTTGTGTGCCAGGTATTAGATCAATCTTATGGTCTTCTGGACGTGATGGTGGTAAACCTGGTGGTAGGTCTTCTGCAAAACAATCCTTAAAATATGCAAGAAATTCCTTATGCCTAGGGTGCAGATGATTTTCCTTTGCATGCAATTCATTCACCCAAATGAGATATGATTTAGTATTCTTGCGTAGTGCACGTTTTGCTTGAGTATGCGAAAGCAGTGGAAAAATATGAGATGCATGCATACCAAATAGTGTAATAGATTTTCCTTGAAAATTAATATTCATTGTGTGCGTAGAATAATCTATATTGGGATTATGTTGGTGTCTCCATGGCATTCCTAAAATAATGTCGCTTGACTGTAATGGGACAACTAAGAAATTTCTTCTTTCAATATATGGACCAATTTGAATTTCTAAATCTTGTACTTCTTGTGTGCCATTGTACCTAGTGCCTAAAAATGCAGCTTTTATGCGATAATGCGTAGGTACAGTATGCAATTTTAATTCCTTTACCAATTTTGCTGAAATAAAGTCATGGGTACTACCGTCATCATGCAATATAGTTCTTTCTTTTCCATGCACCATACATTTCATAGTCAACAATGAATGTGAGGTAGGCATACCTGGTAAAGTGTCGGAAGTAGTAGTAATATCATCCTCTTCTTCAGTGAAATCTCGCATATCCTCATGCTCATCTTCATCCATGGCTCCAAGGTAGTTGATATGTGCTGGTGGCTTCTTTGAATGACAATTTGCTGCGAGATGCCCTGGCTGGTGACACTTGTAGCATACGATTGGCTTGGCTTTGGTCACATTATTTGCAATGGCTGGGAGTCTGGGTATATTTGGATTTGCTTGTGGAATAGGCTTAGGATTTGGATTGGCAGTGGATGGTAATGCAGGTGGTTTAGGCCAATTCTTGCGGAAAGATGGTGATGAGAAACGACGTGGATTAAACCTTCTAAAATTGGAATTGAATTGTTTAGATCCATAATTACCGTTGGCTTGGAATTGCTGTGGTCGTCGATCTCTTCCGAGTAACTTATCTTCAGTGTCGTGAGCTAAGGAGATGGCGTCTTCAAGGGTAGCAGGCTTGAACATGTTCACTTCAGCGTAGTAATGTCCAAGAAGCCCAGACATATACTTCCGCTTATGTGTCGTCTCTGGTACGTCTTCAAGCATGCGTAGCTGTAGGAGTGCATTCCAAAAACGCTCTGTATACTGTGGAATAGGCTCACGATCGCGTTGTTGAAGTAAATCCCATTGTTTGATAGCCTTCTCATGAAATTGCGGTGGAAGGAAATTTTGCATGAACTTCTTCTTGAAATCTTCCCATGTATCAGGACATTCTATGCTCTTGCGGACTACAGTCCACCAAAGTGATGCTCTGTCTATCAGATGATTAGTAACACACTTGATTTTATCTTTTTCGGGATAAGTTTCCTCATGGAAATAGTCATCAAACTGGCTAATGAATGATAAAACAGTCTTTCCTTCTCTTATGCCATTGAAAGTGCGAAACTTGAAACTTCGTTTACTTATCTTGGATTCCTTGCGAATGGTCTGTGCTTCAAGAGTGGCGTCGATGGTACGGCGAATCAAATCTTCAGCTTGAGGTTCTTCTTTATCAGTGGACGCTCCTTGTAGCTTTGTCAATTGCGCTTGCAAGGCTTGCCTAGCTCTTCGCTCTTCTTCCAATTGTAGCATGATAAGATCCAGCTTTTGTTCCATAGTAGGCTCGGGTAGGTCGTCTTCAGCCATAGGTTCATCCATTTGTGGGGTAGTCATCCTGTAAAACTCAACAAACCTTTCTCACTCAAAATCAGTTAGCGGGATGAGCGTAGCTCAAATTTGGGGTTACAAGGCTATGTATTCTTGGGTATTTCTTCTTCAATTTTTAGAAATTCTGCAATATTTCTGTATCCGTTTGCTGAAAGTACTTCAACGAACTTGTAGATAGGTAGAACAGCTTGCTGCGAACAACTTTCCAGTTCAGAGTTTTTGCATACGAACAAGTCTTCTATGAGTTTTAAGCACTAGTCAGTTCTGATTTAGTCTGACTTGCAGAGTTGCAGACTTAGCAGACTTGCAGAGTTGTTGACTTGCTGGACTTAGGCCGACTTGCAGAACTTGCAGAACTTGATTACTGTCGACTTGCGGAACTTGACTTCAGAAGTGCGAGACCCGAAGTTTGCGAACTTATCTGCCCTGTGTAACTTGCAGGAAGTCTTAAGCTTAAGTAATTAAGCTTAAGCTTATGAAGCTTAAGGAGGACTAACAGGCCGCCGTTGATTTCGTGGGGGGGGCGTTTTTTGATGACGCGGAAATTTCGGAACCACTTCCTGATACCTCGATTAAGATTTGTGGAGTTTGAAGCTTTTTTTAAAGCTTCTAAGCTTAAGATTAAGCTTTTAATGAAGAGGATTAAGAATTGTCTCACTGGTTTTCAACGACTTGTTGATGGAGATGTATGCGTGGTCCTCCGCCTGCAGAGCCTGGTCCTTCGCGATCTGACAGTGGAAACAGGGGTTCTTGATCGCCAGAAGTCTGCCTGTATCGACGGTTCGCGACGAGATTGACTGTAGAGCCCGTTTGTTCCTGGAGCTCCGCCTTCGCCCGAGATTGGTAGCGATTGGAAGCTCTTGATCTCTGCTCCGCTCTGATACCACTGGTGCGCAGATCGGTCGCAGATAGCTCACGTGGTGAATCCCGGAAGGTCCCCAAGAACAAAGTACTCTACCTTTTTGCACAAAAAACCATGTAAAAGCATGCACGACAAGAGGCAAGAGACAAATTGGGTTCAATCTCCCCCATGCCTTGTGTGAGCGCTTCACAAAGCATGTATTTTATGTATATTTCCAATCTTCATGCTCAATAATAGCCCAATTACAAAAATATGACAAGCTTTTAGCTTTTGAGTTTGCTTTCTACAAAAATAGGAAAATAAAGCTAATGGACGGTGCCCATAGTGTCTGGCACGCCCAATCTCAATGTCCAAATAGAAATAACATATCCGGGCGCATAAGCGCATACAAAATAATAATAAATAATCGATGTCTCTATAGACATAACAAAATATAGGCGTGGCGCCTATCAAAATCTAGTCCAAAAGTCGAAAACCCGCTAGACTCCAATGCTTTCCTCCGCCATTGCTGCTATCTCTACACATCAACTGAAGCATTCACAATCGTTAGTAAAATAATACGATTAAACCGACAAAAGTGAATACCTAGCAGTCTTCAGCTACATAAATAAATCAACTGGTTAGAAATAAATCCTAACCTTAATTTATTACGAGTGCGCACTCTAAACTCATAAACGTTTATTAATTTAATATGCATTTTGCGGAATCACCCGCTATGGAATCACCCATGTACACACTAAATTAATGAAACACCCGAAAAGGACAGGCGTCCCCATCAACTTCTCGCACAAAGAATCCTCTTTGCGTATGAGCCCCGGTCATCTAAGTTTACGGAATCCACCGTAAAACCTCACGGAATCCACCGTGGAATATGCCTCCTGGCATCAGAAGTAGTTCACATTTGCATTAGGCCTGATAACTTCATGTCCCCCACTCAAAAGAAAAATACAAGTAACTATTTATGTTTCGCATAAGTACGTCGAAATTAATTCCCAAGAGCAAAAGCCCCGCATTGCATCATCAACTTAGAAAAGACACGCATCTAGATTGCATGGCGTCATGGTCAATTTTAGTTGCATTCATAGGGATTCATTTTAAAGATAGCTCTAAGTCGCGCGTATCTAATGCTAAAATTTCTCAAGGCTGTTCAATAAAATGAAGCCTATGTAGGAAAGGATAGGGTTTAACTAGACTTATTTAGGGTTTAAAAGTAAGTGAGTCAAACTACTAGGAGGACCTTGAGACAAGTAAAACACTCATTGGTCTCTGTTCTACATCTGGCCTCGATAAAGTTAAAACAACCTTGATGATATCACCCTTAACCATGACACAACTCAATGTTAATACAAGAAAAATTCAAGTGTCATTTTTCCAAGACCAGAACCTTGGACTAAAGGCTAGCAAGCTAGGACAGCTATACCATCTGAGAACTATCGCAATTGCATAATTGATGGGACCTAAAATGGACCGGCACTAGCTCTGGCACTAGCCAGACCTCATACTCATAACATACAAACACACCCTCACGGCCTCGCGGGCCAGGAGCGTCTATCTACTGCTAAAGGAGAAACTGCCCTAAAGCCTAATCTATGCGTTTATAGTTTTATAGTTTTGTAGTCCAACGTTTCCCTTTCTATACACTCCACAGAGGGAGAACCCATACACATTGTCAATAAATACCACGATAATCACATACATGGGAGGCAACCTCTCGGTAGAAACACCGCGGCCCCACTACAGCTCTCCTACATTGCAGGGATTAGCTCCTTGATGCGCTTCTCAACATATTAAACAAACGAACAAACTCCACTCTTTCATTTCCAATCCAGGAGATAGCATGTTTCCTCACCAAATAATCCCCCAAGAAATGAACGTCTATCCTACAGCTTAGGATGCCTTTCCACACTCAAGCGTGGGTCATTGTCATTGAAAACAGGTGCTATGCATCCAGGTTTTATATTTCAATACCATGATCATCATGCACATGCAAAGTGAATGATTCTAAAGTGCTCAAACATAATTTTAAATCAGAAACATGTGGTGCACAACCAAGCTTTTCAATGCATTTACTAACCCGTTGCGGCGATGTAAGGATAGCACCGAGATAATACTCATGCTACTATTCTCTTAATTAACATACCACGAAACTCTATGACATGATGTGCATCAAAAAATCAGCAACAATCAGCACACAAATCACACCATTCAGGCATCCCAACCCCCTACGTTTAGGTATTGCTTTCGTTGCATAGGTGTAGAGGTTCATTTTGTCATGTTTTGATGTATAAAAAGCGGTAAATCACAAACTTTAATAAAGAGATAGGGGAAACTGAAGCTAAACCTCATGCTTTTCCACTACCATACATTCACAAACAATTCTTATATTTTTTCTTATTTTTCCAAGACGTATTTCTATTTTTCCCTTATTTTTCCCATTTTCTTGATTTATTTGACAATAAAATATGCTATTTTTTATTTTTCTTATTCCAATCACTTCAGCATACTAACATTCAATTTATCTTTCATATTCCTCCCATGGGAACATCTTTTACCCACCCGAAACGGAAAAACTACCATTTTACCACTTAAAACCCGCATTTCGGGTTTACGGGAATTAAATAAAGCATGTAAATCATTGCAAAACCAAATTTTTTTGATAAACAGCAATTAATCATGATGCAATCAGCACACAAATAAATTTTCATCCAATAAGAACATAATTATTATCATAAACTATTAAAAATCCTTCATTTTTCTTCATAAAAATGGTCATACCGTGTTTTTATGTAACCCGAGATACCTTGAATGACTGCATAACCAGCAGATGGAGCCTCCATTTCTCTCAATCCAATGCTGCTCATCAATCTTCAGTATCTCCATCAATCTCCATCACCATGTTCTTCATTCTCCCTTCCCGGTTCCTTCATCAAGATGGTACACATGAACAGCCCATAGAGAAGAGAGAGAGGGAGGAGAGAGAAAGACAAGAATCTTTTCTCTTCATCGGAACAGCCATTCTTCACACGAAGATTGGTGATATCATCAGCCAAGAGAGAGAAGATGCCGGGCATTGTCAGTTGGATGAGGTATTTGCAGCCTAGAATCATGATGGTGGAGATCATGGTGCATTTTTTGGCCGCCATTCCTGCTCACGTCGTGCTCATCTTCTTCACGACTTTTCTCATGAAATTTGGAGGGGGGGTTAAAATTCCAAAGGGCACCCCCCGTTTGGTCCTCTTAAATGTCCACCTCTTCGTATCTTGGCCAAGTTTTGGTCCCTTTCTCGTCCGGGCGTCCGACTTGGCATCCCACACTGACTGGCAGCTCCTGACATCCTGCACGACAGTCGAAAAAATTATAAAAAATCCACAAGTGTCGCTCGGGCACCTTTTAAAAGCCGTCTTTCACTTGGTACTTAAAATCGTCCTAGCTGCGGCCGCCGCCTTCGATGTTAAATATTTTTCCCCTAAATTCTGGATTTTTTGGCAAATTTTAGGCACATCCCGGGCTCAAAACTCCGCTCTCATTAGCAAGCATGGGATAGGGTGACTCAGCCCGTTGAATCCCACAACAGATCTGCACAAAACAACCAAAGGAAGCATCAAGCTGATACACAATAGATACATATTAAACCATAGCACAATGCTCACCCTACCCCCTAACAAAACCAAGGCATGAAATCCACAAGGAGTAGGGCTAGCATAATCTGATAGAAGGTCCGAAGCTACTCACTAACCGATTGCTCCAACACGGCCAAACTAAAAAGAACTATCAAAGAGGTCGCCCTAAGTGGTGGTCTGAACTACCTACCTAACTAAGGACAACACTACCAGGAGCTCCTACTAGGCGAGGACTCCTATAGCCTGATCAAGAAGTATTTTCTTTTAGTACATTTCTTCTTTTAGGTTTTTATTCTTCCATACTCGGGCGTGTAAAAAGGAGGGAGCTGAGCATAGTGACCCAAGGAGAACAGGGCATCGGCCTTAGGTCCTGTCTCGATACCCAAGAACCTACCAAGCCCTCGCAAGGCGACACTGAATCCTTTTCTGACGCTCACTTTTATTTTGCTCCAACCTTCCTTACTTTCTTCTTTTCTAGCGAGACGCCACCCCTAGGAAGACAAGGCAACGGCCCCAGGTCTCTCATCCCCAGGAACCTACCAGGCCTCCGCAAGGCGATGATCAACTGCTTATAAACTTTCCTTTTTTTTTTCTATTTTTATAGGGGTTAGAACCCCTTTTTACACACCTTTGTATATATCTATTGTCTTTGAGATATTCAGGGTTTTTTTTCTTCTCTATCATCATCATTTTTTCCTCTGGAAGGCTTCTCTAACTGCCTCACAACTAAGCAAGAACTCCTAGGACGGCTGCCTAGCAAGCTAACAGAACATGGTCACTAGAACTACCTTCTAAAACAGGTCTTTTGATGCCTGGCAATGTCTTTACAGGAGGCAACGACTACTCAAACCTCCCTCAGACATACCTAACCTAAACATGGGACCTCATGCCTTAGACACCGGCCCCCAACCAAGAAAAGAAAATCCCCTACAAGTACACAGACACATATAGCATAAAAACACACTACTCGTAAAGGAGAGATATCACCTGGATAGGGCCACGAGAAGCTCCACTAACATAGGCTCCTTCCAAGCTCTTCTTTGAACCTGTCTAGCACAAGACTAAAACAAGAAACCATTAACCGCACCTGTACTAAACAGACGACTGGCCCTCTTGGCCTAATGAAATAAAGCATTTCACTACAAAACACTGATTGGCCCTCTTGGCCTAATGAAATAAAGCATAATAGCACCTACGTATCCCTCCCCGAAATAGTACAGATATACAATAATATGCTCCTGTCCAAGGAGGAAAAATAGGGCTCACAACTCTAAACTAAATGCATAAGATTATGACCCATCCCTCCTGCATATATAGCAAGAGGCGTACGCATAACATGTTGTCTAATCAGCCTACGGGTCCAGGATAACAATGGTAGATGGGTCTCGGCTACTCTTTGCATCACCCATATCAACCATCTCCTGCCATATATTGCATGCTCTGATAACATTCCCCACAAGCGACCGGGTCCTGTCTCATTATTGATAGCAATATCCAAACTAGGACCACAGTTGAAGAAAAGGTCTTCTTCATAAGCAAGGTTGGCCAGTGAATCTGCAAACTGATTCCAGTAATGTGGGATCAACTGAAAAGACACTCTATCAAACTCCTCAAGCAGGGTCATAGCAGTTCGATGATACATACAAAGGATGGGATTCCGCACTGTGTACGTCCCATCTAGCTGATTCAAGATCAACTGGGAATCCCCTTTTACTAGCAACCGCCGAATACCACCTTGTTTGGCAATATGAAATCCCATAATCAAGGCTTTATGCTCTGCCATGTTGTTAGTGAATCCTACCCCGAGATAAGCAGCTAACTTCATCGTGACTCTACGTTGGGGATCTCGGATTACTACTCCAACACCCTTTTTTATTAGGGCCCATGGACGCTCCGTCAAAATATAATGTGTACGTCCACAATGGGCTTACACAGCCTGCCATCACGAACTCCTCTATTCGTAATTATGATAGTCAAAATTTAACATGTTTAGGGGGTGAACTGACGGCTCCATCCCACCTTCTTCATTGAACTCGACAGGGATACTTGTCAACATTCGTAAACAGTGATGGCAGAAGACTTTGATCTCCCACACAAAGGTTCCGTCTTCTTGCTCAATCACTTTGTATCCTTTGCTCCACCAAAGAAGTTTCCCTTGATGGTATCTCTGCTCTAGATATGGGTGCTCCAAATAAGGAATTAACCGCCCCATCAACCAGCTTTAAGCTATTTTGCAGGTCTCAAATCAGCCCCAACATGGACCGTGCAATGCATTACTCCATATTAGCATACTTAGAAATAATAAGGTTTAATCTTATTAATATTAACCTTATTTTTAAATTCTACTCCATGCAGATCAGATAGTAGAGTCGTAGACCTATTTTTCCCTATCCTGACTGTTGAGTGTTGAAATGACTTGTTTTTTTTGGCTGATTTTTGTTGTTTTTGAGAGATGAATGGTTGATTTTATGAGATGATTGATTGATTTGGAAGTGGTTTGAGAGTGTTTTGGATGATGTTGATTGGGTTTTGGAAGATCATGATGTTTATTGATGGTTCTGTGATGTTCTGAAAGGTTCTGATTGGTTCTGTATACCTTCTGTTTCGCTCTGTTTTGGTCTGTTTTGTTCTGATTGTCTTCTGTAAGGAGGGATGGAGTATTGATTGATGAAGATTATGATCTTGTGAAAGTTTATTGAATGGTTTGTGAGAGTTTGGAATGGTTTGAGAGTGAGTTATGTGGTTTTGATGACCTTCTGTAACCTTCTGTAGGTCTTCTGTTCTGTTCTGTTCTGATCTGTTCTGTATTGTAGCTGTTCTGGTACTGTTCTGTAGACTGTTCTGTATGCTTCTGTATGTGTTCTGATGGATGAGAGTGTAGCTTGGAAAAGTTTTCTAGCCTTGGAAAGAGGTGAATACAAGTGCAAAAGAGCTGAAAGAAGTGAAAAAAGTAGCTGCTGAAGACTCAAGTGAAGTAGAGTGAAGTGACAGTAGTGAGCTATGAAAAGACACTGTAGTGGCTCTGGTGACTCTTCATATCAGACATACCTCTTGGGAGGGGTATCCACGACCTAAGAAGGATTATTGAGGGTGATTTTGAGAGATTGTAGTGAGGATATGATGTATTATTGATGGAGTGAGAGAGAGAGAGTCAGAGATAGCCAATTCTATTCAACCAGAGTGATTGTATATGAGAGATTGAGAGAGAAGACTATGAAGATATTGAAGTTGAATACTATGTGATGTATTTCCATTCAAAGATGGTGTATTCCTTTGCTTTCTTTGTTCTATTGATGGATTTTATGAAGATATTGAAGAATATGGTTGATTCTAGTAAATCCGTGGGAGATCTACATGGTGCTGCATGAAGATTTGTTGTGCCTGGTGTTCTTTTCTTCATTGTGATCATATGAAACATGATAAACAAGCTTGTTGATGTTACAAGATAGATTTTCTTGCAAGAGAATTCCCTTTTCCTTGGTGTTCCTCTCGGGGCTCCATGTTTTTGGTGCGCAGCCGGGGAAACTTGCCATCAACAAGCACCAGAAAATGCTGAAAATGAAGGAAATGGCATTCCCAAGAAGAGAAGAATTCAATGGATGTTTGTAAAGTTCCTTCTTCGACTGAAGAGTTGGAATTTCTCATAATCAAAGCCATTTTCCACAAGAAGTTCATCCCACAATGGCAGAAACACATCACCATCATGATGCATGCTCTATGTGGTGGACAGTTTCCTCTTCCTGTTGAAGCAGCAAAAACTTGCATCTTGGTGGCAAACTGTTTGGGAATAAACTGAAGAGCAGAAACAGAGAGAATGACCATCCATGGAAGATTTGGCATTCATTGAGAAGTTTCCAGACAATATCAAGTGGGAGATTATGAAGAAGCTTCAGGAGTCTTGGTCTGTAGAGGTTCACAAAGACAAGAAGGAAAAGAGTTGGAATTTGTTCGTGGATGCTCAACAGCAAGATACATGGGATGCTTGGTGTACTCATAATCTTCTGTTTGTTCAATTAGCAACCCATTGGAAGTTGGTAGATAGAGTGTTTTTCACAACATACACTGTTGAAACCATCAGAAGTTGGCATTACTATGATGATGGCACTACCACAATGCTCAGACGTATGCATTTTGACACGTTCAGAACCGAATACCTTCCTCTGTGCAGTGGAATGAAAGCAGAATTCAGGGATGTTGAAAAGAAAGAAGTAGAAGAAATATTGGCAAGAGAGTCCTCCAGAGACTGAAGCCTTCTGTTAACCCTCTGTGGAGCACTAACAACATAGTGGAGCCACACCCCTGATGAATGACACAATAAAGAGGCAAGCGTTAGAACGAGTCCAGAGGTACGTGAAAAGAGAGAAAGCAAAAATCAGAGCCGAGAACGAGCTCGCAGCAGAAGCCGCCTTTGACGCCCTTGCGGAACTCTTTACAGAAGTCCCAATGGCACATCAAGCCCTTCCTCCTCCTGCTGGAGGTCCACTTCCAAGCCAGATCCATCCTGGAAATATTGATGACAGGCCAGCGAATGTAGTCCCATTGCCAGTTTTTAAGGGAGAGTACAATGAAGACCCCGATCTTCATGTAGCAGAGTTTATGGTAGCATGTGTGGCTAACAATGCCAGAACCCCTGAGCAGCACTGGTTAGCCATATTCCCCGCCACTTTCAAGGGCGCGGCGTTTCAGTGGTATGAGAGACAAGCAGCAGGAACTTTTGGCACATGGGACGACCTGAAGTTGGCTTTCCTCACTAAATTCAGGCGTGAAGGTTTTGAAGAGCGGATGCGAGAGGAATTTATGAACCTAAGTCAGTCCTCTGGAGAAAGAGTGGAAGCTTATGTCTCACGAATGGAATCCATCCTGAAGAGATGGACTAACCATAATCTAGATGATGGCATTCAAAAGGGGGTGTTTCTCAGAGGATTACAACCAGAAGTCCGTAAGTTTGTGGAGCTGCAAAGACCAGCCACCCTGCAAGCTGCAACAGAAGGTGCAAGACTGTACGATGAAGTGGAAGCTAGATTAGCGATGAATACAGGAAGAGGAGTCCTACCTCTTCTGATGCCAGGAATGATGTATCCACCCAATGCAGTTCCTGGGACTGTCCCCTACCCTTACCAACAGATGCCCCCAGTATCACAGTAAAGTGCACCAAATCCACAGTGGCCACAATCCATGCCTCAAATGGTGGTTCAACCACAACAACAATGGTCCCAACCAATTTCCTCAATGCCAAATCAGCAGCAATAGTGGAATCCTACCAACTGGAGCCAACAGCCAACAGTTCAAACAGGAGCTCTGAATCAGAACCAGAACAGAGACCCCTCTGTACCAGCCCAATCCGTTTATGCAGTGATTACAGAGACTCCTCAAAACCCTCCTGCCAGTACGTACGGAGGAGAAAGCTTGAAGGATTATTTATCCAACTCAGTTGCAAACATCAAAAAGGAGTTGATGGATGTGATTACAGAACAACTACAGACGTTGAAAGTGAATACCGCTAGCCTATCCAATGTTGCAGGAGCAGGAAGAGATGTGATGCGGTCAAATACTTGGTGTGGTAAGTGTCATCAAGCAGGCCATTTAGCCACTGAATGTACACGAAAACCAACTATTCCTGGGGCCTTCTGTTCCTACTGTTTGCAGAAGAACCATACAGAGGACATTTGCTCTCTGAAGGAGATGCATGATAGGAGAAGGAAGGAAGAAGACGCAAGATTCAACTTGCTGGAATCCAAAATGACAACACAAGATATTGGACCCAAGCCTAGAGAGTTTGGTCCTAATTTCGGACCCAGAAGATTTCCCTCTCAAAGTTACAGAGGAAGACAGTCTGGCGGTGGTCAGAGATCAGAAGTGGAGTGTTATAGATGTGGAGAAAAGGGACACATTTCACCAAATTGTCCAAATCCCAGAAGGTCAGTGGATTACAAGCCCTTGTGCAGTCGATGCAAAGGAGAAGGCCACACTGCAAAAGACTGTCCAAGCCCAGCCCCAGTGAAAAACAGTGCTACTGATAGTCCGGCCAAGGCCCAAGAGCCTACCTCCAATTTGGTGGAATTGGAAGTTGCTGCCATCACACGTGCAAAGCAGAAGGAACCACCTATCCAGAAAGAAAATAACCCTCCTGCCAGAATAGTGAAGTTCAATCTTCCACCAGAAGAACAGAACAGAACAAAGCCTAACAGTTCCGTACAGAGCACTACAGTGCCACAAAGAGTTACAGAGACAGTTACAGAGACAGGACCAGAGGTCCAGGAGACAGAAGAGGAGGAAGTGCCACAGGTGGCAGAAGAAGTTCCCATGATGCCCCTGTTGGAAGAAAGAGGGAAAATGAAAATGGGTGTGGCCCCATTCCCTAACCGGTTAGAGAAGCCAGTGGATCCTATTAAGGAATACGATTTGGTCAGAGATCTAGATACCTTTAAACCAAACCTCACATTCCGACAATTATTGATGTTGTCTCCCAGTTGCCGAAAAAGGTTCAAAAGTATACTGACAAGAAGAGTGGCTTAAGGATTGCTTCCTCAACAGCAACAAAGTCCAACAAGGCTCCAGAGCTTGTAAAAGAAGTGGACGTAGCTAACACTTTCCTAGATCCGGGTACTCCAGAGACTGGCGTGTGGATAGAAGGCTGCTTCATTGCAAATGCACTGATTGATGGAGGCTCATCAGTGAACATTATGACGGATGTGACAATGAAGGATCTAGGCTTACAAGGTGTGCAACCAACCCAATGGCTCATCAGACTGGCGGATCAGAGTAGAATCAAGCCCTTGGGCATTCTCCCATATGTGAAGACTACAGTGGCTGGAAAAGATTATTGGCTAACCTATCTGGTAGTGAAGCCAAACTCTTATGGTACATCCTATCCTCTGTTACTGGGCAGACCATGGCTTTTTGAAGCCAGAGCAAGGACGGATTGGTTCAAAGGAACCTTGACCTTGGGTAGAGGACCCAACAAAGTGGTGCTGAAATTGTATGGTTCTTAAAAAGAACATGGATCCACCTCCTTGGAATTATCTTTTGACTCCCCTAATGAGGCTACAGATGGAACATCAGCAGACGAAGATGCTGTCAAACAGATCCTCCCCAAGAAAACAGTGGCACGTTCCTTAACAGTGGATACTGTAAGCCGACTTCCAAAAGATGCAAAGCCATTATCAATGGGTGAATACTTCCTGCCTGAACCAGGAAGAATTTCTGAAATCACTTCTGACAGTGAGATAGAAGCATGGATGTACTGCTCTCCCTGTTACATGGCCACAGCAGAGACAGAAGCAGAAGCAGAGACAGAGGCAGAAGAGGAAACAGAGAATCTGTTCTTCTGTTACAGAGCTCCTACAGAGAGAGACAGAAGCAGAGACAGAGACAGAAGAGGATGGATATGATATGGACGAAGAAGGTTATGAAAGTGAGCTAGAAGAGTCTATTCCACCCGAAGAGGATACATTTGAAGAAGAAGTTTCAGAAGCATCAGAAGTAGACGAGCTCATGCTATGGGACAGAATGGTGATGGTACCATTTGGTCTGGTAAATGGATCTTCTTATATACAAAATTCTTATAAGACGTGGGTTAAGAAGAACAAGCCATCTTTTAGCAGTGGCTCCTGCCATCTTAACCCATCCTTGCCAAAAAAAGATGATGATGATGCACCGTGCCAACAAGCACCAATCCAACTAACCCAACATGCATTAGAGGGTCCCTGTTATGTGACGTTTTTGGATGTGTCATCTTCAGAAGAGGAGTCTTCAAGCCAAGAGGTAATTAATTTTGAAACCAAACCCGAAACGGCTCTAATCCCATTTCAACATCTTAAGGAGCAACCTAAGTCTCCACCAAAAGAAGAAGTTGGTTCTAGTGGGACATCAGAAGAGGACACCACTCCCTTGAAGGAGTCGGATCTGTATCCAGAAGCAGTCCGTGGGACCTTCATCCGTGAAGTAGAAGGTGAAAGGCAGTTAACCTTTGTGGATGTAGAAGGCACTGAACGCCACTTGAAGGTGGGTAGCAGTCTCCCAGAAGAGGAGTTGTCAACCTTGTACAACTTGTTGAAAGAAAATTTGGACGTGTTTGCATGGTCTTACAAAAACCTAAAGGGGATTGATCCCACAATATGTCAGCATCATATTGACTTGGAACCTGATGCCAAGCCAGTACGGCAACGACAGAGGCGAATGAACCCGAATTATTCCACATTGGTGAAAGCGGAGCTGCTGAAGCTTCTGGAAGCCGAGTTCATCTATCCAGTGGCAAATAGTGAATGGGTTTCACCCATCGTGGGCCCAAGAAGAATGGCAAGCTTTGTATATGTGTGGATTTCCGAAAGCTTAATTCCAAGACGAAGAAGGATCACTTTCCTATCCCTTTCACAGACCAACTGTTGGACACAGTGGCAGGACATGAGCTTTATTCCCTTCTGGATAGATTCAGCGGATACAACCAAGTGCAGATCGCAGAAGAAGACCAGTCCAAAACAACCTTCACCACAGAATAGGGGACCTACGCTTACCGAGTAATGCCATTTGGGCTCTGCAATGCCCCTGCTACTTTCCAACGAGTCATGATGGCCGCATTTCAAAATCATCTGCACGACTTCATTGAGGTATATTTGGATGACTTCTGTGTCTATAGTTTGATCCGTGAACACTGGGAACACCTGGAACAATGCTTTGACCGATGCCGGGAGTATGGGATTTCCCTCAACCCCGACAAATGCATCTTTGGGGTCTCTTCTAGAGTTCTGTTGGGCCACATTGTCTTTGCACAAGGGATATCAATAGACCCTGCAAAGATCGAAAAGATCGCAGCTCTGACCGCACCTACCAACCTCAAACAGTTGAGGGGATTCCTAGGCCATGTGGGTTACTACAGAAGGTTCATAGCTCATTTTGCAACAAAGGCAACCTCCTTGCACAAGCTTCTGAGGAAAGATGCAGAGTTTACTTGGAGAGAAGAATGTGACAAAGCCTTTCACACTCTGAAGCAGTGTCTGATAGAAGCACCCATTCTGCAACCTCCTGATTGGACGAAAGAGTTCCATGTACACACTGATGCATCAATTGAAGGCTTAGGTGCTGTCCTCTGCCAGAAGGGCTCCTCGAAGTTGGATCAACCGATCTATTATGCAAGCCGGAAAGTCACTGATAGGGAACGGAACTACACAGTGACCGAGCTGGAGTGCTTGGCAATGGTGTTTGCCCTAGAGAAGTTCCGCCATTACCTCCTATCTACCCACTTTAAATTTTATGTGGATCATGAGGCCCTGTCCTTCTTGATGAACAAAGTGGATGTGAAAGGACGAATGATGAGATGGCTCCTTTTATTCCAGGAGTTCGACTTTGAGGTGATTACTAAGCCTGGTCGTTCCCATGTTCTGGCTGATCATCTGTCGCGTATCCCACAAACTGCAGACGAGGAGCAGGATGATCCAGACCTCCCTGATGCTTCCCTATTCTTGGTAGAAACTGTCACTCCCTGGTATCCAGACATTGCCAATCTGCTGGCAACCCAACAGTATCCTCCTGGTATTTCTAGTCGGGAAAGGAAGAAGCTTATGCTAGAATCAGCCCCCTACACCTTGCTAGGCGGTGCACTGTACAAGAAAGGCAAAGATGAAGTGCTTAGAAGATGTGTCGCAGGAGAAGAGATTGGGATTTTTCTGAAGGCTTGCCATGACGAGCCATGTGGAGGTCACTTTGCAGGAGAAGCTACAGCAGGAAGGCTTTGCTAGCAGGTTACTGGTGGCCTACAATTCACAAAGATGCCTATGATTACTGTAAAAGATGTGATGCTTGTTAGAGAATGGGGAAACCCACAAAGACAAGTGCCATGCCACTGCAACCTATCCTTCCGTTGAAGCCGTTTGAGAAGTGGGGCATCGACTTCGTAGGTCCGATCGATCCTCCTACCAGAAGGAAACAGAACCGATACATCCTCATATGTACGGATTATGTCACAAAGTGGTGTGAAGCTAAAGCCCTAAAGCTGGACGATGGTAACAGCGTGGCCCTGTTCATGTACGAGAATATCATCACCCGTTTTGGCAGTCCCTTAGAGCTGGTAAGTGATAGAGGCACTCATTTCCTTAATAAAGTCATGGAGGAGTTGACAGAGTTGTATAAGATCCGCCATCGCAAGTCCACTCCTTATTACCCCAGAGCCAACGGCCAAGTCGAAGTCACGAATCGCATCCTCTGCTCGATTCTGACAAGAACAATTGCCGCACATCATCGTGATTGGGACGATCGACTTACAGAGGCCCTCTGGGCGTATAGAACCTCCCATAAAGCAGCAACAGGACAGACACCCTTCCAGCTGGTGTATGGTACAGAAGCTGTTTTTGCTGTTGAACTGGAATTACCCTCTTTGAGAGTGGCTATCAAAGAGCATTTGGGGGACGATGATTCACTGCAATGCCGTCTCCTGCACTTGGAATGTTTGGACGAAATTCGTAGGATGGCTCTCCAGTGCATGGAAGCCACGCAAGCTCGACGTAAGGCTTACCATGACAGCTTCATCAAGCACAAGGAGTTCAAAGAAGGTGATTTGGTCCTAGCCTATGATTCACGATTTGGCAAGTTTCCTGGCAAGCTCCAGCAACGGTGGATGGGCCCCTATAAGGTACTTGCCGTCAACCCTAATGGCTATGTCCAAGTGCAGACCGTTGATGCCTGTGATGATCCCTTTCTGGTTAATGGATATCGCCTGAAGAAGTACTTCCCTCCTTGGGGATCTTGACAATTACGGTCACCTGATCTTTTTCCTCATTGGCGCGGCACTGTACTTCTTATGATGCTACTTCTGATAGCCGTTCTTCAGTCAGTCCTGATGAAATGGACGCAACCCTCTGTCTCCTCAACCCTACCTTCCAGCCTTGATCTCTTATCCTCTATTTTTCACCAGCATCAGTGGCGAGGTTGGTTCTGACAAATGGTAGTTCTACCATTCCCTTGCTCAATTCGAAAAAAAAAAGAAAAAAAGAGAAAACTATACATATCGGTCATGGGAAAAAAGGACTTAGGTCCCTGTCATGCCGACCTATTCTTCGAGAAAAGGTGGAAACACCCTCGGGAATAGGGGAAAACAAGAAAGAGAAAAGAAAAACAAATCTGTTATGAGAGAAACGGAAGCAATTCCCTGTCATAGCAGGCCCCGTTCCAAGAAAAGGTGGTAAACACCCTTGGACGGGAAGCTGGCTGTGGAAAAGGTGGTAACACCCAACAGTCCAGAAAGTGGATTCATTAATTGATATTCCCAGGATCCAATTCCGAAGCTGCCTCCCTTGGTACGCTGTGTCCTGGGTCTTTCTGCAGAGCGTCTAACTGTCCTCTAGCAGACGACATGTTCCTGTCCAACACAACGTTCGATTTGATGGCTACCTCCCTGGGTACGCCCCTTCAACAATTGATGACGCGATCTTCATCGACAAACAATCGAGTGATGTGAGTTTTCATCCTAACCGGATGAGGAAGTGAGTATGGGTTGCCCTCTGTAACTATCAACAACGAGTGAGACAGAGGGTGGGGCGAGTGACCAGTCTTTTCCCTTCAAATCAAATGAGAGGTGAGTAGTGTGAATGAAGTGTGCACCCACGGGATGGGCCTCTCAATGCACAAAGCACGATTTGTTTCTGTGCACTACACCATAAGGCTCCTTGGCCTTCCTTCTCGCACCGTATGCCGGCACAGGGCGGGATGCACAGTTGCACCATCCAATGCGCACAAGGCATACAACCTTTGCACAAGTGACTGTGAGGATTACATCAATGGGTTTCAAGAAAAGGCTGCCCTCCTATATCTATCAACAGAGCGTGAGACAGAGGGTGGGCTGAGTGTGACTGGAGTTTCTTCAATCAATTACCGAGAGGTGAGATTGAGGGACGTTACGACACTTGGAGTCAGGTATGTTCCACTTTCCCTGTGCACCCACGGGATGGGTCTTTGCCGTCATCACAAGACACGTCACCCTGTTCTGTCCACTGCACTGTAAGGTTCCCTTGCCTTCCTCCTTGCACCTATGCCAGACGGGTTGGACGCACTAATGCACCATCAAATGTGCACCCTGGCATACTCCTTCTACACCATTTCCCCTTGTCGATTTCTAAACCGGGTATGCGATATGGGTTTCAATCCTTATTCCTCGAGCGATATTAGTCGTGGGGCAAGTGCCAGTTCTTTCATTCCATTTGAGTGACTGCGAGTTGAGTGTAGTATCCCTCATCATCGAAGAATTTCCTGCGATTCCTTCTATCAGCTACCTCCCTGGGTGCTGCCGCGTGGTCCCTGCCATGACGGACGTGTGCCGAGAAGATGCCTTGGTACCTCCAGAAGCCGACAACAACACAGGAAGTGCCATCGACAATTTACGTTGATCCTCAACAAAATGGGCCAAGTTTTTCTAACCCTACAACTTCTGTTTCTTAGTGTTGTTCATGTTTTAAGTGTGGGGAAGTTAGTGGGTGGTTTGTGGCGTGGTCCTAGGTTCCTGTTGCTCGGTTAACCCTATCTATTGAGGTCTTCAGTGTGGGGACGCATCCCTGCGCGTCTACATTGTATATCCTTTTGCATATGTCTCAACCTGCTCATGCATGTATGCCATGACTTGCTGTTACCCTGATGCGGTCCCTTCCCTCCCGACCGTTCATTTTCCACCCACCCTTGGGGCTGTTCCCTTGAAGTTTTCCTTCATTCCTTGATTTTGAGGATCTGCCATGTGAATGCATCATACGTTTACCGAAGTCCAAATCCAACCTTATAACCATGTTCCTCCCTCTGAACTGACCATTTTTCCTTTTTACCTACCCCTGTTCCGGTGCACGGTTTTCACGTTATTAATTTTTGAAGCATTTTGCGCAAATTAGCCGGTTTTCCATGTGAACGTGCTTTGCTTGCTTCGGAACCGTGATCTGACGTCATAGCCCTGACAACCACTTTTCCCCTGAAATTTTCCCTTTTTACTCTGAGTCATTCCGCCACATGGTTTGTTCAATATTAATTTTCCGGTTTTTTAAGACCTTTTCGTGCGTCTTTTTGACCTTTTTCCATGTGAACCTGCCCTATTTGCATCGGAATTCCAATTTGATGTGCCAGCCGTGTCCCCTGTGTCTTCCCCTACCTTTTTCCTTTTTCCTCCACCCTTTTTCGACTTTCGAATTTTTACTTATTAATTTTTAAATGAGTTTTCGGGCATCTTTTTGGAGTTTTTCGCATGTGAACCCCTCCTACTTCCACCGGAACTGCGGTTTAACATGATAACCCTGTGACACTCCTTCCTGCGGCAATTTTTCCTTCTTATTATGTGTCATTCCGATGAACGGTTCGTCCGATATTAATTTTTGATCCCATTTTCGGTTTTTTTTGGGTTTTTTTCACGTGAACGTGTCTTATCTCAGTCAGAATTATGTTTTGATGTGATAGGATTGTCGGGCACGTCTTTTTGCACAGTTTTCCTTTTTTCTATACCTCATTCTGATGCACGGATTTTCTTATATTAATTTTAATTGCATTTTTTGATTCGATTTTTGTGTTTTTTGCACGTGACCGCCCTTTACCCCTCCCGGAACCTCCGTCACATATTTTCCTTGTTTTCCCCCTGTCGTCTTGCCCACTTTTTGTTTTTACGCTATTTTGTTTTGACGTTCGAATTGGGCATTATTAATTTTTCTTTATTTTTATGAGTATTTACGCGCTCCGTCCTGCGCGTGAACGCGCCTTTTTTCACTTTTACGCGTCTTAACGCACCCCGGTCGTGTCTGCATGCTCCGTCCCTGCATCCAGGCGCCCTTTCCCTCCCGTCACCACAAATTTTTTTACCCCTATCCCGCGCATGCGCGCGGGACAGGGGCGTCTCACCTCTTCTTTTGTTTTTCTTTTTTTTTGCAATGCATTAATTAATTCATTAATTCATTTATTTTTTAATTTTTTTTTCTTTTCTTTTCTTTCACCCTTCCCTCTCCCCAACGGACACCCTCTCCCCCCCTCTCAACTGCCCTCCCCTCTCTCCTCTCTCTCTCTCTTTCTTTCTCTCTCTCTCTTTCTTTCTCTCTCTTTCTTTCTCTCTCCCTCCCTCCTCCCTGCCCCGCCCCGCCTCCCTCCTTCCTTCTTCCCTCCCACCTCCCCTCCTTCCTCCTCCCTGCCCCGCCCCGTCTCCCTCCTTCTCCTCCCCCGCCTCCCTCCTTCCTTCTTCCCTCCCACCTCCCCTCCTTCCTCCTCCCTGCCCCGCCCCGTCTCCCTCCTTCTCCTCCCCCGCCTCCCTCCTTCCTTCTTCCCTCCCACCTCCCCTCCTTGCTCCTTCCGCTCCTCCTCCTTCTACCCGCGCCCCCGCCTCCAGTTCGCCGCAGGAGCCCCCGCCTCCAGTCGCGCCCGTCGCCGAATCGCCGCCCTCCGCCTCCTACTCCAATCGCGCCGCCGTCCTCCCGCCCTGCCGCCCGTCGCCGGAGCCCCGCCTCCAGTTGTTGCAGACGCCGCGCCGCTGCAGAAGCCGACCTGCAGCGGTCGCCAGCAGCCGCCGCCCTGGGCTCCTGCTTCGCTTTGCCCGCCGTCGCCGTCAGCAGCCCCTCCGGTCGACGCTGCCGCCACGTTGCTGCAGTAGCGGCCGCCGTCCAATCGCCGTCTCCCACATCCGCCGACCGGCCGTGCCCGCCGCCGACGCCGCCATTTTCGGTGCCGTCGCCGTCCTCCTCCCCTTCCTCCTCCTCCTCTTCCACCTCCTCCTTCCTCACTAACCCCTGGTTAGTTACCACTAACCCACCCCTTGTTATCTAACCTAACATTAGTTACACTAATTAACCCTAAGTTAGGATAACTAACCTAACCTACCCCTCTAACCCTCACTAACCCTCGTTAGTTTGCTTTAACCTTAGTTAGGTTAGTTTGCTTTAACCTTAGTTAGGTTAGTTTGCTTTAACCTTAGTTAGGTTAGTTTGCTTTAACCTTAGTTAGGTTAGTTTGCTTAAACCTTAGTTAGGTTAGTTTGCTTTAACCTTAGTTAGGTTAGTTTGCTTAAACCTTAGTTAGGTTAGTTTGCTTAAACCTTAGTTAGGTTAGTTTGCTTTAACCTTAGTTAGGTTAGTTTGCTTAACCTTAGTTAGGTTAGTCTACTTCACCTTAGTTAGGTTAGTTTTAACTACCCCTAACCCTAACCTGACTAACCTAACTTGACTTGACTTGGGCAGACTACCATGACTTACACAGACTAACTAGACTTAACAGACTTACTTTTAACTTACTTATCTGATTAACATGATTTACCTGATTTAATTAATTTCTAAATTAATTTTCACATCAAAATATGTCAGAAAAATTTCTCAAAATTCCCTTCGCTTTTTGCCAATTTTTGGGAGTTTGTCCGCTGGAAATTACCCACCCTAAAATTTTTGAAAATTAAATATTTCCTAATTTATCCCCCAAATTAGCAACAAATGTCGAAAATTCATTTAAAAATAGTAAAAAATTCTAAAACAAATTCTGACAAATTCTAAAAAATTCCCCTCACCCCCCTTGACCATTTTTCATTTATTTTTCACTTTACAAAATTATCATCCATGATACCCCTATTTAAAAAAAAAAACAAAAAAAAAAACAAACCAACAAACAGAAATTTCCCTTCACACTCTTTATTTTTATTTGCATACACTCCATTGTGGATATTTCCTCCATATTCATGTGTTATCTATATTGATTTTTCTATTATTATTTTTATTCTTATTTATTTAAATCATTAAAAAAAAACACCAACTACACAAACAAAAAACAACAAAACACATCCACAATACCTAATAACCTCTCACACACAAACCACCCATAACTAATCACAACTTACAATTTTTTTTTTTAAAAAAACCAACAAAACCCAAATCAACACATCCACTAAGGTGTTGTCTTTGTTGTTTCGTCAGTGGTCTTTACTTTTCCTTTACTGGATTCACTTCTTTTGGGGGCCTCTTCCGTGCGCATTTCTGCATTATATACACACCCCTTCCAGGTATTTATTTTATGTGCTTTATTTATTTTTATTTCCCCCTTAATCACATATAAATTCTTAAAATGAACTCTTTATTTACCCACAGTTCCACGCACATTCGCGCTCAACACACACATACTTTTTAATTAAAATAAACCAGCCGTTCACTTAGCATGCGCTACGTGCGCTACATAGGCACTTTAAATTTTAATTAAAATGAACCAGCCGTCACATGAGCACGCGCTGGCAAAAAAGCGCTCCACATCACCTTAATTTGTAATCAATGAACTTGCATTTAGAGACCCCGTCGAGTATCGAAGTCCGGGATTCGAATTAATGCACCGCTTCACCTAATAATTGGTAATTTAATTTATAATAAGGAACCGCCGTTTTCTTGCTAAGGTTTATCACCTAATAAAAATTCACCCATTCTTAATAATTTATTAAAATCAACCCTTCATTAAATTAATTTCCCCCTCACTGCACTTAATTCCCCTTTTTAATGAACCCGTTTCGTGGGATGGGTATGCGCAGTCATTAGCTATATTTTCCCTAGTCAAACATTGGTTTATCACCGATGTAGTCTTGATATGTGTCGGATGTGGTATTGTTTTGGTTTACTGTCTTTGTTACGGTTAAGGGTACGGTATGCCGTTTTTTCTTTTCTTGCCTGATACGGGATTCTGGGTGTTTGTCTGATGCATCGCATGAAGCTTTCGGTTGCATTTGTCTCGAGGTCATGTCGAATTTTTTCTAGGTTGTGGTTTGCTTGGGGTTAGTTGGTCGTGTCACGTTTTATTGGTTGTTCTCTTATCCTTGGTTTTTTGTCTGTTCCTTTGCAGGCATTCTCCTTGATTGTCTGTGTTTGTGGTGTGTGTGTAACCATCTGAATGGCACCTTCTCATGCTCCTCCCCCTATCCAGTACGTCCCATTAGTTAGTAGGGATTACTCTTCCCTACTTACTTTTGAGCCTCTCACGAAGGCGGGACTCGCTGCTTTTGTGGCTACTTCCTTTCCATTGCTTCCAGAGGATTCGTCGTTATGTGATGAGTTTCTGGCCTCTTACAGCAAGAAGACAGGACTAGTCCAGGGAATTTCTATGACTTTGACACCTCGCGGCTTAGGGAAGGCTCTGTCTCTACCCTCCAAAGGTGAACCTTTTGTGACCACTCGTCAGCTCTTCTCTAATGACGAGATTCTGAAGCTGTTGCAAAAGCAGACAAGGAAAATCCTCGATGTTAAGAAGGTGATAAACTCTTCAGGAGTTTCCTTTTCTATGATCACTGATCCCGTATGAAAGACGATCTATCAGTTTCTCCAGGACAGGTTTATGCCTGCCAAAACGCCATCCCAGTACTTGTCCAAAGAGCTTTTCACAGCTTCCAGGATGGTGTTGAAAGGAGTTGCTATTGATTGGAGCACTTACCTCCTTACTAAAATGGATCAACATTTTGTCAAAGTCACCAGGGGTAATGTTACCAATGTCACATATGGATCATATTTGTTTGCCTTCTTGACCTATTCAGGTTTGCAGAAGACTGTGCCTCCACCTCCTCCATCAGATCCAGTACCTCCTCCTCCACCTTCAGATGATTCAGAACCTATTGACATCGAGGATGATGATTCTCCGCCTCCCCTGGTCATCCAGCGCAAACGCTTGAAGAGGATAGCGGATAAAGCTCCTTCCGTACTTCCTTCAGTGCCCATCCCTGCTACCTCTGGCAGTGATCTCCCTAGGTATCTCACTTGTAATAACCTGTTCAGAGCACATTGAGAAGGGTCATTGGAGATATCAGTTCCCTCCCTGCACAATCTCGTTTCAGGAGATGCAATTCCTTTTCTCTGTAAGGATATTCAAAGCTCCATTGAGTTGTCAGTGACAGCCTATGTTCAACAGCTGTACGCGTCTTTTTATGAAGAACTCATGCAGTCTAAGGACCAGTTGCATAAGGCAACATCTGAGTTAGCTTCTGCTAAGGATACCCTAGCAGATTTATTTAAGCAAATGGAACAGCAAACCCAACTGGTTGCCACCCAAAGCGATGAGATTTCTTCTTTGAAAATCCAGTTACTAGAGGCTCAATCACAGGTTACTAGCCTTTTAGAGGAAAAGGAGAGGATGTCCAGAGAAGCGCAGGAATTCCAAGTTATCTTAGATGAAAAACTTTCAGCTTTACAGATGGCCAATGACATAGTGGCGAACCAAGCCTCCCAAATCCAGCAGTTGCAAGATCAACTTGCAAAGTCCCGCTCTGTTCCTCCAAGCCCTAATGTTCCATTGATTCCTTCTCTTTCACAGCAGAACTTGGCTGCTCTTCAGAGACAGGCTACTTTGTGCCCTCTATTCCAAGATAAAGTGGAAAGATTGCAGTCCCGAATGGACTTGTTATGGTCTACCTTTGAGCAGTTTCAGAAATATGTCTCACCAGACCATTCTTTCTTTGTCCACTACCACTTACAGAAGTTGGTCTTCTACATGAAGCTTTCCACGATGGATTTACCTCTTCCAGAGGATGGCTGGAGTGGGGCTTGGTCTGCTGAGTTGTTGACTGAGGTAGTCAGAATGGTATTTGAAGATTCTGTCACGCCCGATACCATGTTGATGTCATACATGTATCTACGAGGAGACTTGTTAATTCCAGATGAGGTGGATATGGCATGGTATGTGGGGGATGTGGTCTTACAGGCTGTTTTGTATGTCAATCATTTGGAGTTGCGCATATCTGACATGTTCCAGAGTTATTCCTCCAAAGTGGCTGATTGTCATGATAATTCGTGGCATCCCATGATTGATTCTGTGGTCCTAAATCAAAGACAAAACACAGCTCCTACCTCTGCCCAGAGTACTAATCAACTGAGGATGGATCTCTTAGCCTATCTTTCAAAACATAATCCATTTGATGCTACCTTCTTTGATGCTTATCATAGGCGATCTCTCTTGGGACCTTCTGTTCCTACCCTCCTCTATTACCAACAAATGGCTCACCGCTATGCTATATATCTTTCCCTTTGTCAATCTAATTCCACCACTATTTTACCCCTTCTTTTCCAACCTTCATCTTTCCCTCAAATTCCCATTTTTACATATTGTTCCTTTATTGAGGATAGGGTATTTTCCCCTTCTCCACCCTGTTCTTCTCCATCCATACATGTACCCTCCACATTTCCTATTTATCAGTTAACACCCTTCCTTAGTGATTCCCTCCAACTTTCTGCCACTCCTTCTTTAACCTTTTCTTCCTTTTATGATTTTTCCTATCCCTCCCTTCATCCACTTTCCCTTATTCTACTACCTTCTCCTAACACTTCTATATCTCAACCACCTCAGTTGGTTAGTGACTGTGACGGGTTTGATAATCAGATTTCTAGAAGAAGGGGATGGAGTTCGGATGATTCCCTTACAGGACCTCAGATTAATTGGCCAGTAATTCCAGGAGAATGGACAGCTTCTAGTCAAGCTTATCAGAACTATGTTCATTTTGCTCAGCAGTATTCACAGTCTGCAGATCCCTCAGTGAGATTAACTGCTCACTTTGCTTGGTACCTGGCGTATATGCATAGGCACTCTCATAATGATTCCAAGCCTATTCCAAAGTTGTGCATGAATGTCAATGTGAGCATTGATTCCCAGCAGCTGGATATTTTGTATTTTCATGCCCTTTGTTTGCCTAGCAGATACCTGGTCCTGTTGGAAAGGATGTGCTGTCTCCAATTTTTTCAAAATCCTCCCAAAAACTTTGTAGATGAATCCTTATCTATGGATCGTTTCCGACAACATCAATCTTTCAAGAGGGATCATCTTCATTGATACCTTTTCAATGTATGGTGGATGCTTTTTAATGAAAAACTCTCTTTTTGGAGGAGTCATTCAGATGGTTGTGTTGTATTAGTGTTTGTGTTGTGAGTTCATTTATGTAAAACGAACGTGGTGGTTTCCTATTGGATTTCGTGTGTGAGCTACATTTTGGAGAATTGTGGTGATGGGTTCGTGGTTGGAGAGTTGAAGCTGATGCTGATGAAGAAGAAGCAAACTCTTATATCCTTTATAAATTTGTTGTGATTTTTAGTTTGATAAGAGGTGTTAATGTATAAAGGGTTTTCCTTTCTTTGTATTTTTATATCAGAAACAGGTTATAAGTTGGGGTCGTGGTGGATGGACTCTTTTTGAGAAGATATTGAAGTTCAAAATTGAGCTTTTCCCTGAACTTATATTCCCTTTTTCCTGGGTCGCGAGGACGCTTCCTTATTAAGTGTGGGGATATGTTGAGTGTTGAAATGACTTGTTTTTTTTGGCTGATTTTTGTTGTTTTTGAGAGCTGAATGGTTGATTTTATGAGATGATTGATTGATTTGGAAGTGGTTTGAGAGTGTTTTGGATGATATTGATTGGGTTTTGGAAGATCATGATGTTTATTGATGGTTCTGTGATGTTCTGAAAGGTTCTGATTGGTTCTGTATACCTTCTGTTTTGCTCTGTTTTGGTCTGTTTTGTTCTGATTGTCTTCTGTAAGGAGGGATGGAGTATTGATTGATGAAGATTATGATCTTGTGAAAGTTTATTGAATGGTTTGTGAGAGTTTGGAATGGTTTGAGAGTGAGTTATGTGGTTTTGATGACCTTCTGTAACCTTCTGTAGGTCTTCTGTTCTGTTCTATTCTGATCTGTTCTGTACTGTAGCTGTTCTGGTACTGTTCTGTAGACTGTTCTGTATGCTTCTGTATGTGTTCTGATGGATGAGAGTGTAGCTTGGGAAAGTTTTCTAGCCTTGGAAAGAGGTGAATACAAGTGCAAAAGAGCTGAAAGAAGTGGAAGAAGTAGCTGCTGAAGACTCAAGTGAAGACTAGAGTGAAGTGACAGTAGTGAGCTATGAAAAGACACTGTAGTGGCTCTGGTGACTCTTCATATCAGACATACCTCTTGGGAGGGGTATCCACGACCTAAGAAGGATTATTGAGGGTGATTTTGAGAGATTGTAGTGAGGATATGATGTATTATTGATGGAGTGAGAGAGAGAGAGTCAGAGATAGCCAATTCTATTCAACCAGAGTGATTGTATATGAGAGATTGAGAGAGAAGACTATGAAGATATTGAAGTTGAATACTATATGATGTATTTTCATTCAAAGATGGTGTATTCCTTTGCTTTCTTTGTTCTATTGATGGATTTTATGAAGATATTGAAGAATATGGTTGATTCTAGTAAATCCGTGGGAGATCTACATGGTGCTGCATGAAGATTTGTTGTGCCTGGTGTTCTTTTCTTCATTGTGATCATATGAAACATGATAAACAAGCTTGTTGATGTTACAATATAGATTTTCTTGCAAGAGAATTCCCTTTTCCTTGGTGTTCCTCTTGGGGCTCCACTAACAATCTTGTAGGGGCCATCCCATCTAGGCTCAAGCTTCCCTGGAAACAGCTCCCTACGTGCATCGTAGTACAGAACTAATTGCCCTTTTTTAAAGATATGCTTCTTTGCTTTAAGATCGTGCAACTGCTTCATCCGACATTTAGCTACCTCCTGATGTAATAAGCTCTGCAATTTCAGTTCATCCAGGTGGGCTATGGTTGTGAAACGTTCAAAGAGTGAATCCTCATCTCCCAAAGAGTGCTTAATTGCAAACCGTATGGTTGGCAACTCAATTTTGAGGGGTAACACACACTCTTCCCCATAAACTAATTTAAATGGAGTATGGCTGGTAGCTCGCTTGAACGTTGTATTGTATGCCCATACAGCCACATACAACTTCCTGTCCCAGTCTCGTTTCTTCTCTGAGACTATTTTAGACAAGATACCCACAAGCTGCTTATTAGTACTTTCAACTTGTCCGTTGGCTTGCGGATTATAGGGAGTCATTTTATTGTGCTTGATTTGCCAAGCTTCAGTCAGGCTTTGGATCACTTTATTCAAAAAGTGGGTTCCACGGACTGACACTAATTCCTTCGGTGGACCGAAATGGTAGATAATCTGCTCTAAAAGAAAACTTGCAGTCTCTTTTGCATTGTCGTGCCTCATCGCCTACGCTTCTGACCATTTTGTAAAATAATCAGTTGCTACTATAATTTACCTCTTCTGGGTTGTAGACGACGGGGTGATAGGAGCCATAAAGTCAATGCCCCACTTCTCAAATGGAAGGATAGCCATGATAGGCATAAGTGGGCGTTTCATATTCTCTCTGCTGTCATGTCTTTGACAGATATATCACATCTCTTAACATACTCAAAGGAATCTTGGAAGATGGACGGCCACCAATATCCAGCTCTTAAAGCTTTCTGTGCCGTCAACCGTCCAGCGAAGTGCCCTCACACGCAGAGTCATGGCACTCCTCCAAGATGAATGGAACCTCATCATGCATCACACATCGGCGATAGATATCATCAACACCCTGCCGATATAGTGTTCCTGCGATCAAGGAAAACTTCAAAGCATGTTGTTTGATTTTCCTCTTTTCTGATTTTGATAAACCAGCTCCAGTCTCTCATGTTGATAGATAATGTGTGATAGCAGCATACCAAGATGGGATAGAAGCTGTATCAAGTTTAAACATTTCTTCGATATCACTTCCTTCAGCCAAAGTCTCTTTCGGCTCCTCAAAATCCACAAGGCATTCCACAATCCCCTGCAACCTCGATGGCTTACTCTTAATTTCATAATTGAACTCCTGCAAAGTGATTAACCACTTTGCCAGATGATCAGGCGGTTGTAGCTTGTTCATAAGCAATCTAAGCCCTTCTGCCTTCGTATAGAAAACTACCTTCTCATAGAGGATGTAGTGCCTCGATTTTTTAGTCGCAAAGACCATCGCAAGGCACAACTTCTCCATATAGGTGTAGTTAATTTCTGATATGCCCAATTTTTGACTAGTAAAAGCTATCGAATGATACCACTTTTCCTCCCAGATTTGGGCTAAACAGCACAGCTGATACTATGCATGGTGGCTGCTGAAAATATGTAGAACACCTCAGCTCTTTTAGGTGCTTTTAGAACGGGTGCTTTTACTAGCTCTTGTTTCACATCCTCGAAAGCTACCTTACAAGGGTCGCTCCATACAAATAGACAGCTAAAGGATAATAAGTTCATTAGTGGCAACGTCCTTTCTGCCAAGGCATTTATAAACCTTCGATAGTAACCTATCGATGTATGTACCTCTTTCGGAGTGCGTGGTGGACTCATAGCGACTATAACCTTGATCTTTTCAGGGTTAGTTGCGATCCCTATTGAACTGACCACATGGCCTAGCAATAACCCATAAGGCACTCCAAAGTCAGACTTCCATAGATTAAGAGCGATACAAAATTGTTTGCAGCGCTCAAAGCACTTTCTTAAGATAATCAACATCCTTTCCCTCACAGTGGCTGCCCCCAGGTCATCGATAAATACTTTCAACTCATCTGAGGGGATGTCACCAAAGGTCTTGTTTGTTATTCCTTGCCATGATCCAGGTGCATTGCACAATCCAAAGGCCATCACATAGTATGCAAAGGTACCAAAGATAATAATGAAAGTTGTTTTCAACTTGTCCTCTTCTGCAATTGCCATCTGGTTGTATCCTGCAAAGAACTCCATAAACGAATATATTTCCCTACCCGCTAATTGATCCAAAATCTGGTCAATAAATGGCAACGGGTAGTAATCCTTAACCGTCTACTTATTGAGCTCTCTAAAATCTACACATAGTCGGATCTGGTTGTTTTTCTTCTTCTTGATGACAACTGGTGAACACCATTCTATGTGCTATACAGGGAAGATTAAACCAGCTTTCCGTAACTTCTGTAACTCTTCAAATAGCCCATCCCTCAATTCAAAAGGCATACGCCTTACTTTCTGACGCACAGGACGACTGCCTTCTTTTACAGGAATAGTATGAACAGCCAGGCTAGGAGAAATGCCTCTCAGCTCGTCATAACTCCAAGCAAAGATGTTGCGGAATTCTTGAATCAAGGACACATTGTCCTCCCTTTCTGCTGAACTGAGCATGGAACCTAATTTAATTGGCCGTGAATCATTCGGTGTGCTAAGGTCCAACTTAATCACATCTGCATCTCTTATCCTATCTTGCGGCTCTATCGGCTCATTTAGAGTTATCTGATAAATATCCTCTATAGTGGACCCCTCTTTAGATTCATCACTGGATGATATCTCACTACCAGATGGATCATCTGTTGTTTCTAATTCAGTAAAGGATAACAGAGCTCTCTCACTCTGAGGAGACTCAGGGTAAGCATCGATTATTACTCAATTAGCACCTCTACCTAGAACCACTCGATCGGCGGGTATATCAACTTGACAGTCTGTTCGTAAAATCCAAGGCTTACCTAGCAAGACTCGATAGCTAGGACGTCCTACAAATCTTATCACCCTAAAGTCCAAGAAACATTCTACACTTGCAACAGTAACATGGACTTTAGTAACGCAACCTTCTGGTTGCCTTAGGCTATCATCAGCCATTCTAAGAAGGGTGGAGCTATCTTTTTGGATGGCTAGACCCAACCTCTCCATCAACTCTGAACTCATGATATTGACGGAGGACCCAGTGTCTACAATAGCATGCTCTACTAATATTCCATCCACGTATGCTCGAACCCTAGGGCAATTCTTTTCAGCATGATCAAACCAATCTTCCCCTACCCGTTCTATGCCCAAAGGTCCTACAATATACCCAATACGCAGGATCTTCTTGAATTCCTTGCGTACTCCTAGAGATAATTTAATCAAATGTAAGAGGTTTACATCCAGTTTGACTTCGCAAAGGGAACTTACTAAATCAAAATCATGATAGGTAGCCAAAGCTCTCTTTTCTCGCCAAACCATCCTTTCTTTTGGTCTCGGGACCGACTTTGGTGCTTCTTTTTTAGCTCTTGCCTTCTTTCTTGGCACTTTGTCATCCTTCTTAGGATCGACTTTTTTGTCAACAGGCCTTAGAGGTCCACCTTCCATGCCAGGATTCAGGACTTCGTCCCCTTATCCCCTTGCTTAGGGTTTTCCTCGACCGGTTTTGCATTATCTTTGTCTCCTTCTTTAGCCTTTTGGCCTCTTGTCACGGCTCGTAGGTTAGAGGTTTTAGCGCCATTGATGCGTACAGCCTCAATAAGGCTTACTCCATTGCCTTGTGGCAACTCTTCTATAGAGGTCTTTCCCCTTTGCAATATTTGTCTTGGTCCATCATTTTGCTGGAGGTTATTACCTTCCGCTCTATGATTAACTGGACCTGGCTGTTTACTCCCTTGTTGGAGGGAACTAATCTTACTCCAACAGGTAGCGGCTGTTGAGATATCAAGCTTTACTCGTGATATGCCAGGGTGACCGTTGTGCATTTATGTCACCGACTTGTCAGTTGTTGCAGATGAGGTTAGTACACCGCCCATGAATAATATCTAGATGACAGCTATCCTTATCTACTCTAGTTCGTGGCTCAGTTAGTATGCCACCTTAGTTAGTTGTCTTTGGTTTGAGACCCATATATAGGGTTCTTCTATTTCTTTGTATGAGAGTTCTTTTTGGCTTACACAACTAAGAAGAGGAAAACTGTTTTCAGCCTCCATCTTTGTGTGTATTCCCCCATTGTGCAAGCAAGAAAGCTACAAGTGAGACTCCTTCCTTCTCTCCCACAATCTTGACATGGTATCAGAGCCTTGTTCGTGGTAAGGAGCTCAAGAAAGCAAGCCAAGCTTGCGGTATTCTAGTAAGAGGAGCAGTGTTGCTTTCATTTTCTGTTTTGGGAGCAAGTCTCTGCAGCAGGTAGCACAATCGGAAAGTGCAAGAGTGCATTGTCTCAGGTTGAGACGCCCTTTGCGGTGAAGCAAGAGGGCAGTATATGCTACGGGAATAGGCTTTAGCTCTCAGTGACCTTATTTTTTTGATTTGAGGCCATTTCGGGGCCTGTTTTGGAGGCGAAAGTTTTCTGCACGTACTCAGGAAAAGGCCCAGTTTTATGCTGTGCGACCACTGTTCTACAGGTCGGTGAAAAGTTACCACAGAAATTGCATCGTATGCTTGTGTGCAGAGACATTGGGAGTTACAGAATCATCCTTGGTTCTTGTTTATGCAAAATCGTCACTTCGAAGTGACTGTGTGGTCAAATACCACTTTTGCCAGTTTTGCAGATTTGCCCTTGTGAGGGTGAAGCTGTGTTTTTTGCAGTGACAGAATTTTTTGCACTGTTCTGTAATGGCGTCTGATTCTCTTTCACAGATTGTAACTGAAAAGCTTGACAAGAACAACTTCCAAGCATGGAAGTTAAGAATGACGAATTTCCTTATGGGAAAAGGATATTGGGAATTTGTTGCAGGAAATGAAGAAGAACCAGTTCTTCCTGATGTTCCCAATCAACAGCAAATGCAGGCAGTTAAAGCATGGCATGAGAGAGCCAGGAAAGTTATGTATTGGCTGTCTATCAGTATTTCAGACTCTATGATTGTGCATATTCAAGATGCAAGTACGCCAAAGGAGGCATGGGATACTTTGTCAAAAATTTATAGCACAAATACGCAAGCCAGGAAAATGCAGCTCAAGCAAGAGTTGCATAATGTGCAAAGAGAAAGTATGAGCATCAATGACTATCACATGAAGGTGAAGAAGATTGCAGATGCACTTGCTTCCATTGGGTCGCCAGTGGAAGATGATGATTTAGTTTCTGTGACCTTGAATGGTCTAGGGAAGGATTATGCACAGTTTCGAACATCCATTTCCGTCCGTGAAAGATTTCCTAATTTTGAGGAGTTGATTTCTCTTCTAATTTCTGAGGAGCAGAGAAATGGTGGTGCATCTTCTTCAGGAGGAACTTCAAAAGAAGCTGTCTTCTACTCAAATGCTGGAAGAGGTAGAGGCAGAGGTAGAGGAGGCCGATCTGGAGGCCATGGTAGAAATCAGAATATGCAGCAAACTCAAGAAAACCAGTCCTATGGAGGAGGACGTGGTAACTCTAGAGGCAGGGGGAGCCAAAGAGGTCGTGGTGGATGGCAAAGAGGCCAAAATGCAAACAGTAATATTGAATGCTACTACTGTGGTAAAATGGGTCATATGGCTAAAGACTGCTATAAAAAGCAGAATGACATCATGAATGGAAAACTGCAACAAGGGAATTATGCATCTTCTAGTAGACAGGGTGATGACAGAAATGAGCATTTGTTGATGGTGCAGCACATGAACAATTCTGTGACAAGTGCAGAAGAAAGCAACGATGTATGGTATGTTGACTCAGGTGCATCAAACCACATGACAGGTCATGCAGATTGGATGGAGGATGCAAGGAAAATGGAAAAAACAGGATTTGTGGAGACTGGTGATGATACTGCACATCCTATTGTGCAGATTGGAAAAATTCATTTGTCTATGCAGGATGGGAAAAAGAAATACCTGTCTGATGTATTTCATGTCCCGAATATCACCAAGAATCTGGTTTCTGTTGGTCAAATGGTTGAGCAGGGCTTGCAGGTCAAATTTAATCCTCATGGATGCTTTGTTGAGGATATGAAAAATAAAGGTCGCTTGATAGCAAAAGGAAAGAAGAAGGGAAGAATGTTTACGTTGGATGCAGACATGTCTGAATTGAGTGTAGCAATGTTTGCACATGGGACCGGTGTAGTTGCAGATATTGATATCTGGCATAAACGCATTGGTCATGTTAATGTACAGCGACTTAAATCAATGTAGGCCCAAAATATTGTTGCAGGATTGCCTAAATTCAAGGTTGCAGAAATGCATAAGGTATGTGAAGCCTGCCAATTTGGAAAACAGGCAAGGAAACCATTTCCTAGACATTTTCAAGAGAGTAAGAAGCCATTGGAATTAATCCACTTTGATGTGTGGACTACTAAAGCTGCATCTCTTGGAGGCTGTCATTATTTTGTCACTTTTATTGATGACTATAGCAGAAAAGTTTGGGTGTATTTTATGAAAAAGAAAAGTGAAGTTTTTGGGCATTTCAAAACTCTTAAAGCTATGGTTGAAAAAGAAACAGGCCTGCAAATAAAATGCCTAAGGTCAGATGGAGGGGGAGAGTACCTCTCAAATGAGTTTGCAAGGTTCCTGCAGGAGCATAGCATAAAGCAGCAATATTCATGCAGTCATACCCCACAACAAAATGGAATTGCAGAAAGAAAAAACAGGCATATTGGAGAGGTATCTCGTGCCATGCTCAATGAAAAAAACTTGCCAGATTTTTATTGGGCTGAGGCAGTTGCTACAGCAGTCTACATAATGAACAGGACTCCCACTGCAGCAATACATGGCATGACTCCAGAGGAGAGGTATACTGGTAGGAAACCAGATATTTCTCATTTGAAAATTTTTGGCTGCATTGCCTATGTTCATGTGCCAGATGAGTTGAGATCCAAGTTGGATCCAAATGCTAAGAAGTGCATCTTTATTGGTTACTCTTTGCAGCAGAAAGGGTATAGATGCTATAACCCTTTTACTCGTAAGTTTACAGTGAGCAGAGATGTTGTTTTTGATGAGATGAGTAGCTGGTATAAACCAGTAAATGTGATTGATGATGTAGATGCACAAAATGGTAATGCTGCACAGAATTCACAGTAGCAGTCACAAAATATTAGTGGACCTGGAGTGTCCTCTAGCAGTAGTTCACATTCTTCGCCATGGACAGGCAGATTGAGATCAGGAGAATCTTCTCAAAGCAATGCAGATAGTGGTATGCAGGTATCATGAAAAGGAAAAGAGAAGGTAGATCAACCTATGTTTGATGTGAATGCAGGTCACTCTTATGTGGATGGTGAATCCAGTGGCTCAGAACAGAGCATTGATGATGAGTTGGGTATTCCTTCTATTGTTACACCTGGAGTAAGGAAGACCAGGGATGTTTTGAGAGCACCTGGGAGTGAACCTACTTTGCACAGGTCTACCAGAGCTAGGTATCCTGTGGATAGGCTGAAATATGATGGATTTACAGCCATTCACTATGCATATATGGTCAAAGTGATACAAGAACCAGAACCCACTTCTTTTGAGCAAGCCATGGGAAAAGAAAAATGGGAGAAAGCCATGGATGAAGAAATGGATGCCTTGGAAGCAAATGCTACATGGGAATTAGTACCTTTGCCTAAAGGCAAGAATGCAATTGGCTGTAAGTGGTTTTATAAGGTGAAGCACAATGCAGATGGTTCTGTGAATAGATACAAGGCAAGATTAGTAGTCAAGGGGTATGCACAAACATATGGCATTGATTATGAAGAAACATTCAGTCCGGTTGCAAGGATGGCAACCGTAAGAGCAGTCATTGCTATGGCTGCATCAAAGCGATGGTCTTTACATCAGATGGATGTAAAGAATGCCTTCTTGCATGGTGATTTGCAAGAAGAGGTCTATATGGAGCAGCCACTAGGTTATGTGCATGCTGTTCATCCTGAGTTTGTTTGCAAGTTGAAGAAAGCCTTGTATGGCTTGAAGCAAGCACCTAGAGCATGGTCTGACAAGATAGGACAATATCTTGTCACTATTGGCTTTCAGATTTCCAAGGTAGATTTTTCACTTTATGTGGGAAAAACAGAGAAAGGTATTATGCTACTTGTCATTTATGTTGATGATTTGATTATGACAGGCGACAGTGATGAAGATATCCTTCATGTGAAAATGCTATTGAAGCAGAAGTTTGAGATGAAGGATTTGGGAGAGCTGCATTATTTCTTGGGCATTGAGGTGATTAGATCACCAAGTGGGATACAGCTCTTGCAGAGGCAGTATGGATTGGACATGCTGTCCAAATATGGGATGACAGGCTGTAAGCCTATTTCAGTTCCTTTGGAGCAGAATGTGAAGCTAAGCGCAGATGCAGGTGAGCTTCTGGAAGACCCTACTATGTATAGACGCATAGTAGGAAGTTTGATTTATATGACTATTACCAAGCCAGATTTGAGCTATGCTGTTGGATTGGTAAGTCAGTTTATGTAGGCTCCAAGGAAATCGCATTTGGATGCGGCTAGATGCATACTCAGATATGTGAAGTCCACATTGCAGTATGGACTATTTTATGAGACTGGGGTTCAGATACAGTTGCATGGATACACTGATGCTGATTGGGCTGGTAGTATTTCTGATAGACGATCTACCAGTGGGTATGTGTTCTCTTTTGGGAGTGGTGCAGTCACTTGGAGTAGCAAGAAACAGCCTACAGTTGCCTTGTCGAGCATAGAGGCTGAGTACAGGGGTGCAGCAATGGCTGCACGTGAGGTAGCTTGGTTGCATAAGCTACTTTATGATATGCATCAGCCTACAGATGGGCCAGTTGTCATTTATTGTGACAACATGAGTAGTATACACTTGGCAAATAACCCAGTCTACCATGCTAGAACAAAGCACATTGAGGTGCATTATCGCTATGTGCGGGAGAGGGTTTTACTAGGTCTTATTGATCTAGTTTATGTCAGCACAGAGGATCAGGTAGCTGACATATTCACGAAGGCATTGGGCGCAGAGAAGCTGCGCAAGTTCAGAGACCTGCTTGGTGTGCAGGAATTGGGATTGAGCTCGAGGGGGAGTGTTGAGATATCGAGCTCCACTCGTGATATGCCAGGGTGACCGTTGTGCATTTATGTCACTGACTTGTCAGTTTTGCAGATGCGTTTGGTACACCGCCCATGAATAATAGCTAGATGACAGCTATCCTTATCTACTCTAGTTCGTGGCTCAGTTAGTATGCCACCTTAGTTAGTTGTCTTTAGTTTGAGACCCATATTTAGGGTTCTTCTATTTCTTTGTATGAGAGTTCTTTTTGGCTTACACAACTAAGAAGAGGAAAACTGTTTTCAGCCTCCACCTTTGTGTGTATTCCCCCATTGTGCAAGCAAGAAAGCTACAAGTGAGACTCCTTCCTTCTCTCCCACAATCTTGACAGCGGCTAAGTGGCCTGACTTCCCACAAATATCACATTTAACATTTGGACAGTTTCTAGGAAAATGTTTTCCGCCACACCACTTACAGTTGAATCTTGAGGGACCACCCTCTTCAGGGCGTCGACTCCCTATCAGATTCTACTGCTTCTTCAAGAAATTGACGTCAACAGCTATTTGCCGATATTGTTCAGAAATCATGTCAGTGTAGTGCTTCATCATATCCTTAACTTTGCCAAGGACATTAGATGCACTCGACTCATAGCCTTGATCGTCTATCTGTTGTTCCATTGGCCTAACAATTTTGATTGGCCATTGGTTGTTGACTCACAGGAACAACATTAGGATTCGAAACTTGGCCTCCAACATTTGGTGGAGCCAACTGACTAGCCATAGGCATAGTCACACTGGGAGGAGCTGGCAACAAAGGTACATTTTGAACCATGCTTCCTCTCCCATTAGGGTTATTCATAGGCATCCCTTGACTTCCATTCATCAATGGTAAATTGCCTCCAGGTACTAAACCCGCATTAAGATTTATTTGAGAGGAGTAGGCCATTTGTAATCGTGACTCTACTCCTACCCGCGCGATGGCGGTGTCTATATTAGCCAAAGCCACACTGCTCAATTGTACTTGAATGTTGAAATCCAATCCATGCAAGAAGTATTGCAATTGGGCAGCCGGCGGAATAGGAATGTAAGTTTGTAACTTACGAAACACTTCCTTAAGCTTCTTGGCATAAGCTTTCACATTCTCATGGGGGTCTTGGCATGTTACATTCAAAACACGCAATCAGTATTGGCCACCTCTTTCAGGGGCATATTCCCCTCGAAAAGTTGCATAAAATTGGTCGATTGTGGTTATGGTTCTAGTCTCTATGCTGTGATACCATACTGCAGCCCTTCCTTTTAACGTCATGTTAAAGAACATCATAAGATGTCCCTCATCTTGGATGAGATAATTAAACATTAATCTTTGGAATTCACAAATGTGAAACTCCGCATCTTCTTTGGCTAACCCATTAAAAATGGGCAAAGGCACTCCTAAAGCTGGCAAATTCGACTTCTGTGTAGGAATTGCAATGGGTTGTGCCATGACGACAATCGAATTAACAATAGCAGTTTGGACTGATGGAATCACACCCCCACTTGAAGTGGGTTGACTTGGTGAAAGAGAGGAAGAACTTGCGCTTTCTCCTACACCTAAAGGACTATGTGCAGTAGTTGGGTTACTAAGACCACTGCCTCTTATGCGTATCGGGCTACTCCTTTGAGGAGAATAGTGACTTACAATCTCCAACCGCCGTCTAGCCCTCCCAGCACATTCTGCTTTTTGTATTTCATCTTGATGGTCCTTGTCAGAGGACATAAACCAACTTTTTGGTCCCTAAAAACCCTAGATTCGAGAACCACCACTTGTTGGCAGCTCTCGACAGACGCACCACGGATGGGATCTAAAATGGGCCGACACTAGCTCTGGCACTAGCTAGACCTTATACTCATAATAGACAAACACACCCTCACGGCCTCACGAGCTAGAGTGTCTATCTGCTGCTAAAGGACAAACTGCCCTAAAGCCTAATCTATGCGTTTATAGTTTTATAGTTTTATAGTCCAACGTCTCCCTTTCTATAAACTCCACAGAGGGAGAACCCATACAATTGTCAATAAATACCACGATAATCACATACATGGGAGGCAACCTCTCGGTAGAAACACCGCGGCCCCACTGCAGCTCTCCTACATTGCAGGGGTTATCCCCTTGATGCGCTACTCAACATATAAAACAAACGAACAAACTCCATTGTTTCATTTCTAATCCAGGAGATACCATGTTTCCTCACCAAATAATCCCCCAAGAAACGAACGTCTATCCTACAACTTAGGATGCCTTTGCACACTCAAGCATGGGTCATTGTAATTGAAAACAGGTGCTATGCATCCAGGTTTTATATTTCGATACCATGATCGTCATGCACATGCAAAGTGAATGATTCTAAAGTGTTCAAACATAATTTTAAATCAGAAACATGTGGTGCATAACCAAGCTTTTCAATGCATTTACTAACCCGTTGCGGTGATGTAAGGATAGCACCGAGATAGCACTCGTGCTACTATCCTCTTAATTAACATACCACGAAACTCTATGATATGATGTGCATCAGAAAATCAACAGCAATCAGCACGCAAATCATACCATTCAGACATCCCAACCCCCCTACGTTTAGGTATTGCTTTCGTTGCATAGGTGTAGAGGTTCATTTTGTCATGTTTTGATGTATAAAAAGTGGTAAATCACAAACTTTGACAAAGAGATAGGGCAAACTAAAGCTAAGCCTCATGCTTTGCCACTACCATATATCCACAAACAATTCTTACATTTTTTCTTATTTTTCCAAGACGTATTTCTATTTTTCCCCTTATTTGTTCCATTTTCTTGATTAATTTGGCAATAAAATATGCTATTTTTTTATTTTTCTTGTTCCAATCACTTCAACATACTAACATTCAATTTATCTTCCAGATTTCTCCCATGGGAACATCTTTTACCCACCCGAAACGGAAAAACTACTATTTTGCCACTTAAAACCCGCATTTCGGGTTTATGGGAATTAAATAAAGCATGTAAATCATTGCAAAACCAAAATTTTCTGATAAACAATAATTAAACATGATGCAATCAGCACACAAACAAATTTTCATCCGATAAGAACGTAACTATCATCATAAACTATAAAAAATCCTTCATTTTTCTTCATAAAAATGGTCATACTATGTTTTTACGTAACCCGAGATGCCTTGAGTGACTGCATAACCAGTAGATGGAGCCTCCATTGCTCTCAATCCAATGATGCATCAATCTTCAGCATCTCCATTAATCTCCATCACCATTTTCTTCATTCTCCTTCCCCGGTTCCTTCATCAAGATGGTACACATGAACAGCCCATAGAGAAGAGAGAGAGGGAGGAGAGAGAAGAGAGAGAGGGAGGAGAGAGAAGAGAGAGAGGGAGGATGAGGTATTTGCAGCGTGGAATCATGATGGTGGAGATCATGGCGCATTTTTTGGCCGCCATTCTTGCTCACGTCGTGCTCATCTTCTTCACGACTTTTCTCATGATTTTTTTTTTTTTGGGGGGGGGGGGGGGGGGGAGGGGGGGTTAAAATTCCAAAGGGCACCCCCCCTTTGGTCCTCTCAAATGTCCACCTCTTCGTAGCTTGGCCAAGTTTTGGCCCCTTTCTCGTCCAGACTCTGTTTCAAGCTCTGAAAAATCATGCGCGTCCGGCTTGGCATCGTGCACTGACTGGCAGCTCCTGACATCCCGCATGGCAGTCGGAAAAATTATCAAAAATCCACAAGTGTCACTCGGGCGCCTTTTAAAAGCCGTCTTTCACTTGGTACTTAAAATTGTCCTAGCTGCAGCCGCCGCCTTCAATGTTAAATAGTTTTCCCCTAAATTCCGGATTTTTTGGCAAATTTTAGGCACATCCCGAGCTCAAAACTCCGCTCTCAATAATTGCTCGCTCCTATCAGACAAGAGCGGGGTCGAAAAGAAGGTATTCCCTATTCCTCGGAGGATATTGGAAATTGCCGCCAAGGCAAGAAGGACAAATGCTAACCGTCAAGAGAGAGACCCCACCTTAGCAGATGTCCCGAGCACTCACCTGCACCATTGTTTGTGCTTGTAAATTTAGGAACACCACTTGTTAAAAGGATTGTGTGACCCCAAACTCATAAAAGAAATGGGAATAATGAATCAGGTTGAACTTTTGGAGGGCGCACCAAACCCACCCCAGTTGGCTGCCAACCCTAGCCAAGGGGGTTCTAAATAGCAGTGATGAGAACGTGGACCGAACCCGCCACGAGAGGTCTCACCGCAAGTTGGTTTGAATGTAGGAGGATGCTTGGATGCCAGGGGGGGCTTTGGCTGTAAATTCCTGCCTCCGACTGCTACTCAAACGATCTGTGACTCAAGATAGATTCTCGAGGGCCCTTGTTACTAGTGCAAGGCAGAATCTTAGAGGAAATAAAGTGCATCCTCATGGATTGTGGATATTGTTCCTTTTGAACAAGACTTGTATCTCCGATAAAATGCTAATATTAAGTTTACTTCCAAGGAACCTATTTGAATTTGTTTTCATCAGTGCCATAAGATTACATGAACGAACCCTGTTCCTTAAGAGGCTTAATTAAGGAAGCTGCTTTTACATGTCGCACAAAAATGTGATAGGGCTAATTAGATAACTAAAGTACACCTATTGAGGGAAGCGGGATAATCGTACAATGCTTATTTGAATGCATGTGCATACTAAAATAAATACTTGTTACAAGATGGCTTCATTTTTTTTCATAGTGATTGGGAAACTTGGAAGAATTTTTTTGTTCAATGCATTTATCTACCCTCGTTGAAATCATTAAGTAGTCTAAGGTTGCATATTCTCATGTAGATCACCAATGACCAATATCATTATCGAAATCATTATCCAATGAGAAATTTATAGCATATTCACTGATACACACGTGTTTTACTTTATGAGACTTATGTACCGTATTCACCTCTACTTTTCCTACCCTTGCTAATTGTTGTGTCTTAAATAGCTAGACATAAGGGGCTTCGTTATTAGTCCTCTCTAATTCTGTATCATTAAACTCACTATTGGATTTCTTGTCCATTTCGCTAAAACATTTCATCTCTTGACTCTCTCAAAAACCCCTTTGAGATAACTTGTATCTCAATCCTATCATTTCAAGGACCAATCACAATTGAACCTTTATACTAGTCTTGTCTACTTCGTGCTTGGTATAAGCAAGGTCGGGACCCAATAACACAAAATATGAAGAGATATTCAAACTACTAAGTAGTTCATAAGAAGTTCTAGTTTGGCAATTATAGATTTCACATTGCAAAGCAATCCTAAAGAGTCGCTCTCCTTTGACCAACCACATGTAAAACTATATGGATAGATTCTAGATTCTTCAACCCTAATCCTTGCATCATTTGCCCTATTAAGAGCTTATTTTTGAAGTAATTTAAAGTGCAAAAAGACCCCGAAATGTGTAAAAGAGAAAATTTTCATGGAAAATAAAAGAGATGTGGATCAAGGAGCAGGAGTTTTCCTAGATGCATTTCAACTCTAGGAATCCAATGCAAGTCTCCATCATCAATCAGAGGTCATTTGAACCCCCATTTAATCCTCACAAGGTTTGGCATTATGAAGCAACTATTGGCCAGATCTAAGAGCCGAAAAAAGCATGACGGAAGCCAGGTTGATAGATTTCAATACCACGAAGCCAGTTGTCTAGTCCATTTGCAATTTCGAGCTCATTTGGCCCTCTGTCTAGGTCGGGAACCACTTTTGGAAAGTGTGAATATGCAAAAATTGAATTGGTTAACTTCTAATGTTAAGGATTAAGCTTAGGTGTGCTTAATAAAAAACTTTTTTTAGTGTGAAGGGGGGGCACAAAATTTTTTACATCCCCTCAAATCCATCGATTTGGAAAATTCTACAATTGAGGAAAGAAGAGGAATACTATGGTGCCTAAGATAGAGAATTTCTTTGCTGCATCACCACCAACCACGCTCAATATGATGCACTGATCAAAAAAATTAGAAATAAGTCTTTCTCTCTCCTCTCTCTACACCTTATTCCTATGGCTCAATCTATGTGAGAGGGGGATGGGCTGAAGCAATAGATTTTGGATGTATGATAATGTGGGAGTGTTATGGAGCATAAATTGAAGGTTGGGGATGTGTCATCGGCCATGAAAGAGCGTTAGTGGCTTTGTGACTTTGAAATACGTGCAACTTCATATTAAATTAAATACGTAAGTGCTCATCTTTTACGTTTATATATTCATGGACACATTCATAAATTATTTTCGTAAGAACGAAAATAATTTGTGCAACTTCATATTAAATTAAATACGTAAGTGTTGAGATGACAAGCTCAACACATGCGGACATTGATGATGGACCGCCTGGTTAGATGGGTCCACACATCTACACCTAGCACGACGGTGGTCATTATGACTCTCACATGGCCACTGACTCATTACTTATTATATTCAGGTTGTTACACCTATTTACAGCTGGCATAGTTATAGCGCCAATCGACTAGTGTAGTCGATTATGCATTGTTTGACTTAGTAGGCCACTTTCCTTTATGTTGTATCTTATCTATACTTTGTGTACATTGTAAAGTGTGTGGAAGAAGAAGAAGAAACCAGCAAGAAAACGTTTTGGCCTCCATCTCTCTTCTTGTCTCTTGAGTGAGCTTCTCCTTGTGCATTCTGTGTGTGTTTGGCGCAACATCTTGAGCAAGTCCCCCCACCACGCGATTCTTGATATGGTATCAGAGCCGCGCCACTGAGAGAGGCTGATTTCAAAGGCTGAAGCGAAGGAGAAGAAGCAAGGTTCGAGCAAGCAAGCCACGGGTAAGAAGCTCTCCCATTCTTCCACTCTCTCTCTTGGATAGTGCCTGTGGAGGCACCGGAAGCAGGGTCGAGCAAAAATCTCAGATTGCAGTGAGATTTGGTGTGCGCGAAGAGTGCTGTGTATTCTGCAGATTGGCCCTTTAGGGCTCTCCCGCAGTTATTTTGGGCATCTGAGGCTGTTTCAGGCCCCGTTTTAGAGCCGCAAGGTTGCGGACAACAGTTTCAGGGTACACTGTGACTTCGATTGTATTGACCGAAAGTGGGTGCACAGGTTACAGATTTAAGATTTGTAAGCTCAAAGGTGTTTATCAGCGAGTAAACACAAGGTTTATCTACAAACTGGTTGCAGATTGCATGTATTGTTGAGCAGACAGTGAAAAAGGCTGTCTGGTGTATTGCTCTGCACTACAGGTCGAGGGTTGCAGAAGATTTGCTTGCTATTGGTATTAATTTGGTGATAATGGCAGAGAACAGTGGAAGCCCTATCATTGAGAAGCTCGATAAGAACAACTACCCTTTCATGGAAGTTCCATGTCACGAACTTCCTTATTGAAAAAGGCCTTTACGAGTTTGTTTCAGGTGAAGAAAAGGAGCCGGAGGTGAGTGATCCTCCAACTGTAGAAGAGACAAAGGCACGGAAGGAATGGAATGCAAAAGACAAGAAGTTCATATATTGGTTGTCTGCAGTAATTGACAATAATATGCTGGGACACATTAGAAATGCAAAGAATTCATATGCAGCTTGGACCATACTTGAAAGTATGTTTTCTGTAAATACAAAGGCACAAAAGATTCAACTCAAGCAAGAGTTGAATACATTGAAGAAAGGGAAGATGTCTATCAATGAGTATGCACTGAAGGTAAGGAGCATTGCAGATGCCTTGGCAGCGATTGATGCAATGCCCAATGATGATGATTTGGTGTCGTCTACCTTGGGTGGACTTAACAATGAAAAGGCTTGGAAGTCATTTGTAACTTCCATATATGTTAGAAAGCCATTTCCAGATTTCGATGAGTTGGTCACCCTTATGATCACTGAAGAGATCAACATGCAGAGTGAGACATCTGAAAAAAGTGGTGAACAAGTCCAAGCTTTCTACTCCAGTTCAGGAAGGGGACGTGGCAGGTTCTCTTCAAGAGGCCATGGTACAAGATGTGGTAGTGACAACCAGCAAAACAGATTGAATCAGCAATTTGGCGATATGCAAGTTTCAGGAGGTCGTGGTAACTTTAGAGGCAGGGGGAGCTTTAGAGGAAGAGGTGGATGGCAGAACAACTAACAACTCTGGTATTGTGTGCCACTACTGTGGCAAAAGAGGTCATATCGCAGCCCAATGTTATGCTAAGAAAGATGATATCCGCAGCGGTAAGTTGCAGCAAGGAAACTATGCATCGTCTTCACGACAGAATGAAGATAAAAATGAATGTCTGTTTATTATGTAGTATATGTTGAACGCTGTTACAGGAAAGGGAACACATGATGATGTTTGGTATGTTGATTCAGGTGCATCCAATCATATTACCAGCCATACAGAATGGTTTGGAGAGATGCAGGATTTGCAAAATGCAGGTTATGTGTAGACGGGTGATGATTCATGCCACCCAATTTCACACATTGGAAAAGTTCCCTTGTCCTTGCATGATGGTAAGACAAAGAGTCTTTCAGATATATTACATGTGCCATCTATTACAAAGAACTTGGTGTCAGTCGGTCAAATGGTAGAGCAAGGGCTGCAAGTCAGATTTAATGCAAAGGGCTACTTTGTAGAAGACTTCAATGATAAGTGCAGGTTGGTAGCAAAGGGAAGTAGAGTTGGATGTATGTTTACTCTGGATGCTGGAATTCCTACTATGAATGCTGCTATGTATGCTAAAGGAAAAGGTGTTGTTGCAGATATTGAAATTTGGCACAAACGCATTGGACATGCAAATGTACAAAGGCTGAAATTAATGCAGTCCAAAGGGTTGGTGGTTACAGGTTTGCCTACATTTAGAGTTGCAGAATTTCATAAGGTATGCAAAGCATGTCAGTTTGGTAAGCAGGCAAGACAACCCTTTTCACATAACAGAGATGTAAGCAGAAATATCCTTGATGTTGTACATTCAGACATTTGGGGGCCTACACAAAATGTATCTCTTGGAGGCAGTTCATACTTTGTCATATTCATTGATGATTGTTCTAGAAAGCTGTGGGTATATTTTATGAAGGAAAAGAGTGAAGCATTTGAGCACTTTAGAACTTTCAAGGCTGCAGTTGAAAGAGAAACAGGCTTGAAAGTAAAGTGCTTGAGGTCAGATGGAGGGGGAGAGTACCTCTCGAATGAGTTCAGTGATTTTCTGAGGTCTCATGGGATAAAGAGACAGTTTACATGCAGATATACCCCACAGCAAAATGGGGTTGCAGAAAGGAAAAACATGCATATTGAAGAAGTTGCACGCGCCACTAGAGTCTCCATCAAGAACTGCATCATCATCCAAGCTCTCTGAGCCACTAGAGTCTCCATCAAGAACTGCATCAATGCCATCTGACACTTTATTCTTTCCTTTGTCTTTACCTATAGTGCTACTAGATGCACCTGAAGATGTAGAGGCACTCCTTAGTCTTCCAGACCAAGGACTACCAGATGATGTCTCTGGTCCACTAAGAGTCTGTGATTCTTGCTTTTCAGCCTGCACATGAGTGTCATGATCATGATCATCATCCAATGCATCACCACTAGATGCATACCAACTGCTCATTTCATCAAAGATGATATCCCTGCTCACTCTGAACTTACATGTGACAGGGTTATAACATCGATACCCTTTCTGCTCTAAAGAGTATCCAATAAAGACACACTTTTCAGCCTTTGGATCCAGTTTCTTCCGCAACTCATCTAGCACATGAACATATGCAATACAACCAAACACTTTTAAGTGTGAGACATCAGGCTTCTTACGTGTAAAAGATTCTTCAAGTGTCATCCCATGAACTGCAGCTGTGGAAGTTCTGTTCATAATATAAACAGCAGTATGAACAGCCTCAGACCAAAAATGCTTAGGCATATTCTTTTCAGCCATCAAGGCACGTGCAACTTCTGCAATATGCCTGTTTTTCCTTTCTGCAACCCCATTTTGCTGTGGGGTATACCTGCATGTGAACTGTCTCTTTATCCCATGAGACCTCAAAAAATCACTGAACTCATTGGAGAGGTACTCTCCCCCTCCATCTGACCTCAAGCACTTTACTTTCAAGCCTGTTTCTCTTTCAACTGCAGCCTTGAAAGTTCTAAAGTGCTCAAAAGCTTCACTCTTTTCCTTCATAAAATATACCCACAGCTTTCTAGAACAATCATCAATGAATGTGATGAAGTATGAACTACCTCCAAGAGATACATTTTGTATAGGCCCCCAAATGTCTGTATGCACAACATCAAGAATATTTCTGCTTACATCTCTATCATGTGAAAAGGGTTGTCTTGCCTGCTTACCAAACTGACATGCTTCACATACCTTCTGAAATTCTGTAACTTTAAATGTAGGCAAACCTGTAACCAACCCTTTGGACTGCATTAATTTCAGCCTTTGTACATTTGCATATCCAATGGGTTTGTGCCAAATTTCAATGTCTGCAACAACACCTTTTCCTTTGGCATACATAGCAGCATTCATAGTAGGAATTCCAGCATCTAGAGTAAACATACATCCAACTCTACTTCCCTTTGCTACCAACATGCACTTGTCATTGAAGTCTTCCACAAAGCAGCCCTTTGCATTAAATCTGACTTGCAGCCCTTGCTCTACCATTTGACCGACTGACACCAAGTTCTTTGTAATAGATGGCACATGTAATACATCTGAAAGACTCTTTGTCTTACCATCATGCAAGGACAAGGGAACTTTTCCAATGTGTGAAATTGGGTGGCATGAGTCATCACCCGTCTGCACATAACCTGCATTCTGCAAATCTTGCATCTCTCCAAACCATTCTGCATGGCTAGTCATATGATTGGATGCACCTGAATCAACATACCAAACATCTTCATGTGTTCCCTTTCCTGTAACAGCATTCAGCATATGCTGCATAACGAACAAACGTTCATTTTTGTCTTCATTCTGTTGTGAAGACGATGCATAGTTTCCTTGCTGCAACTTACCACTGCGGATATCATCTCTCTTAGCATAACATTGGGCTGCAATATGACCTGTTTTGCCACAGTAGTGGCACACAATACCAGAGTTGTTAGAACCTCTGTTCTGCCATCCACCTCTTCCTCTAAAGCTCCCCCTGCCTCTAAAGTTACCACGACCTCCTGAAACCTGCATATCGCCAAATTGCTGATTCAATCTATTTTGCTGGTTATCACTACCACGTCCTGTACCACGGCCTCTTGAAGAGAACCTACCACGTCCCCTTCCTGAACTGGAGTAGAAAGCCTGGACCTGTTCACCACTTCTTTCAGATGTCTCACTCTGCATGTTGATTTCTTCAGTGATCATTAGAGAGACCAACTCATCGAAATCTGGAAATGGCTTTCTGACATATACGGAAGTTACAAAAGACTTCCAAGCCTTTTCATTGTTAAGTCCACCCAAGGTAGACGACACCAAATCATCATCATCGGGCATTGCATCAATCACTGCCAATGCATCTGCAATGCTCCTTACCTTCAATGCATACTCATTGATAGATATCTTCCCTTTCTTCAATGTATTCAACTCTTGCTTGAGTTGAATCTTTCGTGCCTTTGTATTTACAGAAAACATACTTTCAAGTATGGTCCAAGCTGCATATGCATTCTTTGCATTTCTAATGTGTCCCAGCATATTATTGTCAATTACTGCAGACAACCAATACATGACCTTCTTGTCTTTTGCATTCCATTCCTTTCGTGCCTTTGTCTCTTCTGCAGTTGGAGGATCACTCACCTCCGGCTCCTTTTCTTCACCTGAAACGAACTCGTAGAGGCCTTTTCCAATAAGGAAGTTCGTGACACGAAACTTCCATGATGGGTAGTTGTTCTTGTCGAGCTTCTCAATGATGGGGCTTCCACTGTTCTCTGCCATTATCACAAAATTAATACCAACAGCAAGCAAATCTTCTGCAACCCTTGACCTGTAGTGCACAGTAATACACCAGACAGCCTTTTTCACTATCTGCTCAACAATACATGCAATCTGCAACCAGTTTGTAGATAAACCTTGTGTTTACTCACTGGTAAACACCTTTGAACTTACAGATCTGAAATCTGTAACCTCTGCACCCACGTTCGGTCGATACAGTCGAAGTCATAGTGTACCCTGAAACAATTGTCCGCAACCTTGCGGCTCTAAAACGGGCCCTGAAACAGCCTCAAATACCCAAAATAACTGCGGAAATGCCCTAAAGGGCTTATCTGCACAATACACAGCGCTCTTTGCGCACACCAAATCTCACTGCAATCTGAGATTTTTGCTCATACCCTGCTTCCGGTGCCTCCACAGGCACTATCCAAGAGAAAGAGTTGAAGGATGGGAGAGCTTCTTACCCATGGCCTGCTTGCTCGAACCTTGCTTCTTCTCCTTTGCTTCAACCTTCGAAATCAGCCTCTCTCAATGGCGCGGCTCTGATACCATGTCAAGAATCGCGTGGTGGAGGGGGTTGCTCAAGATGCTGCGCCGAACACACACAGAATGCACAAGGAGAAGCTCATTCAAGAGACAAGAAGAGAGATGGAGGCCAAAACGTTTTCTTGCTGATTTCTTCTTCTTCTTCCACACTCTTTACCATGTACACAAAGTATAGATAAGATACAACATAAAAGGAAAGTGGCCTACTAAGTCAAACAATGCATAACCGACTACACTAGTCGACTGGCGCTATAACTATGCTAGCTGTAAATAGGTGTAACGACTTGAATATAATAAGTAATGAGTCAGTGGCCATGTGAGATGCATAATGACCACCGACATGCTAAGTGTAGACGTGTGGACCCATCTAACCAGGCGGTCCATCATCAATGTCCGCATGTGTTGAGCTTGTCATCTCAACACCACAGTTATTTTGGGCATCTGAGGCCGTTTCAGGGCCCGTTTTAGAGCCGCAAGGTTGCGGACAGTAGTTCCAGGGTACACTGTGACTTTGACTGTATTAACCGAAAGTGGGTGTGCAAGTAACAGATTTCAGATCTGTAAGTTCAAAGGTGTTTACCAGTGAGTAAACACAAGGTTTATCTGCAAATAGGTTGCAGATTTCATGTATTGTTGAGCAGACAGTGAAAAAGGCTGTCTGGTGTATTGCTGTGCACTACAGGTGAAAAATGATCAATCAGGCATCCAAAACATTAGCCCTAGGAAGTGTACCAGCAGGAGGAGAATCTCCGGCCTCTAAAGTTACAGAAAGAAAGAAAGCCTCCTCCAAAGCCTCCTTCATCGGGTATGGAGGTGTCTTGACTACGCTCATCTAGGAGGCAGTGAAGGAAGCACAGGATGCGGAAGAAGGAGGCAGTGAAGGAAGCACAGGATGCAGAAGAAGGAGAAGGAGAAACGCTAGAAAGGTCGCCCCCTCACTAGGACAAGGATAGGTCCACGCGATAGAACTGAGACAGAAGAAGAAGGGGAGGGACAGACAAGCAAAAAGACAACTAGGAAACCCAAGAAGAAGACAACGCAGAGAAAGAAGAAGGATGATGAAGGCAGAAAGAAGGAGAGAGAAGACTTGGAAAGGGCAAAGAAAGAGTCCCAAGGAGAGAGAGAGGACGAAGAGACAGGAGGAGGAGAAGGAAAAAGAAGAATTACAGAAAGCAAAGAAGGCATCGAAACAAGAAGCAGAGGAGAAGAAAAGAAAGGAAAAAGAAGAAAAAGGGAAAAAAAAGGAAGAGTAGAGAAAAGCGGAGGAGGAAAGGAAAAGAAAGGCGGATGAGGAAGAGGAAGAGCTATGAAGGAAGGAGGAAGAGGACCTGGTGGAAGCCACACGCCGGTCCATCAAGCAACAGAGCCGAGCAGATGAATTGGGGAACCTGAGCCCGCATAGAGAAGAAGGGCCAGGGTCTAGCACACAGGTGCTGGAGTTTGTGCCACCTCCAGTCCCTGAGAGCAAGGGCAAGGCCGCGATTCATCCGATTCCTACCCTCTTGGTGCCTTCCGCTGAACCCACCACCATCACCCCTAGCATCCCGACCAGTGCTGAAGTGTCAAACTTCGTGGCATGGATGCAATACTTTATCAATAAAGAGATGGGCTAGGAACAGCACAGAAACCACGGCCACAGGACAAAAGAGGCCAGCTACTAATGCGAAATCTAGGCAAGAGCCTAAAAGGCAGAAGGTAGAAGCCTCAACCTCACCCATCCACGGAACGATTATGCCATCGGCTAATTACGACGAGTACGTCGCCGAGCTGCTCTCCCAATTGGAGAAAGCTAAGGAGGAATGCAAGATAGCCGTGGCTGAGTTGGCAACCGAGAAGGAATCAATGGCTGCCTTCCAGCTGGATAAAACGAGGATGATAGCCATGCAGTAGAGGGAGATCGCAGATCTCAAACAAGAAATGAAGGCTAAGGATGATAGGGAGGAGCACTGGAGACAACAGCTTGAAAACGAGACATAGGAGCTAGTGAAAATGAAAAGAGAGCAAAAGCTCCTCAAGTGCAATACTAGGAGCTCGCTATGAAATCTGCTCAGGTTGATGCGCTTGTGGTTGAGCTGAATGCCAGGGACGAGGAGAGAAAACAAGGCATAAAGGAGCAGCAAGAGGAAATCGAGCGTCTGACAGATCAACTAAACTCTGAAAAAGAAGAGCAAGAGAGGCTAGTCAAGGAGTTGGAAGACCACGAGCAGAAACTCATGATACTAACCCTAAAGCAAGGAGAGAGCTTGGAAGAAATGAATAAAAGAGCAGAGGAGTGGGCTGCCCACAATGAAAAGAGGGTGAAGACACTGTCGCGGCACCTTGCTCTGGTGGAGAAGGAGAAAATCATCGCAGAGAGCAAGGCAAAAGCTGCCCAAGTGGCCTTCCACACTCAATAGAAGGCCTTCCTCAACACCATCCTAGACACCACCCACTCAATGCAAGGAGAGTCGTTGGAGGTGATGCAAAGAAAGCTCGGCATAGCACGAAGAGCCTTACACACTGGATTGCCGATGCCACCCCTACCTGCGGAGGTTAGGCTGAGCTTGGATGAGCAACGAAAATACCTATTGCTGGCCGACCTAACCCCCCAGGAAATCGACGCCCTCGGATTTGAAGAAGAAGCAGCACAAAGAGAACGACAGGGGGAGGAAGCAGAACTTGAAATCAACATGAACCAATTCAGGGAGGATGTAGTTCCACAATCCCCCTCGCCACAGTCTCAAGAGCCACCACAAGAGGACCCATCTGCCGAAAGAAAAGCTGCCTCTAGGAAAAGACACAGAAAGCTAGTAGAGGAAGCCAAGAAACAACTGAGAACCAAACCAACCGTGCTGTCGTCCACACCTCTCCCACCGTGCCCTGATGATCTCCCCGCGGGATTCCACGCAGAACTAGTGTTGTGGGAGATACAGGAACAAGGAAAGGATCCATTCACCTTTAGTTTCCTCCTACCCAACAATCTGCGGAGGGTCTTGCCGCTCAAGCTAATGGATGAGGTAATCGCGGTAGGTGGCCGGTTGGGGCAAAGATGGCTAGAAGAGCGAGAAAAAACCCTGACCTCTTGGGGCACAAAAGCGGCTGATTACTGGCATAACAAAGTTTTTGAAGTCCCACACACTGTACAGGGCTACAAAAGCCAACCCCTGTGGAGGAGGCGAGTATGCAACATCAGCATGCTTGCCTGGATGGCGTTTTGCAACACCCTGCCATTCGAGCGGAACAACCCTACCTACATGGCATACCCTCGAAGGGTAGGGGTGGATTTTGATGCCACCCTCCACGGGCGGTACAACTTTCCTATTATTTATAACTCCACTATAGTGTCCTTCGAGCATGCCCTTCTCTTTACCGCTGAAAGCCTAGATGATTCTATGACATGCTTTCTTGCGGATTTCTCCTCATGCCTTGACCCTGCCTTTGTAACAACTTGTAATTATCTTAGGTTACTCCTTAAGTAGGACCTGACTCCACAAGAGTGCGGCCTACCTCCCCTCTTCTTTGACCCTAATGCTATTGACAACTGCGCCATGGCTCGTCTTATGATGAGGGCTAGCCTCCTCCCCTCTTTTTGCCTAGCCCTCCTGGAAGATATGAATGGCAGCCAATTCACTAGGTGCAATCACTCTTTCCTCTCCACCACTTCTCTTCATTTCCGCATGAATATGAAAGATTACATACAAACTTTCCAGTTTTTGAGCAAATCTATCAGACCCCTTCCCCTCCTCATTCCAATGAAGACAATTAGGCCTGACTGTCATTCCACAATATATTTACAAAAAAAAAAAAGAGAGAGAGGGTGAACTGGAAAGAAGAGACAACAACAAAGACTAGCAAAGCCAAGGGATGAATCTACTACTAAGCAAAGACAAGAGAGAGAGGACTTCACATGACCCACTTGCAACTTTCCTTCGCCTTGTTGTACACCACCGTCACTACACCTAGGGTTCTCCCTAGCCCCTTCCCCACTTCACACTTAGGGCACATCAAGGGCAGGACTTTCAAACCTTTCACCCTAAGATTTGCACCGCACCTCCAACGACACACGAACTAGGTCCTCAAGTGTGGGACATTACCAAGGGCTTGCCCAAGGTTTCGACCCATCTCCCAGTTCCACTGCCACGGGCACCACGCACTACACAGAGAGACAGACACACCCCTTAGGGAGTGCACAACTTTTCTTGCAGGTTATGTTCGAGTTTCAAGAACTGGATACTCACCTGAAGAAGATCACCCACGGTGTCCTTTGATGATCAAAATTCTTTCCATGTGCCGGGCATGACACCATTGCTATTGTTTTAGGAGCTTTTTTGCATTGGAGTGGACGGACCAACGTGCTTCATGTCGCCAACCATCTGCTTGCTAATGGCTACCATGATTGAACCAAATCAAGCAAAAGGAGTACTTAGTACTAGATCTGCCATTAGCATAGATCTTGGAACCTCATCTTCCAAAGATGCATGCCTAATGCCTCAAGATCTACGAATCGCTTATTGATTCCACAAGCCTGAAGATTTTCAATGCAAGGGTGAAGATCTTCAATGCAGCACTGAAGACCTTCAACTCAAAGACAAAGATCTTCAAATCAAAGACACAGATCTTTGATGCGAAGACAAAGCATATCTTTGTCAAGGCAGAGTTCGGGGGGGGGGGGGGGGGGGGGGCTTCTCCAGGATAAATCCCTCCAATACCATCCTCCTAAGGGATTGCTGATTGATCAAGTGTTTCTAATGCTCAAGGGACGACCGGCTACATATTTTCCACCAGCCAACTAGAACCCCAATCAGCCGTCGCAGAATGGAAGCCACAATTGTGTGAGAAATGCCGAGCATCTTCGTGAAGCCCAAAGCACGCCAGAATCTCTCCTGGTCATCACATCATTAAAATCCATCACCTCTCTACGAGTTCCGCCTAGCAGCAGACCCAACTAGCCACTACTTCCCATCACAGTGCCATGGGACTAGCACTTGGCTAGGAGGGGGGTAATTTTTACCGTGTTTACTGCAGCACAGAGGAGCGGGAAAATGGAAAAAAGGAAATAGCAAAAAAGGCGTAGGATAAAAGCAGAAAAAGGCGCCTTGACCGGTAACCAGACCCTGAAAAATTAAAGGTTCGGGCACGACCCTCAGAAAGTCTCAGTGTCGCCCCGAAACAACAAAAGAGTAAAAGGCGCACCATTAAATGTGGAAGCGCTCCCGAATCCTTGTAAAAGAGCGCCAGGCTCGCTCCTGTGCAAATTGTACGCATTAGTTGGGAATAGGATAAATTAGAATGGTGGTTAGAATAGGATAAATTGTTGAGATGACAAGCTCAACACATGCGGACATTGATGATGGACCGCCTGGTTAGATGGGTCCACACGTCTACACTTAGCACGTTGGTGGTCATTATGACTCTCACATGGCCACTGACTCATTACTTATTATATTCAGGTTGTTACACCTATTTACAGCTGGCATAGTTATAGCGCCAGTCGACTAGTGTAGTCGGTTATGCATTGTTTGACTTAGTAGGCCACTTTCCTTTTATGTTGTATCTTATCTATACTTTGTGTACATTGTAAAGAGTGTGGAAGAAGAAGAAGAAATCAGCAAGAAAACGTTTTGGCCTCCATCTCTCTTCTTGTCTCTTGAGTGAGCTTCTCCTTGTGCATTCTGTGTGTGTTCGGTGCAGCATCTTGAGCAACCCCCTCCACCACGCGATTCTTGACATGGTATCAGAGCCGCGCCATTGAGAGAGGCTGATTTCGAAGGCTGAAGTGAAGGAGAAGAAGCAAGGTTCGAGCAAGCAAGCTACGGGTAAGAATCTCTCCCAGTCTTCCACTTCTTCTCTTGGATAGTGCCTGTGGAGGCACCGAAAGCAGGGCAGAGCAAAAATCTCAGATTGCAGTGAGATTTGGTGTGCGCAAAGAGCACTGTATATTCTGCAAATAAACCCTTTAGGGCTTTCCCGCAGTTATTTTGGGCATTTGAGGCCGTTTCAGGGCCCGTTTTAGAGCCGCAAGGTTGCGGACAGCAGTTTCGGGGTACACTGTGACTTCGACTGTATTGACCGAACGTGGGTGCGCAGGTTACAGATTTCAGGTCTGTAAGTTCAAAGGTGTTTACCAGTGAGTAAACACAAGGTTTATCTGCAAACTGGTTGCAGATTGCATGTATTGTTGAGCAGACAGTGAAAAAGGCTGTCTGGTGTACTGCTGTGCACTACAGGTCAAGTGTTGCAGAAGATTTGCTTGTTGTTTGGTATTATTTTTGTGATAATGGTAGAGAATAGTGGAAGCCCCATCATTGATAAGCTCGACAAGAACAACTACCCATCCTGGAAGTTTCGTGTCACGAACTTCCTTATTGGAAAATGCCTCTACGAGTTTGTTTCAGGTGAAGAAAAGGAGTCGGAGGTGAGTGATCCTCCAATTGCAGAAGAGACAAAGGCACGAAAGGAATGGAATGCAAAAGACAAGAAGGTCATGTATTGGTTGTCTGCAGTAATTGACAATAATATGCTGGGACACATTAGAAATGTAGAGAATTCATATGCAGCTTGGACCATACTTGAAAGTATGTTTTCTGTAAATACAAAGGCACGAAAGATTCAACTCAAGCAAGAGTTGAATACATTAAAGAAAGGGAAGATGTCTATCCATGAGTATGCACTGAAGGTAAGAAGCATTGCAGATGCATTGGCAGCGATTGATGCAATGCCCGATGATGATGATTTGGTGTCGTCTACCTTGGGTGGACTTAACAATGAAAAGGCTTGGAAGTCTTTTGTAACTTCTGTATATGTTAGAAAGCCATTTCCAGATTTCGATGAGTTGGTCTCTCTAATGATCACTGAAGAAATCAACATGCAGAGTGAGACATCTGAAAGAAGTGGTGAACAGGTCCAGGCTTTCTACTCCAGTTCAGGAAGGAGACGTGGCAGGTTCTCTTCAAGAGGCCGTGGTACAGGACGTGGTAGTGACAACCAGCAAAATAGATTGAATTAGCAATTTGGCGATATGCAGGTTTCAGGAGGTCGTGGTAACTTTAGAGGTAGGGGGAGCTTTAGAGGAAGAGGTGGATGGCAGAACAGAGGTTCTAACAACTCTGGTATTGTGTGCCACTACTGTGGCAAAACAGGTCATATTGCAGCCCAATGTTATGCTAAGAAAGATGATATCCGCAGTGGTAAGTTGCAGCAAGGAAACTATGCATCGTCTTCACGACAGAATGAAGACAAAAATGAACGTTTGTTCGTTATGCAGCATATGCTGAATGCTGTTACAGGAAAGGGAACACATGAAGATGTTTGGTATGTTGATTCAGGTGCATCCAATCATATGACCAGCCATGCAGAATGGTTTGGAGAGATGCAGGATTTGCAGAATGCAGGTTATGTGCAGACGGGTGATGACTCATGCCACCCAATTTCACACATTGGAAAAGTTCCCTTGTCCTTGCATGATGGTAAGACAAAGAGTCTTTCAGATGTATTGCATGTGCCATCTATTACAAAGAACTTGGTGTCAATCGGTCAAATGGTAGAGCAAGGGCTGCAAGTCAGATTTAATGCAAAGGGCTGCTTTGTAGAAGACTTCAATGACAAGTGCAGGTTGGTAGCAAAGGGAAGTAGAGTTGGACGTATGTTCACTCTAGATGCTGGAATTCCTACTATGAATGCTGCTATGTATGCCAAAGGAAAAGGTGTTGTTGCAGACATTGAAATTTGGCACAAACGCATTGGACATGCAAATGTACAAAGGCTGAAATTAATGCAGTCCAAAGGGTTGGTTACAGGTTTGGCTACATTTAAAGTTGCAGAATTTCAGAAGGTATGTGAAGCATGTCAGTTTGGTAAGCAGGCAAGACAACCCTTTTCACATGACAGAGATGTAAGCAGAAATGTCCTTGATGTTGTGCATACAGACATTTGGGGGCCTACACAAAATGTATCTCTTGGAGGTAGTTCATACTTCGTCACATTCATTGATGATTGTTCTAGAAATCTGTGGGTATATTTTATGAAGGAAAAGAGTGAAGCTTTTGAGCACTTTAGAACTTTCAAGGCTGCAGTTGAAAGAGAAACAGGCTTGAAAGTAAAGTGCTTGAGGTCAGATGGAGGGGGAGAGTACCTCTCCAATGAGTTCAGTGATTTTCTGAGGTCTCATGGGATAAAGAGACAGTTCACATGCAGGTATACCCCACAGCAAAATGGGGTTGCAGAAAGGAAAAACAGGCATATTGCAGAAGTTGCACGCGCCTTGATGGCTGAAAAGAATATGCCTAAGCATTTTTGGTCTGAGGCTGTTATACTGCTGTTTATATTATGAACAGAACTCCCACAGCTGCAGTTCATGGTATGACCCCCGAAGAATGTTTTACAGGTAAGAAGCCTGATGTTTCACACTTGAAAGTATTTGGCTGCATTGCGTATGTTCATGTGCCAGATGAGTTGCGGAAGAAATTGGATCCAAAGGCTGAAAAGTGTGTCTTTATTGGATACTCTTTAGAGCAGAAAGGGTATCGCTGTTACAACCCTGTCACATGTAAGTTCAGAGTGAGCAGGGATGTCATCTTTGATGAAATGAGCAGTTGGTATGCATCTAGTGGTGATGCATTGGATGTTGATGATGATCATGACACTCATGTGCAGGCTGAAAGGCAAGAATCACGGACTCTTAGTGGACCAGAGACATCATCTGGTAGTCCTTGGTCTGGGAGACTAAGGAGTACCTCTACATCTTCGAGTGCATCTAGTAGCACTACAGGTAAAGACAAAGGAAAGAATAAAGTGTCAGAAGGCATTGATGCAGTTCTTGATGGAGACTCCAGTGGCTCAGAGAGCTTGGATGATGAGCTTGGCATTCCTTCAGTGAGGACTCCAGGTGTGCAGAGAGCACGCGTTAATGCAAAGACTCCATTGAGTGATCCAGTGGTACGCAGGTCTAGCAGGGTGAGATACCCTGTTAAAAGATTTGGTTTTGAAGGTTATGCAGCTCACCATTATGCTTATATGGTGAAACTAGTTGAGGATGTTGAGCCCACATGTTTTGAGGAGGCTGTTGGTCATGCTCATTGGGATGCAGCAATGGATGAGGAGATGGCTGCATTAGAGGCCAATAAGACTTGGGATCTAGTATCATTGACGAAGGGAAAGAAAGCTATTGGATGTAAGTGGGTTTATAAGATTAAGCACAATGCAGATGGTTCTATTAGCAGGTACAAAGCTAGGCTGGTTGCAAAAGGCTATGCCCAGACATATGGCATAGATTATGATGAAACCTTCAGTCCAGTTGCTAGGATGGCAACTGTCAGATGTGTGATTGCTTTGGCAGCAGCCAAAGGTTGGAGGTTGCAGCAAAAGGATGTAAAGAATGCCTTCTTGCATGGTGATTTTCAGGAAGAAGTGTATATGGATCAGCCAGCAGGTTATGAAGATTTAGAGCATCCCATGTATGTGTGCAGGTTGAAGAAGGCACTCTATGGGCTCAAGCAAGCACCTAGAGCATGGTCTGACAAGATCAGAGAATATCTTGTTAATATTGGCTTTTATGTTTCTGATGCTGATCACTCACTTTATGTGAGAAAGGGAGATGCAAGTTTGGTCATCATAGTCATCTATGTGGATGACTTGATTATTACAGGTGATAGTGATAGTGGGATTGCTGAAGTCAAGGGTTGTTTAAAGATGAAGTTTGAGATGAAGGATTTAGGTGAACTAAGGTACTTCCTTGGCATTGAGGTGATCAGATGTGATGATGGTATATGGCTGTCCCAAAGACAGTATGGCTTGGATATGTTGTCCAAGTATGGTATGGCTGCATGCAAACCACTTTCAGTCCCGTTGGAGCAGAATGTAAAGCTGAGTGCTGATGTTGGGGATGAGATAGAAGACCCTACTATGTTCAGGAGGATAGTGGGGAGTTTGATCTACATGACCATTACAAGGCCAGACTTGAGCTACGCTGTTGGTCTTGTGAGTCAGTTTATGCAAGTACCTAGAAAGCCGCATTTGGATGCAGTCAGACGCATATTGAGATATGTAAAGTCCACATTAGATTATGGACTTTTCTATGAGGCAGGTACAGATGTACATGTGTTTGGATACAAAGATGCAGATTGGGCTGGTAGCATGTCTGATAGAAGATCTACCAACGGATACATGTTCTCTCTTGGTAGTGCAGCAGTTGCTTGGAGCAGCAAAAAGCAATCTACAGTTGCTTTGTCGAGTACAGAGGCTGAGTATAGAGGTGTTGCTGTTGCAGCATGTGAGGTAGTATGGCTGCAAAAGCTATTGGCTGATTTGGATGTGCAGGTGGAAGGTCCAATTGTCATTTATTGTGACAACATGAGCAGTATACAGTTGGCTAGGAACCCTGTGTTCCATGCCAGGACAAAACATATTGAGGTACACTACCACTTTGTGAGAGAGAAGGTACTAGCAGGTGAGATTGACTTGGTGTATGTCAGCACACAGGATCAGATAGCTGACATCTTCACGAAGGCATTGGGTACAGAGAAGCTTCAAAAGTTTCGAAGCTTACTTGGAGTTGCAGAGATGCAGTTGAGCTTGAGGGGGAGTGTTGAGATGACAAGCTCAACACATGCGGACATTGATGATGGACCGCCTGGTTAGATGGGTCCACACGTCTACACTTAGCACGTTGGTGGTCATTATGACTCTCACATGGCCACTGACTCATTACTTATTATATTCAGGTTGTTACACCTATTTACAGCTGGCATAGTTATAGCGCCAGTCGACTAGTGTAGTCGGTTATGCATTGTTTGACTTAGTAGGCCACTTTCCTTTTATGTTGTATCTTATCTATACTTTGTGTACATTGTAAAGAGTGTGGAAGAAGAAGAAGAAATCAGCAAGAAAACGTTTTGGCCTCCATCTCTCTTCTTGTCTCTTGAGTGAGCTTCTCCTTGTGCATTCTGTGTGTGTTCGGTGCAGCATCTTGAGCAACCCCCTCCACCACGCGATTCTTGACATAAATTGTATGCATTAATTGTATGCATTAGTTACAGGCCATGTAAAAACGAGAAAAAGGGGATGACCGCCCATGGGATTTTAGGGTTTGTATATAAAGGTCAAAAAGTGAATGGAAACTCATTCTTTTTGGTGTGTGGCAAAAGGAGTCTTCTTCTTCCTCTCTTCTTCTCTCCTTCTTGCTTGTGTGTGCTCTTGAGAGAGGGATTGTGAGAGTGTGAGGGAGTGAGTGTGTGGGAGTGAGGGATCAAGAGGGTGAAGCTCTTCACCATCTCCTCTTCTCTTCTCCTCTTCTCTTCTCTTCTCTTGCGCGCACGGCTATGGAGGATGGAGCTTGGAGATGGAGGAGGATGAGCTAGCATCAAGAATCATGGAGCTATTGGAGTGCAAGAGAGAGGAGGGTACTCGATCAAGCATCAAGGTAAGCTCACAACACTCGTAGGATTGATGGCGCATCGGCTAGGTGAGAGAAAGCCATTAGAGCTCGCTTGGAACAATTGAAACAATAAGCGGTCCGTGGGTCTTGGCGGTTGAGTGAAAGCTCCCACAAGCACTACAACCCAGCAAACTAGTTGAGACCATTGGCTAAGGAGTGAAAAATTAGGAGAGAAGCAAGCACTTAGCAATCTCCTCACACCACTAGTGACCACCCCTGTAACTTTGAGCCTAGGACATATGCTTAGCCAGCATTCGATGCTATGGCAAGAGCTAAAACAATGGGTGAAAGGATCGATAGATCAAACTGCCACTAACTTGCATGTGCATGATGCAATGACACAAATATCGAGTCTGACATTGCACTCAGTACCCAAATCCTTACACATTGGTACTTTTGGGGAAGGCATTGAAATGCATGTAGTCTTCTGGCAGATACCACAAGGAAAGGAATTGTAAACATGGGAGCAGGAGTTAGTGTACTTAGCCGTGCAGTGCTCTAGGCTTGGGGTAGGAGATCTACTTAGGTAGCATCTGACACTATGGTAGGAGCTAAAGCAATGGGTGGAAGGATCGATAGAGCAAGATGCCAGTGACTTGCATGAGCACAATGTAGTGACACAAATACTAAGTCTGACACTACACTTAGTACCCAATTCCTTACAGGCTAATGCTTTTGGAAAAGGTACTAAAACGCATGCAATCTTTTCGGTCTTAGCTCTAGGAGATATCACAAGGAAAGGGATTGTAGACACATGGGTAGGAGTCAGTATACTTAGCCACGCAGTGCTCAAGGCTTGGGGTAGGCTTGGGGTAACCCGCCTATCGAGAATCCAAGGTTCAGTGTCACACTAGCTAACGAAATGAAAAGTAAAGCCATTTGGAGTGATGAATAATTGGCCATTGAAGACTGCAAGAGTCCACTTCTCCATAGACTTCATAGTCATGAAGGGAGTGGAATACAATATCTTGTTTGTTGAGATAACAAGCTCAACACATGCGGACATTAATGATGGACTGCGTGGTTAGATGGGTCCACACATCTACACTTAGCACGTTGGTGGTCATTATGACTCTCACATGGCCACTGACTCATTAGTTATTATATGTAGGTTGTTACACCTATTTACAGCTGGCATAGTTATAGTGCCAGTCGACTAATGTAGTCGGTTATGCATTGTTTGACTTAGTAGGCCACTTTCCTTTATGTTGTATCTTATCTATACTTTGTGTACATTGTAAAGAGTGTAGAAGAAGAAGAAGAAACCAGCAAGAAAACGTTTTGGCCTCCATCTATCTTCTTTTCTCTTGAGTGAGCTTCTCCTTGTGCATTTTGTGTGTGCTCGGTGCAGCATCTTGAGCAAGTCCCCCCACCACGCGATTCTTGACATGGTATCAAAGCTACACCATTGATTGAGGTTGGTTTTGAAGGCTAAAGCAAAGGAGAGGAGCCAAGGATTCAAGCAAGCAAGCAACGGGTAAGAATCTCTTCTATTCTCTGCTTCTTCTCTTGGAAAGTGCTTGTGGAGGCACCCGAAGCAGGGCAGAGCAAAAATCTCAGATTGCAGTGAGATTTGGTGTGTGCGAAGAGCGCTGTGTATTCTGCAGATTAGCCCTTTTGGGCCTTCCCACTGCTATTTTGGCCATCTGAGGTCATTTCAGGCCTCGTTTTAGACTCGCAAGGTTGCATATAGCAGTTCAAGATACCTTGCAATTTCAGCTGTGTCTGCCGTATACAGGTGCATAGGTTACAGATTTCAGATCTGTAAGTTCAAAGGTGAATACCAACGAATAAACACAAGGTTTATCTACAAACTGGTTGCAGAATGCATGTATTGTTGAGTAGAAGGTAAAAAAGGCTGTCTGGTGTATTGCTGTGTACTACAAGTCGAGGGTTGCAGAAGATTTGGTTGCTGTTTGGTATTAATTTTGTGATAATGGCAGAGAACAGTGGAAACCCCATCATTGAGAAGCTCGATAAGAACAACTACCCTTCATGGAAGTTCCGTGTCACGAACTTCCTTATTGGAAAAGGCCTCTACGAGTTTATTTCAGGTGAAGAAAAGGAGCCGGAGGTGAGTGATCCTCCAACTGCAGAAGAGACAAAAGCACATAAGGAATGGAATGCAAAAGACAAAAGGTCATGTATTGGCTGTCTGCAGTAATTGATAATAATATGCTGGGACATATTAGAAATGCAGAGAATTCATATACAGCTTGGACCATACTTGAAAGTATGTTTTCCGTAAATACAAAGGCACAAAAGATTCAACTCAAGCAAGAGTTGAATACATTGAAGAAAGGGAAGATGTATATCAATGAGTATGCACTGAAGGTAAGGATCATTGCAGATGCCTTGGCAGCGATTGATGCAATGCCCGATGATGATGATTTGATGTCGTCTACCTTGGGTGGACTTAACAATGAAAAGGCTTGGAAGTCTTTTGTAACTTCCATATACGTCAGAAAGCCATTTCCAGATTTCTATGAGTTGGTCTCCCTTATGATCACTGAAGAGATCAACATGCAGAGTGAGACATCTGAAAAAAGTGGTGAATAGGTCCAAGCTTTCTACTCCAGTTCAGGAAGGGGACGTGGTAGGTTCTCTTCAAGAGGCCATGGTACAGGACGTGGTAGTGACAACCAGCAAAACAGATTGAATCAACAATTTGGTGATATGCAGGTTTTAGGAGGTCATGGTAACTTTAGAGGCAGGGGGAGCTTTAGAGGAAGAGGTGGATGGTAGAACAGAGGTTAACAACTCTGGTATTGTGTGTCACTACTGTGGCAAAACACGTCATATTGCAGCCCAATGTTATGCTAAGAAAGATTATATTCACAGTGGTAAGTTGCAGTAAGGAAACTATGCATCGTCTTCACGACAGAATGAAGACAAAAATGAATGTCTATTTGTTATGCAACATATGCTGAATGCTGTTATAGGAAAGGTGTTAGAAGTCAAGCTCACTTCAGTCCGTCTTTATGAGTGACTGACATCTGTGACAGCTAGTGTGTGTGTACAGCTGTCTCCATGTGATTACATTGAATAAGTCGGGTATGTGTTAGTCAGTGACCTGACTAGAGTTCATCAATTAGGTCTACACCTAGTCTAGTTTACTTTTACACTGTATTGTGTACTTCTCAGTTAGTTCTTGAATAATGAAAAAAACATAATGAGAGCCTGAAGGCTCATGGATATGGAGTATTCCCTATCTCTCTCTCCCATCTTTGAACATGGTATCAGAGCAGGACTTGGTGGACTTCTTGGAGCAGGAGGCAGTGAAAATGACATACAGAAGCTGAAGCCTTAGGTCTTTTCAAAACAGGCAGGCTGCCATTGTCAATGGGAAGGTAGGCATTGTGTGATTGCTCATTCTATGGTTCAAGCTACTGTCTGTAGCTTGCTTAGAGTCTTGAGAAGGGAGTATTGAGCACTAATTAGTGCCTCATCATCAACATAATCATCAAAACGTACTGCAGCAAGTTCTAGATAGGTTTGCGTGGTTGCGCCTGCTGCCATAAAGGCCCTCCATGGCTGGGATGTAGGGTATAGTGCATACTATAGTTGATAGGCAGCTTAGATACACACTTTGCAAGAGTTGTTGATGACTTTGAAGCCTAATACGTGACTGTGAACTCTTTTATGAGGTGCTGGAGTGATACACATATCTGAATCTAAAGTAGACATGTTGGAATCTGTGATAGGACAGTATGTGTGAGGTCTTGTTTGATACATTGAAGCTACATGAAATGTATTTTGGCTTCTATTAAAGTATTGATATGTCCAGGAAATATTATGTATCATCTCTCATGCTTATGGACTGAAGTTTGGCACAAAAAAGAATTCAGACTTGGCATGTTTTAATGGCAAAAAACTGTCATTAAATAGTGGACAACAAGCATCACCTTCCACTGAAGCATTACATGCTACCTTGGGCACCGGTCATCTACATGAGGTGACATATGTATGCTAAGTTTTTAGAGGATCAAAGAGAGCTCTGGATATTACTGAATGCTGAAGTTTTGGAGTTGAAGCAAATGCAATTTCATCTTCTTGGCTGAATATAGACTATAAATGCAATGTATGACTTGGCTCATTGAAGGCAAGAAGCCTAGAGTTACCTGCATAGTCATGTATTGACTCTGTCACACTGGAACAAATGTATGACATGATTTGAAGACATTTTGGAGGTGCTTAAAGCTTGTTATGCTGATTTTTGGTTGACTGCAACCTACAACCAAATTAGTTGACACTTTTACTTGCTGTTTATGCACTGTTTTGTGCTTATAAAGACATATTTGGAGTGACATATGTACTAGCAACTATCTGGGAAATTCTGGGACATGTATGACATGTATGCATGTTGTTTTTGGACTTGAATTCATTGCTGGTTATACACAGTCTACAGTTTTCAGACTGCATCTTTGGTCCCTGGCAGTGAGGTTGTAGGAGTTTAAACTGAAGCAAATACATAGCATATGTATTGAATGTTTTACCTACGGGTTGGACCATTTGTTTTGGGACTGTTTTGGGTTATCAATATACCCTGGTTTTTTACTGCAATTAGTTGCAGAAAACTATCATAAACTGTTGTGGAATGAACTTGGTCAGTCATACTTATTGGTTTGCAGGTAGTTAAATATCTGACTGACAGTCTATTGCATCATGACTAATGCACATGGGACTGATAATATCACTCAAATAGTTGGAGAGAAGTTAGACAACAAGAACTTTGCATTATGGAAGTTTAGAATGAAGAACTTTCTAGTTGCCAGGGGTTATTGGGATCTATGTACAGGAGATGAGGCTGCTCATGAGTTGCCTACAACGAATCCAACTAATGAATAGAAAAGAGCTCATAGGCTATCGAATGAGAGAGCATGCAAGGTGCTGCATTGGTTTTCTCTATGTATATCTATGCTATGGTAATTCAAATCACTGGATGTGAGACTCCGAAGGATGCTTGGGACATACTGATGAAAAATTATGGAACCATGACACATGCACGAAAGATCCAGTTGAAACAACAGTTCAACAACATGTCTAGGAATAGCTGGAGAAACCAGGTGTATACCACAAAGATTAAAACCATAGCCGATCAACTTGCTACCATTGGCTCAAGTGTATCAGAAGATGATATGATTGTTGTTGCCTTGAATCGATTAGGGAAAGAGTACAAAGCTTTTGACACATCTATTTCTGTTAGAGAAGAGCCTCTTACCTGGGAAGAGCTAGTTGCTTTGTTGCTGCATGAGGAGGTCAAACTTGGTTTGAATACATGTTCCAGTGCATCTATGAGTAGAGACACTGTGCTATACTCTAGCCGGTGTGGCAGAGGATTTAGAGGTCATGGTTCATTTCGAGGTCATGGTGACACTTGTAATGCTTATGGACAGCAGCAGTAGCAGGGTAATTGGCATGGTGCAAATATACAAGGCCAGTGTGGATCTGGCGGGTTTAGAGGCAGGGGGAGATCACCCCGTGGTAGAGGTGGTGGATCTGGTTCATGGCAGTCATCTGATCAGTCCAACAGGGACAAGGATTGCCATTATTGCAGTAGGTATGGGCACATTGCAAAAGACTGTTACAAGAAGCAGGGAGATATGAAGGCAAAGGGCAGACATCATGGACACTTTGCATCTTCCAGTGGTGCTCATGATGAGCAAGTTGATAGACTCTTTGCCATGCAGCATGTATCCAAAAATGCATCGAGACATAATAGAGATGATAGATGGTACATTGACTCTGGAGCGTCAAACCACATGACACCTCATGGAGAGTGGTTTGATGAGATGGTTGCAGGTATACATGGTCATGTATGTATTCAGGATGACACCTAACATGACACAAAGCATAAAGGGATTGTTCCTCTCATGATGCCTGATGGCAAGAAGAAAGGCCTGCATGATGTATTACATGTACTGACCATAACAAAGAATCTTTTGACTGTGGGTCAAATGGCAGAATAGAATCTGCAAGTGAGATTTAACAAAGATGGATGTTTCATTGAGGAGTATGGAAATGACTGCAAGCTAATTGCCAAGGGCAGAAGGGATGGCAGGATGTTTACATTGGATGCAACCATTCCGGGACTTAAGGCAGCCATGTTTGCTCATGATGAGAGTGCCCTTCGGGATGTAGAGATTTGGCACAAGCAGATTGGACATGTCAATGCGCAAAAGCTGAAATCTATGCAGCAGAAGGAAGTAGTACTTGGATTACCCAAATTCAAGTATAATGACTTTGGTCATGTATGCCCTGCATGTCAGTTTGGGAAGCAGGCACGGTTTCCTTTCATGAGACATGTAAAAAACAGCACTAGGCCTTTACAGTTGGTGCATTCTGATGTCTGGGGTCCTTCACATAATGCTTCTTTTGGAGGTGCACAGTATTATGTATCATTTATTGATGATTTCAGCAGGTACACTTGGCTTTATATTTTGAAGCATAAAGATGATGTGTTTGATGCATTCAAAGACTTCAAGAAGCATGTAGAAAATGAGGTGGGCTGCTACATATCTTGTTTGAGATCAGATGGAGGAGGTGAATATGTCTCTAATTACTTTGACAGGTATCTTGGTAAATATGGGATCATAAGACAACTCACATGTAGCTATACACAGCAGCAAAACGGTGTTGTAGAGAGGAAAAACAGGGTCCTGATGGAATCAGCTAGAGCTATGCTGAATGAGAAATGTCTGCCAAATGGTTATTGGGCTGAAGCAGTGATGACTGCTGTCTATGTGCTGAATCGAACCCCTACAGCAGGGATTCATGATGTCACTCCATATGAGAGGCTGTATAGTCATAAACCTGATATTTCGCACTTGAAGGTATTTGGCAGCATTGCATATGTACATATACCGAATGAGAAGAGGAAGAAACTGGAACCTAAGGCAGTGAAGAGTGTGTTTGTGGGATATGCATAGGAACGGAAAGCTTATAAGTGTTATGTACCTTCTACGCATGAAACACTCATAAGCAGAGATGTGGTATTTGATGAGTTAGCATCTTGGTATGGGAATCCTGTTGCAGTGCCTACTGATGGCTCACCCAGTATGAGTCGTGCTGAAAATACTCTTGCAGAGAGTACTTCCATGAGTGGTCAAACAGGTGATGTATCATCTATAGTGAGTCCTTGGACAGGATGATTGCATAGTCACACTACTGCATCCACTGACACGGATATGTCAATGAGGGGGAGAACAGATAAGGGAAAAGAAAAGGTTTTTGAAGATGTAATAGGTCCACTCACTGTAGGTTATGACTCATCTAGCACTGACAGCTTAGACAGTGAATTGGGGATTCCATCTGTTATGACGCCAGGTGCTAGGCAGAGTCGTTATGTGCCGCCTCATGAGAGGCAAGCTCACAGTGAGCCATAGCTCAGGAGATCAGAGAGGGTTAGACTACCTGTTGATAGGTACACTTACACCGGATATTCAACCCATCATTATGCTTATATGATGAAAGTAACAGGTTTTAGAGAACCAAGTAAGTTTGATGAGGCAGTTGCAGATGAAGATTGGCGTGCTGCTATGGATGAGGAATATTCAGCTTTGGCTGAAAATGGCACATGGGATTTGGTACAATTGCCTGAGGGCAAAACACCTATTGGCTGCAAGTGGGTATATAAGGTAAAATGTAAATCAGATGGATCATTGGAAAGATACAAGGCCAGGCTGGTTGCAAAAGGGTATGCGCAGCAATATGGTCTTGATTATGAGGAGACTTTCAGCCCTGTAGCAAAGATGGCTACAGTTAGAACTGTGATTGCTTTGGCAGTAGCTAGAGGCTAGAAACTATGGCAGATGGACGTTAAGAATGCCTTTTTGAATGGAGAGTTATAGGAAGAAGTTTACATGGAACAACCTGAAGGCTATGTGCATCCAGAATTTCCAGCACATGTATGCCAGCTGAAAAAGGCATTATATGGGCTGAAATAGGCACCCAGAGCATGGAATGATCGCATTAGCAGTTATTTGCAGCAACATGGTTTTCGATTGGGTGATGCTGATCATAGTTTGTTTGTGAAGAAGACAAATCGTGGCTATGTATTCCTAGTTGTCTATGTTGATGACTTGATCATTACAAGAGATTATGAAAGTGGGATTGCTGAAGTAAAGACATGTTTACAGGCTGAGTTTAAGGTTAAGGACCTAGGAGAGCTGAAATATTTTTTGGGGATTGAGGTTGTCTCTACACCTCAAGGCATATGACTGCTACAGAAGCAGTATGCTCAGGACATGCTACAGAAATATGGTATGGCTAATTGTAAGCCTATGGATATACCTTTAGAGCAGAATGTCAAGCTGCAGATTGATGTTGGGACAGAGATTGGGAATGTTACCATGTACAGACAAATGGTAGGCAGCTTGATCTATCTCACGATCATTAGACCTGACTTGAGTTATGTTGTGGGGCTGATCAGTCAGCTCATACAGAAGCCTCGCAAACCACACTTGGATGCAGTCAGGAGAATTCTGAGATATGTAAAGAGTACCATAGATCATGGGCTATTTTATGCATATGGGAAACCCCTTGAGTTGATGGGGTATACTGATGCTGACTGGGCTGGTTGCACTTATGACAGGAGGTCAACCAGTGGCTATGCATTTGGATTGGGTAGTAGTATGATCAGTTGGCAGAGTAAGAAACAATCTACAGTTGCATTGTCCAGTATGGAAGTAGAGTATCGTGGTGCGGCTTTAGTGGCCTGTGAAGCTATGTGGTTGTTTACAGAAGTTGCTGAATGACTTGGGAGTACACTTGGACAGCAAAGTAAGGCTGTACTGTGACAATTTAAGCAGTGTCATGTTAGCAAGCAATCTTGTTTATCATGCAAGATTGAAACACATTGAGGTTCACTACCATTTCATCAAGGAAATGGTTTTAGCAGATTAGATTGACTTGGAGCATGTGAAGACTAAAGACCAGGTAGCAAACATCTTTACCAAATCACTTGGTAAAGATAAGTTCATTCACTTTAGACAGCTACTTGGAGTGATGCAGATGATTTGAGTTTTGTTTTGAGCTTGAGGGTGAGTGTTAGAAGTCAAGCTCACTTCAGTCCGTCTTTATGAGTGACCGACATCTGTGACAACTAGTGTGTGTGTACAGTTGTCTCCATGTGATTACATTGAATAAGTCGGCTGTTGGACTAGAATTAGTCAGTTAGGTCTACACTTAGTCTAGTTTACTTTTACATTGTATTGTGTACTTCTCAGTTAGTTCTTGAATAATGAAAAAAACATAATGAGAGCCTGAAGGCTCATGGATATGGAGTATTCCCTGTCTCTCTCTCCCATCTTTGAACAAAAGGGAACACATGATGATGTTTGGTATGCTGATTCAGGTGCATCCAATCATACGACCAGCCATGCAGAATGGTTTGGAGAGATGCATGATTTGCAAAATATAGGTTATGTGCAGACGGGTGATGATTCATGCCACCCAATTTCACACGTTGGAAAAGCTCCCTTGTCCTTCCATGATGGTAAGACAAAGAGTCTTTCAGATGTATTACATGTGCCATCTATTAGAAAGAACTTGGTGTCAGTCGGTCAAATGGTAGTAGAGCAAGGGCTGCAAGTCAGATTTAATGCAAAGGGCTGCTTTGTAGAAGAATTCAATGACAAGTGCATGTTGGTTGCAAAGGGAAGTAGAGTTTACTCTGGATGCTGGGATTCCTACTATGAATGCTAAAGGAAAAGGTGTGTTGCAAATATTGAAATTTGGCACAAACCCATTGGACATGCAAATGTACAAAGGCTGAAATTAATGCAGTCCAAAGGGTTGGTTACAGGTTTGCCTACATTTAGAGTTGCAGAATTTCATAAGGTATGCGAAGCATGTCAGTTTGGTAAGCAGGCAAGACAACCCTTTTCACATGACAGAGATGTAAGCAGAAATATCCTTGATGTTGTGCATACAGATATTTGGGGGCCTACACAAAATGTATCTCTTGGAGGCAGTTCATACTTTGTTACATTCATTGATGATTGTTCTAGAAAGTTGTGGGTATATTTTATGAAGGAAAAGAGTGAAGTGTTTGAGCACTTTAGAACTTTCAAGGCTGCAGTTGAAAGAGAAACATGCTTGAAAGTAAAGTGCTTGAGGTCAGATGGAGGGGGAGAGTACCTCTCGAATGAGTTCAGTGATTTTTTGAGGTCTCATGGGATAAAGAGACAATTCACATGCAGGTATACCCCACAGCAAAATGGGGTTGCAGAAAGAAAAAACATGCATATTGCAGAAGTTGCATGCTGAAAAGAATATGCCTAAGAATTTTTTGTCTGAGGCTGTTCATACTACTGTTTATATTATGAACAGAACTCCCACAGTTGCAGTTCATGGTATGACTCCTGAAGAATGCTTTACTGGTAAGAAGCCTGATGTATCGCACTTGAAGGTATTTGGCTGTGTTGCATACGTTCATGTGCCAGATGAGCTACGGAAGAAGCTTGATCCAAAGGTTAAAAAATGTGTTTTTATTGGATACTCTTTAGAGCAGAAAGGGTATCGTTGTTATAACCTTGTCACATGTAAGTTCAGAGTGAGCACGGATATCATCTTTGATTAAATGAGCAGATGGTATGCATCTAGTGGTGATGCATTGGATGATGATGATGATCATGACACTCATGTGCAGGCTAAAAAGCAAGAATCACAGACTCTTAGTGGACCAGAGACATTATCTGGTAGTCCTTGGTCTGGGATACTAACGAGTAGATCTACATCTTCAGGTGCATCTAGTAGCACTACATGTAAAGACAAAGGACAGAATAAAGTGTCAGATGGCATTGATGTAGTTCTTGATGGAGACTCCAGTGGCTCAGAGAGCTTGGATGATAAGCTTGGTATTCCTTCTGTCAGGACACTAGGTGTACAGAGAGCTCATAGTAATGTAAAGGCTCCATTGAATGATCCGGTGGTACACAGATCTAGCAGGGTCAGATACCCTATTAAAAGATTTGGTTTTGAGGTTATGTAGCTCACCATTATGCTTATATGGTGAAACTAGTTGAGGATGTTGAGCCCACATGTTTTAAGGAGGCTGTTGGTCATGCTCATTGGGATGCAGCAATGGATGAGGAGATGGCTGCATTAGAGGCCAATAAGACTTGGGATCTAGTATCATTGTTGAAGGGCAAGAAAGCTATTGGATGTAAGTGGGTTCATAAGGTTAAGCACAATGAAGATGGTTCTATTAGTAGGTACAAAGCTAGGCTGGTTGCAAAAGGCTATGCCCAAACATATGGCATAGATTATGAAGAAACCTTCAGTCCAGTTGCTAGGATGGCAACTGTCAGATGTGTGATTGCTTTGGCAGCAGCCAAAGGTTGGAAGTTGCAGCAAATGGATGTGAAGAATGCCTTCTTGTATGGTGATTTGCAAGAAGAAGTGTATATGGATCAACCAGTAGGTTATGAAGATTTAGAGCATCCCATGTATATGTGTAGGTTGAAGAAGGCGCTCTATAGGCTCAAGCAAGCACCTAGAGCATGGTCTAACAAGATCACAGAGTATCTTGTCAATATTGGCTTTTATGTTTCTGATGCTGATCACTCACTTTATGTGAGAAAGGGAGATGCAAGTTTGGTCATCATAGTCATCTATGTGGATGACTTGATTATTACAGGTGATAGTGATAGTGGGATTGTTGAAGTCAAGGATTTTTTGAAGAAGAAGTTTGAGATGAAGGATTTAGGTGAGCTAACATACTTCCTTGGCATTGAGGTGATCAGATGTGATGATGGTATATGGCTGTCCCAAAGACAGTATGGCTTGGATATGTTATCGAAGTATGGTATGACAGCATGCAAACCACTTTCAGTCTCGTTGGAGTAGAATGTAAAGTTGAGTGCTGATGTTGGGGATGAGATAGAAGACCCTACTATGTTCAGGAGGATAGTGGGGCGTTTGATCTACATGACCATTACAAAGCTAGACTTGAGCTACGTTGTTGGTCTTGTGAGTTAGTTTATGCAAGTACCTAGAAAGCCACATTTGGATGCAGTCAGACACATATTGAGATATGTGAAGTCCACATTACATTATGGACTTTTCTATGAGGCAGGTACAGATGTACAGGTGTTTGGATACACAGATGCATATTGGGCTGGTAGTATGTCTGATAGAAGATCTACCAGCGGATACATGTTCTCTCTTGGTAGTGCAGCAGTTGCTTGGAGCAGCAAAAAGCAATCTACAGTTGCTTTGTCGAGTACAAAGGCTGAGTATAGAGGTGCTGCTATTGCAGCATGTGAGGTAGTATGGTTACAAAAGTTAATGGCTCATTTGGATGTGTAGGTGGAAGGTCGAGTTGTCATTTATTGTGACAACATGAGCAGTATACAGTTGGCTAGGAACCCTGTGTTCCATGCCAGAACAAAATATATTGAGGTACACTACCACTTTGTGAGAGAGAAGGTACTAGCAGGTGAGATTGACTTGGTGTATGTCAGCATACAGGATCAGATAGCTGACATCTTCACGAAGGCATTGGGTACAGAGAAGCTTCAAAAGTTTCGAAGCTGCAGTTGAGCTTGAGGGGGAGTGTTGAGATGACAAGCTCAACACATGCGGACATTGATGATGGATCGCTTGGTTAGATGGATCCACACATCTACACTTAGCACGTCGGTGGTCATTATGACTCTCACATGGCCACTAACTCATTACTTATTATATTCAGTTTGTTACACCTATTTATAGCTGGCATAGTTATAGCGCCAATCTACTAGTGTAGTCGGTTATACATTGTTTGACTTAGTTGGCCACTTTCCTTTATGTTGTATCTTATCTATACTTTGTGTACATTGTAAAGAGTGTGGAAGAAGAAGAAAAAACCAGCAAGAAAACGTTTTGGCCTCCATCTCTCTTCTTGTCTCTTGAGTGAGCTTCTCCTTGTGCATTCTGTGTGTGTTCGGCACAGCATCTTGAGCAAGTCCCCCCACCACGCGATTCTTGACACAGACCTAGCAGGGTCAGATATCCTGTTAAAAGATTTGGTTTTGAAGGTTATGCAGCTCACCATTATGCTTATATGGTGAAACTAGTTGAGAATGTTGAGCCCACTTGTTTTGAGGATGCTATTGGTCATACTCATTGGGATGCAGCAATGGATGAGGAGATGGCTGCATTAGAGGCCAATAAGACTTGGGATCTAGTATCATTGCCGAAGGGCAAGAAAGCTATTGGATGTAAGTGGGTTTATAAGATTAAGCACAATGCAGATGGTTCTATTAGTAGGTACAAAGCTAGGCTGGTTGCAAAAAGCTATACCCAGACATATGGCATAGATTATGAGGAAACCTTCAGTCCAATTGCTAGGATGGCAACTGTCAGATGTGTGATTGCTTTGGCAGCAACCAAAGGTTGGAGGTTGCAGCAAATGGATGTGAAGAATGCATTCTTGCATGGTGATTTTCAGGAAGAAGTGTATATGATTCAGCTAGTAGGTTATGAAGATTTAGAGCATCCTAGGTATGTGTGCAGGTTGAAGAAGGCGCTCTATGGGCTCAAGCAAGCACCTAGAGCATGGTCTGACAAGATCAGACAGTATCTTGTCAATATTGGCTTTTGAAAGTATATGAGAGATTTGATGGGGATGCACAACGAAAGGTGGTTGAGACAAGGAGAGGCTCAAGCTTTCTTCATTCTCTTCTTCTTCAATATTCTCCCACCTTATCTCCAACAGTCTACACACTAAAATGGTATCCTCAAAAGATAGATACCCCAAACTTAAGGACACTTTACATACAACAATATGATAAGGCTTAGACTATGCCTTAGAATTTGGCTTATTTCTCAACGCTCCCCCTCAAGCTCAGAATGAGCACACATAAGACTCCAAGTGTACTCCTGAAGTACTCAAATTTATCTTTACCTAATGCTTTGGTAAAGATATCAGTAGCTTGGTCATTGGTCTTCACATGGACCAAGTCAATCTCTCCATCAATGACTTTTTCTCTAATGAAATGATAGTGCACTTCTATGTGTTTTGTCCTTGCATGGTAGACTGGGTTCTTTGCCAACATAATGCTACTAACATTGTCACAATACATAATAACTCCACCATCAATCTCTATCCCCATGTCATATAGGATCAATCTCAGCCATGTCTGCTCACATGTTGCCAATGCAATGCCTCTATATTCTGCTTCAGTGCTTGATAAAGCAACTGTAGGTTGCTTCTTACTGCTCCAACTTACCATGGCTGATCCAAATGAGAATGCATAGCCACTAGTTGATCTTCTATCCATAGAGCTACCTACCCAGTCTGCATCTGAGTATCCAAACAGTGTAGGCTTGATTCCTTTTTCATAAAATAGCCCAAATCCAGCTGTCTTTTTCACATATCTAAGAACTCTTCTTACTATATCCAAATGTGATTTGCATGGTTTCTGCATAAACTGACTTACCAATCCAACAGCGTAACTCAAGTCTGGTCTTGTAATGGTCAAGTAGATAAGACTACCAACCATCTTTCTGAACATAGTAACATCCTCAACATAAGATCCATCATCCATCAACTTAGCATTTTGATCCAATGGTGTATCAACCGGTTTGCATCCTGTCATGCCATATTTTTCCAACATCTCTAATGCCTATTGCCTTTGTATCAGCCATATACCATGAGGTGTGTCAATAACCTCAATATCCAAGAAGTATCTCAACAAACCAAGATCCTTTATATCAAACTATTTATGTAACCCATACTTGACTTCAGTAATCTCCTTCTCAAGTGTACCTGTAATAATGAGATCATCAACATAGATGACCACAACAACCATACCATCTTCTATATGCCTCACATAAAGTGAATAATCAGCTTTGCTCTGCTGAAATCCCATACTGCATAAGAATTTGCTGATTCTATCACACCATGCTCTTGGTGCTTGCTTCAGTCCATATAAAGCCTTCTTCAACCTGCATACATAATGTGGGTATTTTGGATCCACATAGCCCTCTGGTTTGATCCATGTACACTTCCTCTTCTAAGTTGCCATTCAAAAATGCATTTTTCACATCCATTTGATAAAGTCTCCAACCATAGATAGAAGCCAAAGCAATTACCGATCTTACATAGTCCAAACCATAAGTTTGTGCATATCCTTTTGCAACTACCCTTGCTTTATACCTTTCAAGAGAACCATCCGACTTACATTTGACCTTGTAAACCCATTTACATCAATGGGTTTCTTGCCATAAGGCAGTTTCACCAAATCCCAAGTCTTGTTTTTCCTTAGTGCATTCATCTCTTCATCCATTGCTTGTCTCCACTCTTTGCTCTCTACTGCTTCTTCAAATCAAGTAGGTTCCACATGTTGTACATAAGAAACCATGTATGCATAATGCATCTTCATGAACCCATTATAAGTCAATGTATCAACTGGATACCTTACTCTTTCTGACCTTCTCAATTGAGGTGCACTACCATGTGTCTCATCTGATCTAGCATGTGGTGGCACATACTTTCCTGCACTTCTAGTGCCAGGTGTTTTAACATGCAGAATGCCATACTCATCATCTATAGATTCATCTTTTGAACTTTCAGTCATTGGTCTCTTACCTTTTGCAACTTCTGCACTCCTTTGTGCATTTCTCAATCTACCACTCCATGGATTGTAGCTACCACTGCTTTCCACATTCTCTTGAGGTCCTGAAGCATCTTCCACATGCTGATTTTCAGCCTTGCTATTTGCTGAAATTTTCCTTCCATAGCCATTATCATCATTGCTTTCATAGGAATCAACATCCACTGCAATTTTGGGCTTGTACCATGATTCATATTCACTGAATTCGACATCCCTGGTTATGTATACTTCCTTACTCACTGGATCATAGCATTTGTATCCCTTCTTCTCATCAGGATATCCAAGGAAAATGCATTTTATAGCCTTAGATTCCATCTTCTTCCTCAAATCATCTGGAACATGAACATAACAGACACATCCAAAGACTCTAAAGTATGCAACAGTGGGTTTCATGCCATATATTCTCTCATATGGCGACATATTATGAATCAAGGCTGTAGGTGTTCTATTCATAATGTGAACTGCAGTATGCACTGCTTCTGCCCAATATGACAATGGCATGTTCATTTGGTTCATCATTGCCCTTGCAACCTCTGCAATAATCCGATTCTTCCTTTCAGCCACACCATTTTGCTGAGGTGTATACCTGCATGTCAATTGCCTTTTGATACCATGATCTCTCAAGAAGTTACAAAACTCATATGACATGTACTCTCCACCATTATCTAACCTCAAATATTTTATGTAACATCCAAACTACTTTTCAGCCATAGATTTAAATTTCAAGAACTTTTCAAATGCTTCACTTTTATACTACATAAAGTACACCCAAGTCATCATGCTGAAATCATCAATGAAAGTGATATAGAATCTACATTTTCCGCTCATGGAAACATTCTAACATGGGCCCCAAATATCTAAGTGTATTATTTCCAAAGGATAGCTGCTTGTTCTCCCCCTCTTTGGAAATGGCGATCTGGACTGCTTGCCAAATTGACAAGCCTCACATACATGATCAAAATTTACATATCCTAAATGCGGTAGACCACGGACTATCTATTTTGATTGCATTTGCTTCAATCTTTGCAAATTAACATGACCAATCCATCTATGCCATAATTCCACATCCTTATCTTGCCCATGTCCTCTCTCAACATACATAGAGTTTTGAATCACTGGAGTAGCTGCATCCAAAGCAAACAATCTCCCTTTCTTTCTACCATGAGCAATCACCCTGCCAGTTCTCCCATTATGGAACTCTTCAATGAAACATCTAAACTTATTGAATCTCACTTGAAATCCTTAATCTGTCATTTGACCAACCGATGCTAGGTTCTTAGTTATTGTGGGCACATAAAGTACATCACCAAGCTTGTTCTCAATCCCATCTTTAGTAACAAGTGGCACACTACCAATATGAGTAATTTTGTTTAAAGTATCATCACCAGTGGCAACATATTCATCATTCTGCACTTGCTTCTTGCTATCAAACCACTCAGCATGATGAGTCATGTGGTTTGTAGCTCCTGAATCCAAAAACCAGTCATTCTCATGAGGAGGATGAGTCATGCTCCCAAGCACATGCTCCATAGCAAATAAATGACCTCTAGGCGATCCACCTCTAGGTCCATAACTTGTACCACCACAAGTGCCTACATAGTGGCCATATTGGGTCCTTCCATGACCCCTAGACATAGCATTCTGTTTTTGATAACAATCCCTCTCAAAGTGACCAAAATGCCCAAAATAATGACAAGTGCCATCTCTTTGTGAAAAAGGACTAGACCGTCCTCTACCTCTAGGAAAAGATCTCCCCCTGCCTCTATGCATGAAGTCACCATGACCAAAGTTACCTCTTCCACGAGCAAAACCATAATTACTATGACCACGTGAAGAGCCTCTAGCTCTAGATGAGCTGCCACGACCTCTTTGGTGATAGAAAACACTATCTCCACTTGCATTTTTGCCACTGCTAGATGCATTCAATCCCAACTTGATTTCTTCCGTAAGTAGCAATCCAATAAGCTCCTCAAAGTCAAGCATAGAGCCTCCCCTAATGAAAATAGAGGTATCCAAAGATTTAAAAGCTGGTCCAAGCCCATTTAGTATCACTGACACTAAATCATCATCATCAACAGGTGCATTAATGGATGCAAGGTCTTTTGCAATTTGCTTGATTTCTGCCACATAGTCACTGATACTGTGATTGCCTCTCCATGCACCATGTAATCTCTGCTTAAGTTGTATCCTACGAGCCTCTGTACATGTTCCATACATTTTTTCTATGATTTCCCACGCCTCCTTACAAGTACTTGCCTTTTTGATATGAGGAATCAATGTTTCTGAAATACATATGGAGATCCAATGCAAAACCTTCATGTTCCTCCCAGTCCAATCCTTGTACACTTTCTTTTGCTCTTCAGTTGGATGTTCGGGAACTTCTGGACATTCATCATCACCTGTTATGAGATCCCATAGACCTCTACCCATCAAAAACTTCTCCATCCTGTAGGACCAAATACTATAGTTGTCTTTGGTCAATTTGTCCCCCACGATCTGAGTGATCTGTGCCATGTCAGACATTATGACTGCTGCAAATTCAGAAGAAAACAACAATACAATCTGTCCAAAAATGGTATTCAGCAATATGACTATTATACATGTATCCAAAAACTGTCATATACATCCATCCATGATGCCAACATGTCATACATTTAGTTCCCAACAAGAACCATCCAAATCGAATTCCACACGATGTCTGTATGACCCAAAATGCATCAAAATACGGACTTAAAATTGACCAATTTCCTTGCTATTTTTCTGCAGTTTTTTTGTGCCAAGAATGAAGTCCCAGTCAAGTTGAAGCTACACAAAATTTTCTGGAATTTTTCTGTAATTTTTTTACCTCCAAAATCGTAGCTGAAAACAGCATGAAAACGGTCATTTTAGCCTTCAAAACATCTAGTTCTTCTGTCTCCAATGTGAAATCTGTGTCAAATGCACCAGTTCTCAGCATAACTAGTTCCAACATTGTACAATGTGAAAATGGTCTCCAATTATTTGGTTTCCAACCCTCTCATGTGAACATGGTTTTTATCAAGTGGATAAGGCTTAGTAATAAGGCTCTTTAAGCCTTATAAAAACATATTAATAGTAACCAGGGGGCGCTAGATTGTATCATCTTTCCAGTAGCAATGGCAATAGTTTGCAACCTCGGGTTTACATCGCCCTCTGTCTCGCTAACAGGCAATGAAGCCTCTACTCGATTGAACTGTCTATATCCTCCTTCCACTGATTCTTTGCAAAACTGGATGCTGCTAGGATGCCATACTGTGATCTGGGACGGAGTGAGAAAGAATATTGTTATCAACAAAAGGCGACCTTTCTCTGATTAGAAGTGCTATCAGCACTTGCAGGCAAGCCCCCTCCTGGCAGTGGCGTAGACCCTTTCAGCCAAAAATCTCCTCTTTTTCTTCCACTGCTTCTTCCTCTACCACTGTCTCCTTGTCTTCTTTTGTGTCCTAAGCACTCAGCTTCTCCCTTGCTGCCAAGAAACTCCCAATGAAATTATTCTGCCTGAAGGCAATCTCAAAAGGGTTGGTAGTTGTTCCATCCATGCCGCTGTTCAAGGCTTTGTTTAGCTTTGTCAAATCAATTTCTTGCTTGGTGGTCAGTGTTATGCACCCCTTCTCGATGCGCAGAACCCTAACAGTGACTTCCTGACCAACCTGAAAATGTGACTCAAGATTTCCAACTGGTCCTTTATACACAACCTCCATGGCTGGAAGGTATCCATCATTGCCATCAGGCAAGGACAAGAACACCCCTGTTTGAATGATGTTCTTCACAGTGCCTGTGATGATCTCTCCTTTCTTCAGCTTTGTGGATGGTTGAGATGTTTGATTGTGCCACTTACTATTGCGGTTGGATGCCGCAGACCTAGCTTGCTGTTGTGAGGCATTGTCCTTCCTGTCATTGCTCTGCTCCACTTCTGATTCCTCCTCCTTTGGCTTCCAGAAAACCCTCAATGCGAGCTCAATAGCCCACAAATTCAAGCCCCAATAGCTCTTCCAATTGATGTACCTACTTTGAGTGGTTTAGATAGGGATTTGTACCTCATTTAATGACGGACAACAAGCTTTCAATTTGATGTAGATCTCGATTTGACGCGCTCCTTGCGTCAATCCTTCACTCCCTCTCTGATACCAAATGAAAGTATATGAGAGATTCGATGAGGATGCACAACGAAAGGTGGTTGAGACAAGGAGAGGCTCAAGCTTTCTTCATTTTCTTCTTCTTCAATATTCTCCCACCTTATCTCCAACAGTCTACACACTAAAATGATATCCTCAAAAGATAGATACCCCAAACTTAAGGACACTTTACATACAACAATATGATAAGGCTTAGACTATGCCTTAGACTTTGGCTTATTTCTCAACAGCTTTTATGTTTCTGATGCTGATCACTCACTTTATGTGAGAAAGGGAGATGCAGGTTTGGTCATCATAGTCATCTATGTGGATGACTTGATTATTACAGGTGATAGTGATAGTGGGATTGTTGAAGTCAAGGATTTTTTGAAGAAGAAGTTTGAGATGAAGGATTTAGGTGAGCTAAGGTACTTGGCATTGAGGTGATCAGATGTGATGATGGTATATGACTGTCCCAAAGACAGTATGGCTTGGATATGTTATCCAAGTATGATATGATAGCATGCAAACCACTTTTAGTCTCGTTGGAGCAGAATGTAAAGTTGAGTGCTGATGTTGGGGATGAGATAGAAGACCCTACTATGTTCAGGAGGATAGTGGGGAGTTTGATCTACATGACCATTACAAGGCTAGACTTGAGCTACGTTGTTGGTCTTGTGAGTCAGTTTATGCAAGTACCTAGAAAGCCACATTTGGATGCAGTCAGACACATATTGAGATATGTGAAGTCCACATTACATTATGGACTTTTCTATGAGGTAGGTACAGATGTACCAGTGTTTGGATACACAGATGCAGATTGGGCTAGTAGTATGTCTGATAGAAGATCTACTAGCGGATACATGTTCTCTCTTGGTAGTGCAGCAGTTGCTTGGAGCAGCAAAAAGCAATCTACAGTTGCTTTGTCGAGTACAGAGGCTGAGTATAGAGGTGCTGCTGTGGCAGCATGTGAGGTAGTATGGTTACAAAAGTTAATGGCTGATTTGGATGTGCAGGTGGAAGGTCGAGTTGTCATTTATTGTGACAACATGAGCGGTATACAGTTGGCTAGGAACCCTGTGTTCCATGCCAGGACAAAACATATTGAGGTACACTACCACTTTGTGAGAGAGAAGGTACTAGCAGGTGAGATTGGCTTGGTGTATGTCAGCATACAGGATCAGATAGCTGACATCTTCACAAAGGCATTGGGTACAGAGAAGCTTCACTTGGAGTTGCAGAGATGCAGTTGAGCTTGAGGGGGAGTGTTGAGATGACAAGCTCAACACATGCAGACATTGATGATGGATCGCCTGGTTAGATGGGTCCACACATCTACACTTAGCACGTCGGTGGTCATTATGACTCTCACATGGCCACTGACTGATTACTTATTATATTCAGGTTGTTACACCTATTTATAGCTGGCATAGTTATAGCGCCAGTCGACTAGTGTAGTCGGTTATGCATTGTTTGACTTAGTAGGCTACTTTCCTTTATGTTGTATCTTATCTATACTTTGTGTACATTGCAAAGAGTATGGAAGAAGAAGAAAAAACCAGCAAGAAAACGTTTTGGCCTCTATCTCTCCTCTTGTCTCTTGAGTGAGCTTCTCCTTGTGCATTTTGTGTGTGTATGGTGCAGCATCTTGAGCAAGTCCCCCCACCACATGATTCTTGACACAGACCTAGCAGGGTCAGATATCCTATTAAAAGATTTGGTTTTGAAGGTTATGCAGCTCACCATTATGCTTATATGGTGAAACTAGTTGAGAATGTTGAGCCCACTTGTTTTGAGGATGCTGTTGGTCATACTCATTGGGATGCAGCAATGGATGAGGAGATGGCTGCATTAGAGGCCAATAAGACTTGGTATCTAGTATCATTGCTGAAGGGCAAGAAATCTATTGGATGAAAGTGGGTTTATAATATTAAGCACAATGCAGATGGTTCTATTAGTAGGTACAAAGCTAGGCTGGTTGCAAAAAGCTATGCCCAGACATATGGCATAGATTATGAAGAAACCTTCAGTCCAGTTGCTAGGATGGCAACTGTCAGATGTGTGATTGCTTTGGCAGCAGCCAAAGGTTGGACGTTGCAGCAAATGGATGTGAAGAATGCCTTCTTGCATGGTGATTTTCAGGAAGAAGTGTATATGGATCAGCCAGTAGGTTATGAAGATTTAAAGCATCCCAGGTATGTGTGCAGGTTGAAGAAGGCGCTCTATGGGCTCAAGCAAGCACCTAGAGCATGGTCTGACAAGATCAGAGAGTATCTTGTCAATATTGGCTTTTATGTTTCTGATGTTGATCACTCACTTTATGTGGGAAAGGGAGATGCAGGTTTGGTCATCATAGTCATCTATGTGGATGACTTGATTATTACAGGTGATGGTGATAGTGGGATTGCTAAAGTCAAGGACTTTTTGAAGAACAAGTTTGAGATGAAGGATTTAGGTGAGCTAAGGTACTTCCTTGGCATTGAGGTGATCAGATGTGATGATGGTATATGGCTGTCCCAAAGACAGTATGGCTTGGATATATTGTCCAAGTATGATATGACAGCATGCAAACCACTTTCAGTCCCGTTGGAGCAGAATGTAAAGTTGAGTGCTGATGTTGGGGATGAGATAGAAGACCCTACTATGTTCAAGAGGATAGTGGGGAGTTTGATCTACATGACCATTACAAGGCCAGACTTGAGCTACGCTGTTGGTCTTGTGAGTCAGTTTATGCAAGTACCTAGAAAGCCACATTTGGATGCAGTCAGACGCATGTTGAGATATGTGAAGTCCACATTACATTATGGACTTTTCTATGAGGCAGGTACAGATGTACATGTGTTTGGATATACAGATGCATATTGGGCTGGTAGTATGTCTGATAGAAGATCTACCAGCGGATACATTCTCTCTCTTGGTAGTGCAGTAGTTACTTGGAGCAGCAAAAAGCAATCTACAGTTGCTTTGTCGAGTACAGAGGCTGAGTATAGAGGTGTTGTTGTTGCAGCATGTGAGGTAGCATGGCTGCAAAAGTTATTGGCTGATTTAGATGTGTAGGTGGAAGGTCCAGTTGTCATTTAGTGTGAGAACATGAGTAGTATACAGTTGGCTAGGAACCCTGTGTTCCATGCCAGGACAAAACATATTGAGGTACACTACCACTTTGTGAGAGAGAAGGTACTAGCAGGTGAGATTGACTTGGTGTATGTCAGCATACAGGATCAGATAGCTGATATCTTCACGAATTCATTGGGTATAGAGAAGCTTCAAAATTTTTGAAGCTTACTTGGAGTTGCAGAGATGCAGTTGAGCTTGAGGGGGAGTGTTGAGATGACAAGCTCAACACATGCGGACATTAATGATGGACCACCTGGTTAGATGGGTCCACACGTCTACGCTTAGCACGTCGGTGGTCATTATGACTCTCACATGGCCACTGACTCATTACTTATTATATTCAGGTTGTTACACCTATTTAGAGCTGCCATAGTTATAGCGCCAGTCGACTAGTGTAGTCAGTTATGCATTGTTTGACTTAGTAGGCCACTTTCCTTTATGTTGTATCTTATCTATACTTTATGTACATTGTAAAGAGTGTGGAAGAAGAAGAAGAAACTAGCAAGAAAACGTTTTGGCCTCCATATCTCTTCTTGTCTCTTGAGTGAGCTTCTCCTTGTGCATTTTGTGTATGTTCGGCGCAGCATCTTGAGCAAGTCCCCCCACCACGCGATTCTTGACATTGTTAGGCTGACCCAAAATGCACAATATACGAGTCACATAAGACTAGGGGAACGATCTAATCTTCTCAGGAAATCAAACCAAAATGATGAGAGTAGAGATGGATACTTGGAAGACTACGCGAACCAACCTAGACAACACCATCTGAGCCATGCTGAAGGGTGATGAGCAAGTTAGAAAATCTTACCAGCCACTGACCAAGCATATCCCTTGCCCCAAGGATAAGCGAGATTGGATGCATGTGATAGCCACAATTGTTTTGCCATTCTTGGATAATGAGGAATAGGAGAAAGTTGCTAAGGCAGTTAGCAAGCCCAGAGACATGCCCTTAGTGCCAGTCTACATGACGACTAGAAGTCTGCATAGGTGACACACCTCTATCGCATTCCACATCTAGAACAACAAATGAGACCTCCACAAGATCTTAGAGCATCTATAATGGATGAGTTATCTGGTAACCCAGATGCCACAAATATTAAACCACTCAAGGATCTCTTGCTTGAACCCAAGTGGCGATGGAACAAGGCGTACGATCTAAACTTGATGTGCAATTGGGCCTTAGTCATCAATTACAAGGTAACACAATATCAAGTCCTAGGAGATGATGAGCAGTCGGAGATGAGGATAGTTCAGATGATGAGTACGAAGACTAATGTTCCTTCAGTGATGAGAGGCAAGAAGAGATTGACACAATAGAGTACAACACTGAGGGACATGTGATTGAACAAATATGGCAGACTCCAGCTGCAAAAGAAGAACATCTTTAGAATCAAGAAAGGAGTCATGCAAATGGATTGTGATCACACCTGGTTGGAGCACATATGAGCGATTGATTATGAATGAGCGGGTCTTGCCCAACCAAATGCCGCACCAATATTTAGAAAAAAATCACCATCATCTGAGCCATGACCTCCAAGAGAGACTCCCTCTTCTAACAAAGATGGATAGTTTGATTCGGAGTCAGAAGTAAGCTCAGACGGTGATCCTAAGATACCCTGACCAAATGCACCAAGGGAGACCTACCACTCCACCTAAGGCATCGAAGGTTAAAGGAGAAAAGAAGGAAAAAGCCTAGGGATCTGCAAGTTGAGGAGTAGAGAAAGCTACAAGACTTGCCAAAATGATTCACATGATTTAAGAAAGGCTACAGGGTAGTGATCTTGCTAGGAGCCAAAAGACAAGGGCAAGCGAGTGAACCTATAGAAGGACTTGCCAAAGTTAAGGAGGTCAATCTAGCTAAGGAAGGGGAGACACCTCGAGCTATTTTCATAGCTGAAGACTTGACTGAGGAGGAGGAGGAGGCAAGTCTTATTGCTCTCTTATGAGAGTACATAGACATATTCACTTGGTCCCTCGATGAGCTAAAAGGGGTAGATCCGAGTGTAGTGACTCATAACATCCTGATGACACCCAATGCAATGCCGGCCAAGCAGTGACCATATCCACAATGAATCCCAAACGTACTCACGCTATCAAAGAGGAAATTGATAAGCTGTTAAGAGAGGTATTCACTTATGAAATTGAGCACACGAATTGGCTCTTACCCCCATAGTGATTGTAATGAAGAAGAATATAAAGATCAGAGTGTGCATCAATTACAAGAAAGTCAACACTGCTATGAAGAGAGACAATTATTCATTGCCATACACTGAGCATATGCTCAAGGGGGTAGGTTGTAAAGAGGCCTATAGTTTCCTAGACGGATTCTCCAGATGCAATCAGGTGCAAGTGCATCCTGATACCAGGCACAAGACCGCATTCACTATCGAGTGAGGCATCTTTGTCTATATAGCCATGCCCTTTGGGTTGAGGAATGCACCAATAACATTCTAGAGGCTCATCTGTGCCATTTTCAAAGAAATGCTTAGGCGAGAGTTAGAAGTATTCATTGACAATTTATGTGTTCACTCTTAATTGGAAGGAACACCTAGACAAAGCTCTAAGCGGTCTTTGAAAGATGTAGATTGTATCATCTCTTGTTGAACCCCTTGAAGTTCTAAAGCATGGATGCATCCCAGGGCACATGGTGTCAAAGAATGGCATTGCCACTAATTGCTTGAAAGTTAGGGTTATTGTCGATCTTCCACCACCAATTGATTATAAGGGTGTTTAGTGCTTCCTAGGCCATATAGGGTACTATTTATGATTTGTGTTGAACTATGCATTAACTGCTAGACCTCTATATAAATTCCTGATAATATTTGAATGGATTGAGGAATGCCAATGCAGATACGAAGAGTTGAAGAAGGCTCTAACCATAACACCAATCCTAAGAGCCCCAGATTGTACCATAACCTTCCACGTTCACATTGATGTCTCAAAGTTCACAGTGGGAGTTGTGTTGTGCCAGCTTGGTGAACACAATTCAAACTATCCTATGAGATTTGCTAGTAGACAACTCATGGATATAGAAATGAACTACTCCACTACAGAGAGGGAAGGATTAGCCATGGTGTTTGCTATAAGAAAATTTCAACATTGCATTTTAGCTACACCATTTATCTTCTTTATTGACCATCAAGCCTTGCTTTATATTGTTGACAAACCCTATGCTACGGGACACATTTCTCGATGGTTACTTCTGCTTCTAGAGTTGGACTTATCTGTGGTTGTGCAAAAGAAAAGTAGCACTACATGGCCAGCCATATGTCTTGCATATCCATAGGAGAAGCAGCTGGACAGGGCATCACTGACAATTTGCCAGAGGTGCATATGTTTAACATGTCTAGTGAGAGGGACTTGTTTAGAGCCAATTCGATGCCACATTGGGCAGATGACATAGTCCAATTGCTAGAACATGGGCTACTTGAACGACCTATCAAAAAGGCCCAACTTAGGTGACTCATCCTTAAAATACAACCATATCAGTTGATAGCATGATAACTCTATAGGTTAGGGCAAGATGACTTGCTACATAGATGCATGTGTGAACATGAGACATACTTGCAGAAGCATAGGATAGAATTGAAGGAGGGCACTTCAATGGAGACATGACAGCCCACAAGGTGTTGTAGTATCAACTGTGGTGGCCGACTCTTGTTCAAGATGTAGAACGATTTGTAAAGCACTGTGACGAGTTCCAACAAACCAAGGCACTCATTTGGAGGGACAAAATGGAGCTCAGTCCAATCATTGCAAGACAATCGTTTGAGAAATAGGGAATTGACTTCATTGGGTTGATTAGTCCTGTGGCACAGTACTCACAGGCCAAGTACATCATCATTGCTCTACAGACTATCTCACAAAGTGAGCAAAAGTACAAGCCATGAGGAAAAACAATGCTGGAACCACTGCTAAGTTCCTTTGGGAGCAGGCAATCTCATGATTTGGTTTCCCATTCAACTAGTTAGTGATCAAGGCACATACTTCATTAATGAAGTGATTGCTCACCTCATGTGTCGACCTTTGTGATCATCCATAAAAAATCCTTACCCTACTATCCTCGAGTAAATGGCTAGGCCAAGTCTACTAATAAGATCTTAGTGAAGGTCCTGACCAAAGTAGTCTCTGCCTTGTGCAGCGATTGGGACAACAAACTGATGAGCCTTATGGGCCTATTGAACAGCCTATAAAACAATGGTAGCACAGACTCTCTTTAAGTTAACCTACAAGACTGAATCCATTCTACCTATAGAGTTCTTTGTCTTGAGCTTGAGAGTAGCCATCCAAGAGAGATGGGATGGAAATGAGGCATGGATGGAGCACCTAATCGAGCTAAAATTCTTATTAGAGACTCGACATCTAGCCACTGATGCATTGATTTGTGAGTAGGAATGATGCAAGGGTTGGTTTGACAAGCACATTAAGCAATGAGAATTTGAGCAGGGTGACTTAGTGTTGTTGTACTCAATAAAAGGCCATAAACAAAAGATGAAGTTTAGGGGATTAGGGCCTTTTTGAGTCCGAACTATTAATCAAAATGGCAATATAGAGCTTGAGACCCTAGATGAAGAGGGCATAGGCTTCTTCAATGGTAGCCGCATAAAGAAGTACTACCCTCCCACACATCCACTACACGAGCCTCTTGTGCTAGAGTCCCCTGTGAAGGTCTGAGTTGCCGTAATAAGAGAAAATGATGAGGAGGAAGAAGTAGTAGCACTTGCTTACATGCACATAACGGTCATTGCCCAATGAACACATATCTTCGATGCATTGATCGATGAGGAAGCTTGATTTTAATATCTTAACTCACAATCATTGGACTCAAATTGGCTGCCCAAAACTACAATCTATCAATGCCAAACTTACCCATTTGGGAGTTGATCGTATGCCCTTTCAAGGAAAGTGCAAAGTTGCAGTCTCTCTATTGAGTCTGAAAGCATATCCATGCTTTTTTATGTGTAACCGAATACAAAAGATGATGGTAAGGAATCGCTATTTAGGATGCTCATTTAAAAAGAAAGCACATTGTAATGTCGACTACAAGTCTCAGCCTATTCATCTTGCTATTGGGGATGTACAAATAGTCACGGCTTTCATTAGGGGCAGCGTGGATCCATTAAAGCCCATAAGGCCACCGATAGAGAAAAGCCACACCACCGACAAACTGCCAGATTAAAGCTAAAACCCCTGAACCACACCAATTGGGTGCCTAAACATCAAGGACTCTTGCCTAGGAGCATACAACTACGACCTTGCAAGCCTAGGAACTCATACTTGAAACCTAAGAGACAACTAAGGAACTATATGCACTGATGAAGCAGATTGCAAGTGCAAGGCTATTACGAGAGCAATGTATGGATATAGGTGCCTAAAGTCAACATGGCCAGTGGTACTATTCAAACTCCACCCTCAAACTTGACCACACAAATCCCCATGACAAATCAGGCACTAGAACCGCAAAAGACTCAAGTTGCAAATCCCATAGAGCCCAACATTGTTAAGCCTGCAAAGCCTCATCTCTCAACCGTAGCTAGTGGACTCCAAACTGACTCAACCTAGACTTGCTAGTGCCCCTAAATCCCCACAAACATCTTTCATCACAATGTTAAAATCACAAACCAAACTTAGCACACAAGACGCTAAACCGCATACTCAGGAGTAGGCGTGACCACAGATGCTAGTTGCTGAGCCGTCGAAAACCCAGCCTCTAGCAAGCCTTAAGCCCTCCTAAAAATGATTATCAATTCTTACCTTGGCCTTATACTTATTTGAAAATGCAGGGGATGACTTAGTTGTTTTCCTTTGGTGCTTGGATGCCACATTCACCACACTTGCTAAAAGCTATGACCGATTAGACCTAGGTCTTTTAGATGAGCCTTTAGCAAACAGAGGTATGCACGCTACCTTGCTCATGGGAAGAATTGGAATTTCTATTCATTAAGGCTTCCCAAGTAGTTGAGGAACTCATTGCCATCGAGATTTCCCATGAACAAGCATGCAAGGAATGCCTCATTATGTCTTATGACAAGGTTACGGTCCTTACCACCACTAACGAGGAAATTGAGAAGTTGAAACAATTGGTTGACAATGACTCCTCTTTCTTGCAAAAATGGTATGTTCTCCGAATTCAATGGGAGCAAGAAGGCTACCAAATCATGACCAATGCTGAGCAGAGATGTGCAATCATGACCTTGAAATACGACCTTATGTAGCTCCAACTTTCTATAGGGTGTTGATCACCATTCTCAATCCACCCCTAGAAGAGCACATCATGTATCACCCCTATTTAGATCTCATTTTGATAGAGGAGGAGTTACACATTTCCAGTAGAATAGAATCCAATGATTTCCTAATGGATGTCCTGACCTACGTCACTCATGTAAGCATCCGAACTTTTGACATGGACCACTATGGTAATATGGAGTACAACCCAAACTTCTATGCTTAGCTCATACAAAAATGAAGCACCGTGAGCATGTGTTGAATGTCCTTAACCCTTTAGATCCTAGGAAGGGTTCTTCTCATATCCTCGGGGGGAGGGGATAAGGTGTGGAACATATAAGGTGTGGAACATAAAAATAAACCTTAAACCTCAATCAATGCCGAAACGGATAAAAATCAACTTATGAGTGAGGAGAAGTGTCATAATTTTTTGTGGAATGTATGGATTTTTTAAAGGAAGTGCGTAAACATGATTTTTGTCTTTTCTTGCAGTGCAAACTTAGTGGAACACAAGAGTGAAGTGCTGATGCAGAAAGCGTTTAATGCGAACTCCACTCTGTCTCTCTCCACATTCTTAGCCTGATTTGAGTTCTAAGCTCGATTCCTGGCTATTCTATGGTCTTTTTGAAGGTCTATGCTGTGTTTTCTATTCTGCTCTAAGTTCGATTGGTCTCTGAGGTTCCAATGGTCAAACTGGGTCTTGGGGGTGTTCAAGGTTGTGTCTTGGGGGTCAGGTCTGTGGTAGGGTCAACTAAAGATCCTTATTTTTCCTTCTGGCAGGACGGTCCGATTCCCAGAATCGGACAGGGCTGGTCCGACTCTAGTAGTCAGACGGTCCGATTCTTGCAGTCGGATAGAGTGGTCTAAGTCTAGCAGTAGGACAGGTCGGGTCCGATTCCTAAAGTTTGATGGTCCGACTATGATGGGCGGTCTGAGTGCCACGTGGCACGTCTAATCGGACTATCCAATCCGGTAGTGGGGTCCGATTCTAAAATTGTTTGGTCCGATCGAATGTTGGATGGTCCGACTAGCACGCAGTCCGACTCCCTCAGTCGGACGGTCCGATTCTTGGGATCGGACGGTCCGACTCCAGGACTTGGGTGGTCCGATTCTGGGAATCGAACCACTGAGACCTGGTCCGACTGGGTCTGGATGCAGATGCGATTTCGACACGTTTCGATCCCACTTGACGCTTGCTACACACAATCACAAGAGACTTTCCAGATATGATTAGGGCACTACTAAGAAGCACCAGACTCACCTAAAGTAGCACAAATCGATGGCACCCTGAATCGTGATAACGCTCCCTCTTCCTGGCAACCAGAAGCTCTCTCTCTCTCTCTCTCACAAAGCTAACTAGTGAAATGAGGTTTTCCCTGGCCTCCCAAGCCTCTTAAGGTCCTTTCCTAGCACTGCAAAACCTTAAAGCCAGTTCCATTTTCCGTGTTTTACCCAGAAATTTAAATCTGGTCCCCTGTTTCCCTGTTTCTAGCAGCAGCCAAAACCTTCTGTTTTCTCTTTTCTTAACCTAATCTAAAACCTCCTAAATCTCCTAGCTATCTCGAGCCATCGGTTCAGGCTGCAAACCCTACTTCTATGCTCGATTTGATGTGCGTGGCGCTCAAGGCTCGATTCCGTCGGTCCTGGCAATGGAACCAAAATGAAGGGGAGCTACAAGCTCTACCCCGAGACCTACGGACCACTTATTGCTCAAGTGTTTCGAACCGAGCGGCCATGGCTACTTCTCACATAGCCGACGTGCAATGCCTACCTTACGGGTGTAGTGAGCTTACCTTGATGCTCGATCGAGTACCCTCCTCTTTCTTGCACACCGGTAGCTCCACAATCCTTGAGGCAAGCTCAAGCAACCTCAATCCCTCTCCCATGAGCTTCATCCTCCATAGCCACGCGCGAGACAAGAGAAGAGAAGAGAGGAGGGGAAGATGAAGAGAGAAGATGGAGAGCTTCTTCTCCAAGATCCCTCACTTTCTCACACAATCACTCCCTCACACTCTCTCAATCCCTCTCTCAAGCACAAGCAAGAAGGCAAGAAACAAGAGAAGAAGAAGAAGAAGCTTTGGCCACACACAAGAATGATCTTCTCATTCACTTTTTGAACTTTATATACATGCCCTACTTTTCATGGGCGGTCATCCCCTTTTTTACATGGCCGGCCATTAGCCTAGGCCCATTTCTCATTTCCCACCATTCTAATCTATCCTATTCCCAACTAATGCATACAATTTGCACAGGAGTGAGCCTGGCACTCTTTTACAAGGATTCAGGAGCGCTTTCACACTTAATGGTGCGCTTTTTACTCTTTTACTTTCCTTGGGCGACTCTAAGACTTCCTGAGGGTTGTGCCCGTGCTTTTAATTTTTTCAGGGTCTGGTTACCGATTAAGGAGCCTTTTTCTTCCTTTTGTCCTACGCCTTTTGCTATTTCCTTTTTTCCATTTCCCGCTCCTCTGTGCTGCGGTAAACACGACCTGCAGTGTGCTGTGGTGGTGACTGTCAGTGTAGTAATACACGGACGGCTAGGCGGAGGCGCCTTTAACCCTAACAACCTCCCACTTAAAGGTGAATCTACCCTAGTGAGGAGTGAAAAGAAAAAGGAAAAGACAATAAGACATGTACACATGTACAACATGATGAGGAAAGACGTCATCTCATCCCACTCCCATCAATATCCTAAGGAAGGCAAAGCGCTTTGTAGAGAGGCTTTTCATGAGCAGATCTGCAGGATTCTGGTCAGTCGAGATCTTGACAAGATCAACAGACTTGTCCTCAACGACCCCACGTATGAAGTGATACCTCACCTCAATGTGTTTCGTCTTCGCATGGAAGACCGGATTCTTGGCTAACTGAATAGCACTCATAGAATCCGAATGCAATGTAGGGATAGCATCAATACCAAGGTCAGCAACCAAACGACCCAACCAAATGGCCTCCTTGCAAGCCTCAGTGGCTGCAACATACTCGGCCTCTATAGTAAAAAGGGCGCTGCATTTCTACACCCTGGACATCCAAGAAACAGTACCTCCAGCATATGTGAATACATAGCCGAAAGTGGACTTCCTACTATCTGCATGTCCTGCATAATCAGAGTCAGTGTACCCCACGAATCCTGTATCCTGGCTGCCATAGCATATGCACATATCTGCAGTGCCCTTCAAGTATCTCATGATACCCTTCACGGCATCCCAATGCTTCTTGCCAGGTGTAGCCATAGCGTGCCACGACACCAACTGCAAAGGCAATATTTGGACAAGTGGCTATCATGGCATACATAAGACTGCCCACTACGGATGCATAGGGAATCTTGGCCATCTCGGCCCTCTACTCATTTGTATGCAGACAATCAGCCTGTGATACTTTCACATAAGAAGGCAATGGACATCCAATAGGCTTTACGTCCTGCATGCGAAAGTGCTCAAGGACTTTATGAATGTACTCCTTTTGTGACAAGTAGAGAAGTCCCTGATGCCTGTCGCGTCTAATGCGCATACCAAGTATGTGAGGGGCTTGTCCCAGATCTTTCATCTCAAAGCTCTTCTTGAGCTAAGCCTTAAGAGCGTCTAGCTCATCATGCAGCATATCATCCACATAGAGTACCAAAATCAATAAAGAACCATCACGGGCTTTCTTTGTGTAAAGACACGGATCCATAGCACTCCTGCTATAGCCTTGTGACTGCATAAAGACATCAAACTTATGATACCACTCCCTAGGTGCCTGTTTCAAGCCATAAAGACTTTTCTTCAATTTGCACACTAGGTGCTCCCTGCCAGGTTCTGCAAAGCGCTTAGGCTGCTCCATATAAATCTCATCATGCAAGTCCCCATGTAAGAAAGCCGTCTTGACATCCATCTGGTATAAATCCAAGTCAAGCTGAGCAACCAAAGCCAAGACTAAGCGCAGAGGGTAGTCATCTTAACCACAGGAGAAAAGACCTCATCAAAGTCCACACCATGCTCCTGCTTAAAACCCTTTGCTACCAATCTAGCCTTGTATGTCGGCTTGGGTATCCAGGGGTACTTTTCAGTTTGTACACCCACTTGCATGGCAAAGCCTTCTTGCCCTTAGGCAAGGAAACCAAATCCCAAGTCTCATTCTTATGCAAGGAGTCTATCTCAAACTGCATAGCCCTCTCCCAGCAGTGACTGTCACCCCTGCACATAGCCTCATCATAAGTGAAAGTCTCTCCTGCATCTGTAACCAATGTTGAGAATCTGCCAATCACACCCTATTTATGCCCCTTTGTATGGAACAACTAGGCTAGGGAGATGCAGTTCATTCTAGGAAGAGAGACAGATCCCATAGGCACAGTGGATGTAGTGTGCTACCAAGCAATCCTATATAATGATGTACTTGACTATTACTTTCATATGATGATAATGCAATAGTACTTGTCTCTTTCTGTCAAGTCCCTGTGTCATTGTCAGTCCTACACAAGATTGTGTTTATGAGTTCAAGTCTCAATCTTGAAACCTAATTCACTTGTGTAACAGTTGTCTTCTTTGTCAATGTCAACATGAGTAGTATCTTCATCTTCCATCCTCCATAACTTCCGCCTCTGCCATGCTCTAGATCCTGCATCTTTAACATGGTATGAGAGCTCAGTCGGGCATGGCCTAGCTCATTTCACTCCTCTCTCAGCTCCTCTTCACTCAAGTCAGCTCAAGTCCAGCTCAGTCCCAGCTAATGAGCTCATTTCTGAATTCTATCTCCACTTGACCTGTGGCAGCCATAGCCAAACCTGCACCCTGCCTCCTTGGAGCTTCTGGATCTCCCTCCACAATCAATATCTTGACCCGCTTTCTTCTGGTGATACATTCCTTGGCTCAGGGCGCTGCCTCCTGCCACTTCAAACACCAACATTGACCAACCATAGCTCCAGCATTGCAAGATTTCGTGGTCGTTGTTCAAATCTACGTTGTTCCCTGTTGTACTGCTGGATCTCCACGCACAAGCCGCGATACATCGTGCGCCTATAGGGCTTTTTTAGCCCTTGACATAGCCTATCTAACCACCAAGTTTCAGTGCGAATGATTGCGCCTATCTCCTGCTTCAGACGAAAACACAGACGTTGCCTCAGAAACCCTAACAGAGACTCCATAGCTACTTTGTGTCAAACTTCTCTTCCACTTCATTTCTCTCTCCTGCCACTTAAAGCAAGTCTAAGCCACTCTGATCAGAATCCTCCAGCAAGATTTCAACATCCAACAAGCAATCTTTGAAGATCTTGAAGACTTGGAAGGTTCGAAGCATTCAAGGACAAGCATTGTGAGATCCCACTACTTGTGTCCCTTAACACATTTGGTTGCTGATCAATCTCAGTCAAGTGAAGCCATTGTGAAACTCAGAAGATTTGGAGATTCTTGAAGTTTTTGAAAAGACCTCAAGATCAAGTTCAAGATTGAAGGACACGCATCAAGAACCATCATCAAGTTCAACCATAGTATCTTTTGATACTACATAGTGTGTTTTCACACTAACATTGGTTGTGTCTTTTGACACATTAGATTTCAACTCTCTTGCTGGTTATTCTCAGTCATTTGCTATTGATTTCCTGTCACGAGAATGACCAATATGAAAATTTCTATGTGGATACACTTCATGAAGAATTACACGAACTGTGTTGCTCATCTACACTACATAGAAGATTTTTTTTTATCTACTTGCAGAGAGACATGGAGCTGCTCACACTAAAGTGCAATCAATGATTCCATCTAAAGTTTTTGAAGACACTCCAGCTACCTTGGCCATCATGAAGAATGAGATGTCTTTTGCTTGAGGGGGATAAAGACATGGACATGAAGACTGAAGCTGCAAGCAAAGTCCATGGGGAACGAGACCAAGAAGACCATAAGATCAAAGAGCAAAGAAAGAGGACAAGAAGAAGATCTACCCCATGAAGACCAAATGATCACATCATTCAAAGCTAAAGAACCAAAGATGAAAGACAAGAAGATTTTCCATGCTGACAAAGAGAAAGCATATGCTGAAAAAGACCACAAGGACCTATCGGTCCTTGTCTCTCAGTTTCTATTTTAAAAGCATTGTACCTGCCTTAATGCTCCTTTCATAAGCTTGTAAAAACTCCTCATGTAGCCTTGTACTACAGCCTCTGTACACTTTGTGAGGCCCCTGTTACAGCCTCTGGATGTCCACCATGTTTATGGTACCCGCACTTAGCCTTTTCTGCGACAGCCTCTGGAGTTTTTTGCCATGTTTGTGATATGCCCACACTTTGCAGGTGCTGCTCTCACTAAAGACTGTACACACTTTGTACTTTCACGTTGTGATTAAGGAGGGGTGTTGTGAATCTGCCAATCACACCCTATGTATGCCCCTTTGTATGGAACAACTAGGCTAGGGAGATGCAGTTCATTCTAGGAAGAGAGACATATCCCATAGGCACAGTGGATGTAGTGTGCTACCAAGCAATCCTATATAATGATGTACTTGACTATTACTTTCATATGATGATAATGCAATAGTACTTGTCTCTTTCTGTCAAGTCCCTGTGTCATTGTCAGTCCTACACAAGATTGTGTTTATGAGTTCAAGTCTCAATCTTGAAACCTAATTCACTTGTGTAACAGTTGTCTTCTTTGTCAATGTCAACATGAGTAGTATCTTCATCTTCCATCCTCCATAACTTCCGCCTCTGCCATGCTCTAGATCCCGCATCTTTAACAACCAAGACATAATGTATCGAGGGCTGAAATCTATCAGGTGGACATCTGTCTCTAGTAGACCGTCTCACAGCAGGCTCTGCTGACTGCCCAACTGCCTATCCAACACCCTGACCATGAGCATCTGCTACAACTGGCTGTGCGGGAGCTCTCGGCTCCTCTTGAAATATGACCCTTTGGATCTCAACAACTCTCTCAAGCTGCCTATGCATTTTGTCTTCATGGAAGACTACATCATGACTGCAGATGCCTTTTCGTGCCTGCGGATCCCAGAGACGGTAATCCATCTCTCCTGCATCCCCATAACCAAGGAAAATGCATTTGACACTCTTAGGATCTAGCTTACTTCTCTTGTCCCTGGGCACATGGCAAAATGCCTCACATCCAAAGACACGGAGATGCGCATAAGAGGGAGGTTTTCCAGTCCATACCTCTGCAACCTGGAAATCCAAACCACTAGACGGTGATCTGTTTATGGCATGCACAGCTGTACTAACTGCCTCAGCCCAAAAGCTTTGTGGTAGGCCTGCATGGCTAAGCATACTGCGTACACGCTCCTAGATGGTTCTATTCATCCACTCAGCCAAACCATTCTGGGGGGGGTGTAGGGGGCGGTCAACTGACTCTTAACTCCCCTCTCATCACATAACTGCTCAAAAGCACGTGAGACATACTCACCCCCATTATCTGTCCTTAGGCATTTTAGCCTATATCCAGACTGGTTCTCAACCAATGCAAGCCATCTCTGAAACACAGCCAAGACATAGAATTTCAGCTTAATGGGATAAGCCCAAACTTTCCGTGAAAAATCATCTATGAACGTAACAAAATACTTTGCACCACCCATAGACTGACAAGGTATGGGCCCACAGACATCCGAATGTACCAATGCCAAGGGCTCACTCATGCGTGGCCTACCAGACTTCTTATGCATAGACCTAGTGTGCCTTCCATAAAGACAATGCTCACATGAATCAAAACATGCATAATCAAGGGGCGGTGAGTACTGCAAACTAGAAAGCATTTTCATTCCCTTCAAAGACATATGGCCCAAACGGGCATGAGAAAGAGATACATGTGGGATAGAACCTACAGACAAAACATGATCAAGGGAAGAAGCTGATACAATCAAGGGGTAGAGACTGCCAGCCTTGGCTCCTCTCGCAATCACAAGTCTGCAACGAGTGATCTTCCATGCAGAGTCTCCAAAACATACATGATATCCTGCATCATCAAGCTGTCCAGCTGACATGAGACTACGTGTCAAAGCAGGTACATGACGTACATCTTGCATAACAAAACTGCTGCCAAAAGGAAATTGCAGCCTAACATCACCAATGCCCACAATATCGAGAGAGCTGTCATCACCTAAGCGCACAGAACCCAAAACAGTACGGTATGAATGAAACCACTCTTGGCAAGGTGTCACATGAAAGGATGCACCTAAGTCCAAGAGCCAACACTGTGCATACATAGAGTGTATCTCTGTCATCTGCGAAGCACTAGAAGAAGCTGCTAGGATATAATCATCATCATCAACATTCTCATGCTGCATAACATTGATCTCTTCAATTTTAACACTGAACTTTGCAGGTACTATGCTGCAATCAGAAGACTTATCCTGCACTTTGTCTTTCCCCTTATCTTTGCACCTTTGATTGTGCAATTCATGGCATTGTGGCCTGGTATGGCCCTTTTTCCCACAAAAGTGACAAGTAACATCTGTGTTCCTGCCACGGGATTTGCTATGTGACTTCCCACGAGACTTGGACCGAGATTTCTGAGAATCCCATCCACGGCCACGGCCACTACCACTACCATGCTTTCCATATCCATCATTCCTGCCTCTAACAGTCATAGCATGAGGCACACGAGAGGCATCCAAATTCTTATGGTTAACCTCTTCCTACTGAAGAGCACTCTCAACATCAGATAATTTCAAGGTAGCAGTAGAGGCACATAATGCAGTGCGGAATACATCCCATGACTCATTAAGAGTACCAAGCAAGAAAGAGGAGTGACATCCTCTGCAAAAGTGATGTCCTGCAAAGTCAAGTTCTTGAGTATAGCATGGAACTGGCTCAAGTGAGCAAACATGGTCACATTCTCCTTCATGCGCAAATCCATAAGCTGCTTCAGCCAATACATCTGACTCGCTCGACTTTTCTTGTCATAGAGATTTCTTATCTTTTCCCACAACTGCCATGCACTCTGTTCTTCCTCAAAGACATTATAGTGAACCTGTTCTATGAGAGACAATACAATAGTGGACTTACATAACTCATCAAGCTCAAGCCATTCCTCATCTGGCATAGTTGCAGGCGGATGCCCGCTTAACCTTAAAGGTATGATCTGCGATTTCTGCACCAACACCTACCAAATATGGCTCTTACAATAAGAGTAATTCATACCATCAATCTTAGTGATGTTGAAAATAGCATGATCAGTGGACGAACTTGCCATAATGCAAGCTGGAAAACTATAGACAATTCAAAACTGCTTGCTGTTTACTGCAGAAAATGACCAAAAAATCACTAAAATCGAGGAAAAATGGCAAAGAAAGTGGAACCAAAGCTGCTGCCCACCAAGTACTACTGAAAGTACATCATTTCAGAGTGTTTCAGCATGAAAAATCCATGTCAGTCCATACATATATGCTTGCTGTAATAAATTTCAGATTTCAATAAAAGAGAGCTAATAGTGCCAAAATCGAATCCTAAGGCAATCAGATTTTGGCACTGTTAGCTCTCTTTTATTGAATCCCAAGGCAATTCATGAATCTGATTGTATCTGATTGAATCTAATAGCCAAAGAGAGCATAGCATAAGCATATGACGGTCGATAAGCATGAATCCAACACCCAAGTATGTCATACAAACATCTGCCAGTGAGTAGGCACACCCCCCAGGCAACGGGCAAAGTGTTCCTGCCACTACCAAAACTTGACACAAGTAGGTGTCAGTTCACAAAGATACGGATCCAAAACTGAGACTTAGCTCATAAGCATACAATGATCCAAGACATATGATGTATCATCCCAAAAGGTAAGAAGTCCTAAAGTCTCAAGTGTCTGTAACTACTCAATAGCATGTAACGGCTCAATGCATAAAAGTACCACCTACTCAATGTTTGATAAGCATTCAAGAATGCTCCCACTAGCACAAAAGCCATATGTACGAGCTCAGGAGCTCAAGCCAAGGCAAGACATAGTGCCAACGACATAAGTCCAAGACAATACATCAATAGTACATCCCGAACATGTAGGTGGTAGAGCATCCGTATGTAACATCCATAAGCATGTAAGACATCAAGTACATCCCAAGATACAACTCTGGCAAGCCAATAAATATCTCAAGCAAGCTCTGAGAACCCAAGGTCAAGCCAAGACCGAGCTCCAGTAGCAATAGGCTCCAAACAATGTAACTAGCATGTAGTAATGGCATAGGCTAAGCATGTCAAGACCGGTCAGACATAAGAAACATACATGCCATAAGTACATCCAAGACAGAGCATCCAAATGCTTTGCAAAGCGAGATCAAGCTCAACTAACGATCCCGAATCAGAACCAAGCTCTATATCGAGCCCCAAGTGTCAATACATCACCATATATGTCCAAAACATAGCCCGAAAAGCATAGGCATAAGTATACATGAGTAAAATGACTTCAGCCAACTGTGTACAGCAGTGATTTATGTTCAAAACTGAGAATTTCAGCACCAAAATCAGCTCCAAATGGTTGCTAAATAATAGGCATACATTCCCCTAACATCCGAGCATCAAACGGGACCAACCGAGCATCAAATGACAATGCAAACAAGCTGTAGCATCAAATGTCAGTGTAACACTATCATAAACTACCTATGGACTGTTATGACAGTCCCAAAATAGTGTTAAATCAGTCCAAATGCTATGCCAACACATCAACCATCAAAACCAAGTATCAAAGCATGTTCATATACCTGAAATGGAGCCTTTCCAAGTGTCGATGGAGGGGGAGAGCTACTGTTGTGACTGTCAATGCTGAAGACACATATGGGAGGGCTGCGTGATTGTGCCAATTGTAAATGCTGGTCCTGGGGCTGCAAAAAATGGTGGCCAAGCTTCAGAGGGATCCGGTTAAAGCCAAGGAAGGCCTCAAACATGCTCCAGCAAGTCTTGTTCAAAGGAAAGTGAGATATGAAGCAAGGGAGCTTCAATGGTAGCTGCCCCAATCTTGTTTACAGCCTGTGAGACCTAAGAACTAAAGTAAACCCTGAAGAAAATGATCAAATACCTCTTATGTAATGCCCTGAAGGTGCCCAACAATGCTGAGAAGGTGCTCGGGAAGCCGGGGAGTGACAGGAGCTCGAAGGAGTCGGATATGGGTGGCGGAAAGGAGACCCAATGCAAGTAGGGAGTCGATGGGATGCTGAGAATGCCACAAACCAAGCTCAAGAGTCAAAAAGCAAAGCTCTGATTCCATTTGAAAGGGAGTGATGAATCGAAGGTTGGACTCGAGAGCTATGGCGGGAGAGCAAGAGCAAGAAAGGAAGAGACTAGAAATGGGAACTCCAACAGTCACAATGTGTGACCGGGCCTTCCTTTATTCAAACTGTCACTAAAAGAATAAAGAATAAAGTGACGGTGACGCGCGCCCGCCACTTGCAGTGTGCAGTGGCGGTGATTGTCAGTGTAGTAATACACGGGCGGCTAGGCGGAGGCGCCTTTACCCCCAACACTTAAATCATCCACTTTTCCACGCGCACTCGCGCTTAACACACATTTTTTTTAAACAATTTAAAAATGAACCATTCATTCACTTAGCATGCGCTTCATGCACTGCAGACACATCTAAGTTTATTAAAAATGAACCCGCTGTCACAAGTGCACGCACTACACAAAAAGTGCTAAACACACACTTAATTTTTAATCAATGAATATGCATTTAGAGACCCAGTCTAGGACACAGAGTCCGAGATTCGTTAAAAGCACCGTTGCACATTAATAAATTGTAACTAAAAATTTAAAAATAAACCGTAGTTTTCTTATTAAGGTATAAAATTTCACCCATTGTTAATAATTTATTAAAACAAACCCTTCACTAAAATCATTCCCCTCATTGCACTTTTTTTCCTTTTTAATAAATGTGCTTCGTGGGATGGGCACATGCAATCTTTTGAGCTATCATTGCTTACCGAAGTTCTGGTTATGTTCTGAGTGGGTTATTGAGGTATTATGGTTTGATTATATGATACGATTACGGATGCGGTATGTAGTTTTCTTTTCTGCCTGATACGAGGTCTCGTGTGCATGTTTGTTGCATAGCATGAAGCTTTCGGTCGCATATGTGTAGAGGTCATGCCGAATTTTTTCTAGAATGTGGATTGTTTGGGGTGGTCAGTGAGTTCGTCATGTTTATGTGTGCTTATTCTCGTCGATTTCTTTTTTATGGATATTCTGTTGTTTTGCAAGCATTCCCTGTGAAGTCTGTGTGTGTGGTGTGTGTGTAATCTATTTGAATGGTGCCTCAAGCTCCTCCTCCAGTCCAATACGTTCCATTGGTCTCTCACAATTATTCTTTATTATTGAAGTCTGAACTTATTGGCAAAGCAGGCTTTAAAAAGTTCATTTCACTCTCATTACCACTCATCCCAGAGGATACTGATACTTGTGATCAGTTTCTAGTCTCTTACAGTAAGAGGTCTAGTCCTATTAGAGGAACAGTTGTCCAATTGACGCCTAAAAGTTTGGGTAAGGCTCTGTCGTTACCCTATCAGGGAGACTCTTTCCCTACTGCTAGACAACTATTCTCGAATGAGGATATCCTTAAATTATTGTAAAACCAGACACAAGATGTGTTGGATCCCAAGAAGGTTCTTACCACTTTTGGCATCAGTGTCTCCATGATCTCCAATCTTGTGTGGAAGCAGCTATGCCAGTACCTTTAGGACACATTTATGCCTACCAAGACACCCTCTAATTACCTTTCAAAGGAGTTGTTTACACTTCTAGAATCATGTTAAAAGGCATAACGATTGATTGGAGTTCCTACCTTCTGTCCAAAATGGATCAACACTTTGTCAGAGCTACCAGGAGTAATGTAACTAATGTTACATTTGGATCCTATCTTTCTATCTTTTGGGCATATGCTGCCCCTTCGAAGGAAGTTCTTACCTTGATAGTTGATCCACTATATGCTCCCCCCTTCTGAACACTCTGATGTCATCATTAAGGATCTTGATCCTATTCCTCCTGTGGTAGTTCAGAGGAAACGCTTAAAATGAGTGGCTGAATCAGCTCCAGCTCCTCCTCTAGTCTCCGTTCCTGATTAATCTAGCAGTCACCTACTAGTTTTCCTCACAACGTCGAATCTTTTCAGAGCACATTGTGAGGGTACTCTGGAGATTCACATCCCTTCAGTGCAACGCTTGGTATAACTGGAGATGCAATTCCCTTCCTATGTCAATATGTTCAGCGTTCTATTGAGCTCTCAATGACTGCATATATCTAGCAGCTCTATTCCTCTTGTTATGATGAAGTACAATATACCAAATAAGAGCTAACAAAAGCAAATGCAGAGCTAGCTTCTGCTCATGAATGCTTTTCTAATCTTTGTACCCAAATGGAGCAACAGACTAAGATCATTGATGCTCAAAAAATGAAAATTTCTAGTTTGCACACTCAGTTTGCTGACACTAACACTCAAGTGGTTAATGTAATTGAGGAATGAGATAGATTGTCGAAAGGATCTCACAAGCTTTAGGCTTTGCTAGCTGCCTAGATAGAGGAGCTTAAAATAGCAAATACCAACTTAGACTAGATCAGAAACCAAATTCAGTACCTTAACGAGCAACTGGTCCAGTAATGTTCTTGTTCACAAAGCCCTATTGTACATCCAGTTTATTCTTTGACCCCTACGGACTTGGCAGTTCTCCAGAGACAGGCCACCTTATGTCCGTTGTTTCAAGCTAAAGTGGAAAGATTACAGTCCTCCAAGATGGATTTATTATGGTCTACGTTTGATCAATTTCAGAAGTATGTTCCTCCCAACCATTCCTTTTTTGTCCACTATCAGGTGCAGAAGTTGGCCTTCTATATTGAGCTCTCAACGATGGATCTACCTCTTCTAGAGGAGGATGGTTGGAGTGGAGCGTGGTCTTCTGATTTGCTGATAGAAGTTGTCCATATGGTCTTTGAAGATTTTGTGACTTTGGATACCATGCTTCTGTCTTATATGTATCTATGAGGTGATCTATTAATTCCAGATGATGTAGATCTGGCTTGGTATGTAGGGGATGTGGTCTTACAAGTTGCCTTATATGTCAACCATTTGGAGTTGAGGATAGATGAAATGTTCCACTGCTATTCTTCTAAAGTGGCTACTTGCCCTGACACTTTATGGCATTCAATGATTGATTCTATAGTCTTGAACCAATGATAGAATACAGTCTCTCCTCATATGCAGAACACTAACCAACTGAGGGTGGATCTTTTAGCTTATCTTTCTAAGAACCATCCCTTTGATTCATCCTTCTTTGATGCTTACCATCGACAATTTGTTTTAGGTCCCTCTGTTCCTAGCTTATTTTATTATGAACAAATGGCCCATCGCTATGATGCTTATTTTTCCCTTTATCAATCCAACTCAGCAGCCATCTTACCTCTCCTTTTTCAACCTCAGGGTGCTCCTCAAATTCCAATCTTTACCTATTGTTCTTTCATTCAAGATCGAGTATTTTCCCCTTCTTCGCCTTGTCCTTCCCCATCTATCCATATACCTTCTACTTTTCCTGCTTATCAATTAACACCTTTCTTAACCGATTCACCTAAATTTTCAGCTAATCCTTCTTTAGCTTATTCCTCATTTTATGATTTTTCCTACCTATCTCTTCATCCTCTTTTACTCATTTCTCTTCCATCTCATACCATTTCTATTTCTCAACCCCCTCAGTTGGTTAGTGGGTATGAAGTATTTGATCAGCGGATTCCAAGAAGAAGAGGATGGAGTTCAACTGATTCTCTTACGAGACGACAGATTAATTAGCCATTAATTCTAGGGGACTGGACAACTACTAGTCAAGCGTACCAAAATTATCTCCATTTTGCCCAACAATATTCACAATCTCTAGCTCCTTCAGTGAGATTGATAGCCCATTTTGCTTGGTACCTAGCATATATGCGTAGACATTCCCATAACGATCAAAAGGACATTCCCAACCTTTGTATGAATGTCAATGTGAATATTGATTCCCAACAACTGGATGTTCTATATTTTCATGCCCTTTGTTTACCTAGCAGATACCTTGTTTTGCTAGAAAGGATGTGCTACCTTCAATTCTTTCAGAATCCTCCAAAATCTTTTGTAGATGAATCCTTATCCATGGATCGTTTTCGTAATCATCAAGCTTTCAAGAGGGATCATCTTCACTAATACCCATGGATGTATCTTTTATACTTCTTAATGCTATATCTCTCTTTTGGAGGTGCCATTCAGATGTTTGTTTTGTGTTTGTGCTGTATTAATTTTTATGTGATGAGTTCGTGCTAGTTGAATAATGGATTTGTTCGAGAGCTCTCTTTTCGACTATTGACATTAATGGTGATGGTGGATGGAAAGCCTACGATGCAAAGCTGAGGAACCTCTTATATCCTTTACAAATTTATCATGACTTTCTATTATTTATAAGATGTGTTAATGCATAACGGTGTTTTCCTTTAGTTGTATTCTTTCTTAGATACAGGTAACAAAGTTGGGGTCATGGTTGGAGTGATTACTGAAGATGCTAAAGAAGATCAAATTGAGCTCTTTATTGAACTTATATTCTTCTTTTCCTTAGGTTCGTGAGGACGCTTTCTTTCTAAGTGTGGGGATATGTTGAGAGTGGAAAAATACTGAAATTTTTATTGATTTTTGTTGTTTTTGATGTCTGAATGGTTGATTTTATGGATTTTGAGTGATGATTGGTTATTTTGAAAATGTTTGAAAGTGTTTTGGATTATATTTATTATATTTTGAAAGCTCATGATGATTCTTAGTAGAAATATGAAGCTCTGTGATGTTTTGGTAGGTTCCGTTGAGGTTTTGATTGGTTCTGATACCTTCTGTTTAGGTTTTGTTGAGGTTGTGATTGGTTTTGATACCTTCTGTTTAGCTTCTGTTTTGTTCTGATTTTCCTCTGCATGAAGTATGGATTGATGATTGATGAAGGTTGAAATATTTTGAAATCTTATTGAATAGTTTTTGATAGTTTGGAATGGTTTGAGTATGAGTTATAAGGATCTGTTGTTCTTTGTTGACCTTCTATAACCCTTAGATGACCTTCTGTAGAGCCTTTGTCTCTGCTCTAGTTATGTTCTGTTCTGTTCTATAGATCTTCTGTAAGTGTTCTGTGGAATGAGGGTGTGAATTTGGGAAAGTTTTCTAACTTTTGGAAAGGATGAATCTAAGTTCAAAAGAGCTAAAACAAATGAAATAAGTAGCTGTTGAAGACTGAAGAGAAGACTGAAGTGACAGAGATAGTAGTGAGCTATAAAGAGAGACTATAGTGGCTCTAATGCCCTTTCATACCTCCCATGCCTCTTGGGAGGTGCATCCATGACCTAAGAAGGATTATGGAGAGTGATTATTGAGTATTGTAGTAAGGAGATGATGAACTATTGATTGATTGATTGAGAGAGAGAGAGAGAGAGAGAGAGAGAGAGAGAGAGAGAGAGAGAGAGAGAGAGAGAGTCTGAGATAGCAAATTCTTTCAAGACAATGTATCTATTTATGAGAGATTGAGAGAGAGAACTATGAAGACAAGAAAAATGAATAGTATGTGATTATTTTCATTCAAAAGTGGTGTATTCTTTTATGTTTCTTGTTCTATTGATGGATTATGTGAAGATGTTGAAGATTATGGTTGATTCTATCAAATCCGTGGGAGATATCTACTATGATGTTGTGTGAAGAGTTCTTTTCCTTGTTGTGGTTCTCAAAAGAATGAAATAAAAGCTTATTGATGTTACAAGATAGATTTTCTTACAATAGAAACCTCTTTTCCTTGGTGTTCCTCTTGAGGCTCCACTTTCCCAGCTATAAAAGGAAGAACCCTCTAAAGCTATCACCAATAAATCTTTCACCCAGTCAGAGTTCTTCTAACTATCCTTAAGCTCTTCACCTATCATATATTTTGATCGCCATCTAAGCTTCACAGTGGAAGTGCATGGGTGGACAAAACCATCTTTGTATTAGTTCATTTGAAATTAAAATAGTTTCTTTTCTTCTCATATTTGCTGTGTGTTCTCTATTTCTTGCTAAGATTATATGTGTTGTGCCATGTAATGTCTACATTGGTTGGATCCTTTTAGAGAGTTTAGAATTTCTGCCCTTTTGCTTGCTCAGACTATCTATGAAAAGCCATATTCAAGGTTTGAAGCATTGGTTAGATTTTTCAAAGAGTTCAAAATCTATGGCAATTATGCTTGAATATCTATGAAGGGCCATAATGTAGGGTCTATAGCATTGGTTGGAAACACTTATAGAGTTCAAAATCTCTACTATTTTTCATTTCTCACAAGATCTTTTGACTCTCCCTTACTCATTGCTCCCTGATAAACTTTTAGGAGAGAGACATTGTGAGAAACATCCTCTTTTAGTACCCATGGTTTGGTTGGTGAAGGCTTGTGACTTCCTAAATAATTTCCTCCATCTACTAATCTCATGCCATTGATGGTACCTCCCATTACTGCTTTAAGACCCCTTAGGCTTCATCATTTATGTTCTTCAACCCCCCATTTGGAGACATAATCTTCATTATCACAACAAAAGTAAGACGTTGTGCATGCTCATTACTTGTTTTATTAAAGATCACCTCATTTCTTTGAGTCCAAACTTCCCAAATGTAGATTCCTCTAATCAAAGTCCATAGAATGGGAGGGATGTTGTGAGTTTCCTCTAGCATAATTTGCTCCAATTCAACCTTAAGACATGGAGATGGAAAATATTATATTGAATTTCATTAAGCATTTTAAGATTTTTATGACTCTTAATGTGTGAATGAGTAAAGCTTTCCACTAAAAGTTGCATCTCATCTAGATGTTATAATTGATACCTACTTAAAAAACATGTTTCTAAGCCCACACTACTTTGTGAAGAATTAACCATAGTAGACAAGAGATTTGAAGGGGTAGGAACCAACTCCAAATTTGTCAAAACCTACAATTCCATGAGTTAGTGATCCAACTAATCATCCATCGTTTGTTCAACTTGTTCCTTATGGTACTCCAATGCTTATGACATTAGGGAGAAGGATACATTCTTGAGTCTAGTGTTGGGGGTAAAGGCGCCTCTACCTAGCCGCCCATGTATTACTACACTAACAGTCACCGCCACTGCACACTGTAGGTGGCGGGCGCCCATCACCGTCACTTTATTATTTATTCTTTTAGTGACAGTTTGAATAAAGGAAGGCCCGGTCACACATTGTGACTGTTGGAGTTCCCATTTCTAGTCTCTCCCTTTCTTGCTCTTGCTCACCCGCCATAGCTCTCGAGTCCAACCTTCGATCCGTCGCTCCCTTTCATCTAGATTTCTTGTGAAGAATTAGCCACTACACATAAGGCATTTTAGGGGGGAGAATCCATATTTAGTTGAGCTTGCAAGTCTATTGGTTTTTGGTCTAATGAATAAATCGTTATTTCATTTGGCTTTTTTTTTTTTGCCACTATCATCCTTAGTAATGTTAGGTAAGAAATTGATTTGCTCAGTTAGGGACATTAGAGTTTTAGTCTTGCATATTTAACTTCATTTTCCTTATAACAAGACTTTCTATAGAGGTCTCGAAAACCCTTTAAAGAGTATTTCCAAGTATCCAATTTTTAGTACAAATATCCCACACATCATCACCTTAGGTTATTTTTCATTTCGCAATCTAATAGCACTACTATAAAGCTCAAGAAGAATATAAGGGATGGAGAGGCTGAGATATATAGAATCCTTTCTAGATCACTTCAATTAAGTGCATCATTGTTTTTGAGGGAGAATAGGGTATTGTACTTCTGCCAAGCTAACCAAATGCCTTTTGATAAGGAGAGGGGCATATTTGACATCAAAATTGTGAGGACCAAATATTAAAGGATGAGGAAGAACTCTAACTTTTCTATTGGAACCCTTATGGAAAATTTTCCTAAGGCTATGACATATAGGTATGGCCCAATCATTCTTGATTATCAAAGCTTCCAATGTTCCATTTGGAAACAAGCTTTTATGCCAAAGAAGAGAGATTAGGGATAGCAAACCTACCTTCCTCTTTAGATAGAGTCCAAGTTTGCAAATCAAAAAGAAAAAGAAGGGAGGAAATTTTATGTAGATAGAATCTAGTTGACTAAGATTGGATTTAGGGGGTCTCCAACAAGACAAAAGGAAAATACTAGTTGTAATTAATGATACATTTTAGGAATACCAAACTATTATCCATTTTTAGATACAAACCTAAATCCACTTTATTATTGAATTGAAAATTGTGTTTATTCATGAACAATCCCATCTTTTTTTCATAGTAGCCCCAAAGCCCATAGTAATACTCAACAATCTAAAAAAGTTACCTAGTATATTGCAACCAGTTTGCATAAACCAAGATTATGTATCCTTAACTAGAATTTTGATCATGTTCTATTATGGTTTATTTTGGATCCAACATCTAAACAAAAATAATTTAAACAGATCCAAAATTATGATAGACTCATCATCATTGTGGACAATGACATAAGTATTGTCAATAAAGAGATTGAGCAACATGTCTCTTTCATTAATTGGTAGCTTAATGCCTCTTATTTGAATACTTGATCTTGAAACAACAAACCAAAAGAATCAATAAGGTGGAAAATAGTAAAGGAGCTAGAGAGTCTCATTATCTTATGGATCTTTTAACGAGAAAGGGGATATAAACATTTCCATTGACTCCAATAGTTGGAGATACCTTTTCAAAAATAATGAAAAAAACCTAAATGAATCGTTTCTTAGCACCATGTCATGTACATATTGGAGTATGAAATCCCATTCTATTTTTCATAAGCTTTATCAAAGTCAATTCTAGCGAAAGCATTGACTTGATTAGTCTTTTGGTGTAGCTCCAACCCTTCCCACATCCTACTAATGTCCTCTAAAATGTCTCTCCATTTTATAAACCCTTTTTGTTATTTTTGATTTACTTATTATAAGTGAAAGGAAAGCCTTTTAGCTATAGCCTTAGTAAAGCATTTATAAGCAATATTCAAGGTGAATGAACTTCATAATCCCTTCAAGGAAGGGCCACATATATGACTAACTCTTCCACAATATGAGGGAGGGATTAACATGCCCTTGAAAACTTGGAAAATTTTGTCGGGAAGGCAATTTAATCTAGGAAATTGCCTTTGGCTAGGGCCATACTAATGTCTTCTAGCTCCACCTTAGTGATATCACCATCTAAGAGCTTGGATACCTGAAGAATGACAACTTTCTTCTTGCAAAATTGGCAATCCTAGTGCTAGCACTAGTCTTCTTTAGGCATGTGAAGGAGGGCAAGGGGCTTGAGAATGAACAAAGAAACAAAAGCAAAAGAATAAAAACTATTGAATATTGTGAAGAATGAATAATGATAGAGATAACATAAACACCCAAAGAACGAAGAAAAGGGTAATGGAATTTGTAACTCAAGACACGACATGTGCCATGCAAGCGACACAAGGGTTGACATCTGTAATGATCATGAGTACCTCCCTCCTGCCCTCCATGTGTGTGTGTGTGTGTGTGTGTGTGTGTGTGTGTGTGTGTGTGTGTGTGTGTGTGTGATTCAATACAATAAGAGTGGAATAGGAATGGAACATATTTAGACTACGGGACAAGACTTGAGATAAAAAATATATCCTTAAATGATCCTCCCAACTACCCATACAAGTATCCAAATAAGAATTTAATAAGTGTTCCATGAAATGTACATGACTAACACCCTCTTGCAGATTATAGGCAATTGGTATAGGAAAATATAGAATGATGGGAACATATCAACCCCCATAGAGAGCACCACCATGTTGGCACACCAAGGATACAATGAAAATAAGTGTGTAACTTCACTTTTAGGCACCTTGGTTCCATCTTGTTATCCTCATTTAGTTTTTGTTTCTTTGGGCGTTGAGATTATACTTACCTCAATTGATCGCAATGGCAACAAGAGACTTCCTCCCTAGTTTGCAACATTCCATGGCCTCTATCCCATCCAATGATCATCAATGAAATCGATTTATACTAAAAATGCATTACCTCTTTGTTGTAAGAGATGTAGGAAATCATATACATTTCTTCTTCTAACAATTCCTCTACATGGTGGGTTGAAACATCAATTGGTGGGTGAGTGATTATGGGATTGGGTAGCCTATGTTATTCAAGGGCTATGCAATGTCCTAGATAGGCAATCCTTAGTTGAAGAACTTGTCTCCTCATGCAAATTGAGAAAGTACTTGGCATCATTTGGTAATCAAATTGACAATCAATAAAAATCCTATAGAAAATTCAAGAAGGCCTATGAGCATTGTAAATTCATAGATTTTAGAGAAAATAAGGGTGAACACCCATATGAAAAATCATTAAGTATTTAAATTTTGAATCGATGAAAAAAATCTCATTTTGTTGTGTGCAATGTTGGAGTTCATTGCTTTTTGATATCAGTGAGCTTGAGTGAGAGTGAGGAAGTGAAAGAGGATAGGTTTCTTCTCCCATCTATTCTTTTGTTTTGGCTTCCTTCTTCTTCTTTTCTTCCCTATCTCTCTCTTTCTCTTCACAAAGTTATAGAATGAGAAGGGAGCTATGGAGCAACTGGAGTATCAAAAGCAAACATCCTTGAATTGTCTATCCCTATGGGCATTCGCTATGACAATCAACAAGTCACAGGGACAGACTATCCATTGTTGGGGTTTATCTAAAGGCACCAATATTTACACATGGTAAGTTGTATGTTGCATTTTCAAGGCAAGGTGTGGTTATTGATGACCATGTAGGGACACTAGTTTTACATATATGTGAATTGCTCTCTATGCCATGTTTAGTTGGCATATACGCTCTTGAAAGTAAATTATTTTTTATATTTTACTATTTATTTAATTTTTACTTGTTATTTAACTTTTGCAAATGCATACCCTAGAATGACACTTTTACTTAGCTTTTGACTATCAAAAGGAGCTATAGTGCACATTGCACACAGTACCAGTGATGATATCAAAAGAAAGACACTTGCAAGGGTCATCAAGTGTTTATACGATGATGTTAATATTGACATCAAGCTCCCAGTTTTTATTGAAGCTGTACACTGTGGATACACAGTTTTTGGGTGTATATGTATGAGGTTGACCATAAGAATAGATTTCAATGCTCTCATACTGATAAGATACCGAGGCATTGGTTTAAGTATGGATTTAAAGATTTGGGTTGTTTTGTGATACTGCATCAATATTTGTCAATACCTACTGAATGATTCACAAATGTTTGACCAAATATTATTATTGTTGGAATGAAATGGTCTTTGCAAGTTGTTCCATATACTTATATTGTGATTTTTGTTCCAATGCAGGTGGTAAAAACATGTAGGACTATTGCATCACCCATGCAATTACCAATGGAAACTGTGGGATCATTCCTTACTTCACCTTCATATGTTTAGGTCAAGGAGGAAGATTTTGTTAATGATTCCTCAGAGAAGAGGGAGCTTTCTTTCTATTAGGCATCTTGGAGACGGGTTTTTCTTGTTGGCATCCACCATTTTTCTATGGTGCTTGGAAACACTCAGGTGCCTTATACTTGGCCTTCGTGGCTTGCTAATGGAAGGTAGGATGTCTTATACCTTGCCATCATATCATGATCAATGGAAAGAGGCCAAATATATTGGAGCCTAGCTCTACTTTACCTGCGAGTGTCTTACTTGGATATAAGGATGATTCCTCAAAAAAGGAGAGCTTCATTTTGACTAGGTCTCTTATAGAAATTATTTTTGTATTGCTTGGTGTCTGTCTCAATTATGACCCATTTCAATATAATGTTGTTGTTTCTAAGTATCGCACGAAGCAAGCATGTAATTCATTACATTGATGTTGAGAGGAAAGTTTATAAGTATGGTGTATAAATGAGATTGTTTCTATGTCTGGCATTCTGTGTGACAAATTTTATAAACTACTTTTAGTTTTAAGTTTTGAGAGAGAGAGAGAGAGAGAGAGAGAGAGAGAGAGAGAGAGAGACGAGGAAGGGGAGAGGGAGTGACAGCAAGCATAGGTCTTCTTACGATCGTGTACATGTGAGATTGTATATAGCCTCATGTTTTTATTTGTGATAATTTAAGTAGTTAAACAAACTTTGAACAATCTCTTTCAGCTAATTGTAAAGGCCCAATTCTGCTTAGTTGAATATGTATAAAGATTGGGCTCTAGCTACTTGCTTTTTTTAGTTCATCAAAAGCAAGGGACTCTTTTGATGGTAGCTTTCCTAAAGAAATTGGGGGTAGGGTTTAAAGTTTCATGATTTAACATGTCATAAGTGAGAATTTGTGCATAATTTATAGTTTCTCTTATTAAAGCGCATAAGCATATTGCATTAGTGAAGCACATTTGACACACCAACACTAAGTTTTAATTAATTGCTAATTTATAATAAGAGAGAGAGAGAGAGAGAGAGAGAGAGAGAGAGGAGATGAGAGAAAATAAAATAAAACGAAAGGCAAAGGTGGAGAGGAGAAAAAAGATTTATAGAGAGAATTTGAAAGAAAAGAGAGAGAGAAAGAGAGAAATAAGACATTTCCTAAGGAAATTCTTTTTGTAGTGCTTAGTCTTTGTTTCAATTATGACCCATTTCTATATAACATTGTTGTTTCTAAATATCACGCAAAATAAGCATAAGTATGGTGCATAAGAAAAATTATTTTTATGTTTGGCGATTTGTATTATAGATTTTATAAACTACTTTTAGTTTTAAGTTTGGAGAGAGAGAGAGAGAGAGAGAGAGAGAGAGAGAGAGAGGGTAAGGAGATGAGCAAAAATAAAATAAAACAAAAAGCAAAGATGGAGAGAGAAAAAAAGATGATTTGTAAAGAGAATTGGGGAAAGAGAGAGAGAGAGAGAGAGCAAGAAAAATAAAACTTCATAAAAATGGAGAGGGAAAACAAGAGAGAAAGTAGAAATGGATTATGGCACGACAACTTTGCATGCCGCTTCATTGTGAAGCGATGAGAGCATTACCAAGTTGCCATCACATATATAAGGGCATGGTAGCATCAATTAAATTGTCATGTAAAAGCTCTGTAAAGTGCATTCTTGCTTGGGAGTCTTTAGGACCATACATCACATACACGCATACATAGAAGCTTTAAATTGCAAGATAAGCTAGTGCTTATGAATCATGCAACGAATTTACCATGCCCTATGTATATATCAAAGATCACAATGCCTGTGGATTAGACTCCACAACCCAACGTTTTTCAACCTTCCAAAAAACCAGCTTTGGTAATTTTGAAGCTAGCATTGTAACCTATAAAGAGCAACAAGTTAATATACCAGTGGCTTTCATAAGACAGAAGAGAAATAGACACGCAAATGGATCACAAGGACGCTCTTATATGAGATCAGAGATACAAAGACACAGCTAGCGTAGTTCTGGATGGAGTTTCTAGAAACTTGCTTCTGTAGTTGTTGGGAGAGAGATGCTAAGGCTAGTATGTATGGCTTGTGTGATCAGAGCTGTGGTAGCAGCAGCAGCAGCAGCAGCGACAGCTACTTCTTGGAGCTGGAGGGCTTGTTGGCCGCCGGGCCAGAAGCACCGAGGCGCTGGAGCCCCGCGCACAAGCTGCCACGTGGCACCGAGCCTCCGTAGGAGCTCATGAAGGTAGCGGCCCACGATTTGTGCTGGACGCCGGCGCGTCCGAAACCGACCGCGTGAACGGCAGAGGAGGCCGCAGCCTTCCACGCGCCTGCGCCGCGCGCACCAGCTGACCCCGAACCTCCTCCCTGCATCCTCCTCGTGCCTACGCCCGCACCAGCCGACCCCCAACCTCCACCTCCTCCCTTGGAGCTCCCTGGCTTTCCGCCGCCTCCCGCCTTCCCTCGTCCTGCTGATCCCGAACCTCCACCTCCTCCCTTGGAGCTCCCTGGCTTTCCGCCTCCTCCCGCCTTTCCTCGTCCTGCTGATCTCCCCCGTGCCTCTCCTCCTCCTGCAGCTGCCGCTGCCGCTGCCGCTCTTCCCATTGCCATTCGCTGTTTGCTTATGATCCAGTTGCTCCTCCTCCTCCTCCTCGGACTTCTCACTTTTGTAGGTTCCAAAATGCAGGCATCAATGGAGCTCATCGCTAGTTGCTTGCAAAGCTACGGAGCTCCTCGCTTTTGTAGGCTCTCGTGTGTGGAGCGTGCGCTCTACTCTCGACTCGAATATGAGTCATCACAAGTGGTTCGGGCGTATGCTTTACTCTCCAATATCAGTCATCGCAAGGGTAAAGGGGCCAATAAAGCTTGTCAGCTTAATGATCAAGGGGCTAATAAAGTGACTCCCCCCCCCCCCCCTCCCGCCCAAAAAGGAAACAAGGGGCTAATAAAGTGACTCTTCCCCCCTAAAGGAAACACACCCACCCCCATTGAGTGAGTGACAATTTCACAAAGTAGATGTGGCGCTAAAGGGGCTAATGGTGGAATACCTGACTTTACACACACTATTTCCCTAAGTTAAAAAATTTGGGCAGGTCACCTCATGGATAGATATGCCAAGTCACCCACATGATGGAGAAAAAGTAGACATGTGCTATTTTCTCCTTTTTTAAAAAAAATATTTTTAAAAACTATATGTGTTTTTTTGGGGGCACAACATAGCTCACTACTTCCCCTTCCATGTGTCAACTTTTCCCCAAATCTTGGATGGGGAAGAGGTAGTCAACAAGCTTCACTCTTGCATGGTTGTTGAACCACGCAAGACCAATGAGACAACACTCCCTCTACATGTCCGAAAAACTCTCTCTCTCTCTCTCTCTCTCTCTCTCTCTCTCTCTCTCTCTCTCTCTCTTGTTAATGATGATCTCCCCCTATCTCTCTTGCAACGAGTGCAATCACTCTTGAGAGAGACAAACATGGTGTCGACCTTTTAAGCATGCCTTCTGTGGGTGTCTATCGTTTGTTGTTGCCTCATTGTGGCTTGAATAGTTGTCACCCATTTGCTGGGGCTCAACATGATGCCCACCAAGTCAAAGGTGATTGATCAGATGCACAACTGGAACACATGGAAGAATTTTGTCACAACACTCTTGTTGGAAAGGCGTTCCAGTCGAATAACCCCACTTTGATTTAGAGCCCTAGATGCACCTCCCTTGTTTGAAGAGCCTTTGTTAGAAGATATCGAATTGTGGATGGTCTACATTCAAAACAATTAGGTAGAGTTCTCTAATCTTCTTTCATCTAGGCTTAGGACTATTTAGGCATTCACATGCACATGGTCAACAAGATTGGGCTTTGTGTTTCTGCATTGGATGATGAGCGTAACTTGGTACTGAAGGGTTTACATTAGACTCACATGCAGATGCTTGAGATGACTTATTTGCTTTCTGAATATTGGATAATTTGTCATGTAGTCTAGGGGTGATTATCATATGAATGTGTGCATTCTTCCAATCTCAACTCATGGGACAAATTCAACAAATGTGGCCATGTGTGGATTGAAATTTGTGGCAGTTGGTACAAATGACAAAGGCAATGTGAACATCGAAGAGCTTAGGAAAGCTGTTGAAGCCAACAAAGAGAACCTCTTAGCAGTAATGGTGCGTTCAATGGATGAGGCCCACTTGAAATGATTTGCTTATTGCTCCTTATATTATTGGCAATCTCTAGAGGATCATGTTTGTGAGTTTTTATTGAATTTGTTTGGAGTTCATATTGAGTCACCCTACCAAATGGATAGCTTTAATTGCCTGCCATTCTTTTGTCAAACTGTCGATATCTAGCTATGTACTACCCAGAATTCAGTAGAAACTCATTGCATTTATATCCAAATCACATATCCTTTAATGCACAGTGTATATGAGGATGGCATAGATAAGATATGTGACATAATTCATAAGAATGGTATGTAAGTATACATGGATGGGGTAAATATGAATGCTTAGGTATGAAGCCAACATTTCAGTTGTAGTTGGGTCACCTCCATCAGCTACATAATGACAATAAATGGTAACCTGAAGGTGGTTGTGTATGCTGCATCAGGTCACTGTCTAACGAGTCTGGGGCGTATTGGTGCGGATGTATGCCATTTAAAATAGCACAAGACTTTCTACATGCCCCATGGAGGTGGTGGTCCAGGCATGGGTTCCATTGCCGTGAAAAAACATATTGCTCTTTTCTTATCATCTCATCTTGTGGTAAGTGTCTTCTATTGATAACCTTTCAAGTTATTATCTATGTTGTAAAGATAGACTTGCAATGTGAATCTTGTATCCAAATTGACAACTATGTCCTGTGTGTGGGCCAAATCTCATAACTATTAAAAAACTTGAGATTTGCTCTATTGTGTTAAGTGTTAGTTTGAAATGAGAAAATACTAGTTGTACGAGAGTTCTTCATTTCTAGCTTGAGGATAGCACTTCACGAAAGATGGGCATTAGGGGAGTTTTGAGGTCTGAAAATGCCCTGTAAGAGATCCTAGAGAGAGAAAGCAATTTAAGAAATAAAATCATTTTGTAGAATTTTTAAAAGGTTTATATTTTGGCAAGTTAAAATATCAAAATTCGTTAATAAGTCATTGTCGTGATATTCTCGTGGTCACATCAAACCTAGAAATCTAGGTCGCCATAAAGTTGGCAAGGTTGTCATAATGAAGATCTTACCTCTCCTCATTAAAGTGAAAAGTAATATTCAATTTGAATTTTGGTGCATACTCGATTGCCTCTCTCCATCGTTTCTCTCTTGTTTTTTTCTCCTCCTTAGTAGTCTCTTCTTTGTTATCGTTCTTGCTTCTAATCATATCCTTAGCTACGGATCAATCACCCAATGATCTCTGTAACTCAGCTATGGATCAATCATCCAATGATCTATGTAGCTCTCATAAAAGACCTCTCTATCATCTTCATATTGAGTTGGATAGTGAGTATGAACCAATAAGAAAGAGAACAAAATCTATCACGGTTACAAAGTCTATGAAACAAATACTGAGGTTTGAAGGAAAGAAGAATATTGATCTTTGGTTAGATGGAAAGCTATATCCCAAAGATCCTAGCAGAAATAACACTCCTCCTTTCTATAATAGCTCATCATTAATGAGGTTTATTGGTGATGGCTACAATGGATTTTTAGGTTATACACTTAACCTTGTTGTAGAAAAGGATATCCTTGAACTAGAGAATCATATTTTGATGAAACACAATATAGAGTTGTTGCAGAAGCTAGAGGATTGTCAACAAAAAATTCATTCATTGGAAAAGCGTATCAAAGCTTATCAACGAAAGCAAACTTTATTAGGCCTTCGAAATCGACAAAGAGCTCTTAAAAATATTGATAATCTCAAACAAAGAGGAGGAGGCTGTGGTAAAAGAATCCAAACAGCAAGGTATATTTTTTTTCACTTGAAAAATCTTAAATATGGCTTTATTTAAATTACTTGCATTGATTTGTGATGTTAATTTTGCTTAGATCTCTTCTACAACCAAATACAAGTGAAAGAGATTCTTTAAAAGCAGCTCAGTTTTATTATCATCTTCTTCCTTCAATAGTTTCAAAGGATATTTTGGAGAAGAAGAAATTTCAAAAGGCAAAGAAACAATGCTTGGAGTCATTTGTAAAGGATCATTATTTGGATTCTGAGTTAGTACAGAAGACACTGGATAGTATTGGTATCAGTCAAGATGCTTATATGCAACTTTTCTAGCTTTTACAATCAAATATGAAGCAAGGACAGGTACGCAATTGCATACTTCCAAAGCCATTTGTGGTTAGGACTATCAGACAGAGAGTTAATAACAAAGTGATGGGGATTCTAGGTGAGCCTTTTCATATCAAGGCTAGCTTCAAGGGCAAGAAAAAGGAGGTTACATTCAATGAATTTAACAATATTTTCCTTAACTTGCCCACCCTACAATGCTTAATGATCAAATTTTATGACTTGTAGAGGCACAGGGAGTGGCTAGATTTGTGATTAAACTTGATGAAAGTGAGATTCTGAAATGAAAAAAATTGGAGAGAGTCTCTATCACCTTGATGAATAGAGCACTTTCATCAGGTCATTGCAATCACTCAACATCATTTAGTATTCAATCTGAATATAATATCTAGTGGCTAGGAGCATTTGAGGTAGATACTGAAAATTTTGATATATTATATTGGGTTTTTCATCAAACATCAATACCTAATGTTATTCAAAGGCAACAAGCAGGAGAAGAGCTATTTGTTGAAGGATCTGGGAACTACAGGATTGAGTGGCACATAGCCGGTGACCTAAAGACACTCAAATGTATGTATAATGTATCAAAGGGAGCCAACTCGAGATCTCCTTGCTTATACTGCATGTCACCAGCTGCAGAGTTAAACTCAAGCAATTGGAATAGAGCTCCCTCTAGGCACAATAAGGATCCACAATTTAAACTAGTCTTGGACATTCCTTTAGTGAATGCCCATATTTGTACACTTCATGCACTTTGCAGGATAATTGAAAAGCTTGTTCATCTCTATATAGGATTTGCATGGAAGCTGAAGCCGTTATCAACTAGAACAGATGCTATAACAAAGGTTGAAAAAGTTCTCTTTGCAATTGGTTTGCATGGTGGCAATGTTGTTATTGAACCAGATCTTCAGAAGTTTAAGGATGGTAATTGTGTCCCAAAAAAACCATCTATTGGTGGAGTGAAGGCTAGAAGGTTTCTAGGCTTTCATGGGAGACTTGGCAAGATAAACTCGAGAAATGGTGGCTCAACTATTAAATTTAATCAGTGGAAATCCCTACATAATGTAGTTAAGGATCACACTGATAATGGACAAGCTCGGAATAGAAAAGCTAAAGTTTGGGAAACACTACACAAAGTGTTTTTTTATTGTGATAAGACTGAATGGAATGATGATGATCTCAAAGACTTAAAAAACCAATTGAACCTTTTCAAAAAGGCGATGACAGAAGCTTGGGGTGATCAACACTTTACTCACTATATGGTAAGAAGTTTGTATATGTTTGTTTCTTCATTGTCGAACTCATATAATGTTTTTTAATAACTTTCTTTATTTGTTGACTATGCAACATATTCTATACAATCATGCTCCATACTTTATTAAACAATATGGATCTCTATCTATCTGGTCAACCCAAGGTATGGAAAAATCACATTATCAAGCAAGAACAAAATATTTCAGACACACAAGACATGGAGGTGGAAGACACAAAGCCAACAATTTATTAGAGGTCTTTCAATGGTTCTATCGACAAATTTGGCATAAATTCAAGCTTAAAGATACAACCACATCAAGCAATACATCATCTTTAGCAAGGACTATACAAATTGTTACCCAAAGAAGAAAATATAGATATTTAAATTCTTGCGCAAAGCAAAGATTTACAGAATGGTTACAAACCAAACAAAGAGTTGTGAAAAGATGGGTTTCAAGAAACCCTTAATCTTTGGCATCTTCTAGTCTGATTGTGTTGCAGAAGAGTCCTTAGTTTCAGGGACCTCGATAAGGCCTCCAGAGGAGTCCTTAGTTTCAGGCACCTCAATAGGGCCTTTAGAGGAGTCCTTGGTTTCAGGTAGCTCGACAGGGCCTCTAGAGGAATCTTTTGTTTCATCCCACTCAATAAGACCTCTGTATTTCAAAAACTCCTGTTTCCAATAGCCTAGAAGAAGCTTCAAATTCTTACTATCTCCTACATAAGAGAGCAAATAGGAGCCAAGAACTCCAAAATATCCAACTCTAGATCCACTGTATCCAGGCATGAAGCCAAAAACTCTTGTGTCTTCTTCCTTCTCCACTAAAATGATCTTGTCCAAACTTCTGCTGAAAACTTGAGATCCAATTACCTTTGAGATAGCTCTCAAAGCCATCATTGGTAGACTTGGAGAGCTTGACAATCTACTATGATATATTACAATTGTTTGATTGTTTAAGTTTCCAATATAATGGCCAAGGCTTTGATTTTTTCCAAGCTTCATTGGCCTAGAGCCCTTGGCCCTTCCAAGAAAGTTATCCAGATCTTCAATCTCAATCTACACAACAAACCACAACAGTATAAGATATAAGATATTTATCTATAATGCATAATAAAGTCTAACATAAACTCAATGGGTAACTTTGAATTATATTTCATACCTTAGGATGTTTGTCTTCTTCGAGAAGACTATCATCATAAAGATTTATTGAACTCTTGGATTTCTCATCTGATGGAGACTTCAATCTCTCTTCATACCCTACATCATCAATATGAAGTTTCTTCTGGACCTGCAAGAACTCTTCTTCTGTAGGTAGCCCCCCCTTTTCGTATTCTACGATCTGATTAATACATGTATGTAAGGCTATAGAGATGTCTTGGAAATTCTCTCCCTCAACATCAAGACTTGCTAGTGGTTGTTGTTCATAACCTATAAAATTCATGTCATTTTTGCCCCAACCTGCAAGGATTGCTAAACAATAATTTTCTCTAAGATAAAAAAGATGTTGAATATCATTTAGCAACACATATCTCTTCTTGTTGATAAGATAAGTGGGAACACATGCAAGAGGACCTTCTTCATCAACCTGTGCACTTGGCTCGATCTCCTTTTCTTCCACCATTGTGATATTGTCACTCTTGAACAAACCTACATCAAAACCTTGGACAAGTTGATTCTCAATATCTTATTGGAACATCTCCTCCTCTTGGACCTCCTTATCCATACTTGCAATATCCTCTAGCTTTCCCTGTTGGTCTATATCTAGAGAAGAATTTTCCTTGTACTGAAGATACACAATAAATTCAACGTCCTTGTGGATCAGAAGGCATTGGTGTTGATACATGTGGAAAGGGCAACATGTTTCTCTCTTTCTGAATTCCTCATCAATGAGGTTGAACCTGCCTAGCAAAGTTGACCTGGATGTACTGGTGGCTCCCATGACATCACTATAATGAACAAATCCATTGACTTCCAAACCTTGCACATGTCTATCATAAAAATATTTGTACTCCTTAAGTTTATCTTCAAGATCCTTCAATAACTCCTTCAAATCAAAAGGAACATTGAAAATTTCCATGATATAGCTAAACTTGGAAGAATTTCTAGTGGTGTGTAAGAAATCAAAGAGCCTATCATCAGAAGTCTCCATTAGCTCCTCCTCATCCATTCCTTCCAGAGATAGCTTTCTCTTTGTCATCTTGACCAACAAAAGATTTATCCCTGAAAACAAAGCAGAATGGCAACAATGTCCAATAAAACAAGATGGAACCATGGAAAGAGGCCCCGAAATTGCATTTTTCAAGACAAAAAATCAAAAAAGGAGAACTTTTTAATTGACTGGTGAAACGCAAAAACAAGGTGTTCAAGGAAAATGCCGATGAAGAAATTGCGTTTCACCAGACACTACTTGAAGACGAAAATTATTTGAAGATCTCACTGGTGAAACGCGATAGTTAGCAAAATACCACTAACCAGAGACATTATTTTGCGTTTCACCGGTCAAAAGATGCAAAACAAGAAGAGAAACATGAACTATGAATTAATTCTATTAAAACAAAAAAATTTATGATAAAATCCTTTCTAGAAGTGCTATGCTCCTTTTAAAAGATACAAAGCACATAACATCTGTAATTTTCAAGTGTTATTAAAAATTCTTTCTATATTAATCAAGTTGATTTTGTTCAAATACTTGTAATAGCAAAATTGTGTTACCTATCAGAAATTGTTGAACTGCTCTTCAAACAGGAAGTATGGACCTTGAAGGGAAGTCGAAACAAAATTTCGGGAGAAAGGAAAACAATATCGGAGAGAATGGCTTAGAATACGTGCACACGTGTCTCACTTAACACACCGTATCAAATTTCTTAGAAGACGTGCGCACTCCCTTTTTTCGAGAATACGTCCCACGCGTTTTACTTAACACTTCGCCAAGCAATGCATTTACCATCGAAATCCCCCAATAAAGGAAAGCAACGGCTAAATTCATTTCATATTTTTATGGTCATGGAGCACATTTTTGTGGTCATGTAGTAGGGTCTTCGAGCACATTTTCGTGATAATGCTGTGGTTGTGAAGAACGTATTCATGTTTCACCAAACCTATTGACAAAATTGGTTCTAAACGGATTTTTCCTAGCAAAGCGCCAAAGAAGGTATGGTTTTCTGCATCCTCCTTCTCAATGCCTAGGCATCCATTCAATGCATTTTTTTGATACTTTTCCTTAATTTTTTATATTATTATGAGCTTATGAGCACTATAAATGAATTTTTTCCATAGTGTGAGCATTCCTTAATGTTGTGGAGATTTAAGGCAATCCTTCAAACTTTTTCTTTAATGTTGTGGATATTTTAGGTAATTTTAATAGCATTCCTTAGATTAAAGCTTTGTTTTTCTTTGTTTTGTTGATTACTTTGCTATTTATGTATTGTCCGGTGAAACGCGAAAACAACATGCTGCAAGGAGGCCTCTTGTCTGAAACTCGTGTTTCACTGGACACACTGGACAAGAAGTCCAGTGAAATACGAAAACAACATGCTGCAAGGAGGTGCCTTGTCTAAAACTCGTGTTTCATTGGACACACTGGACAAGAAGTCCGTTGAAACGCGAAAACAACATGCTGCACGGAGGCCTCTTGTTTGAAACTCGTGTTTCACTGGACACACTGGACAGGAAGTAACATCTCTTTTTTTGGGCAGATGCCTAGGACTAAAGCAACAGCAAGGAAGGGGAAGATTGATCCTAGGGGTTTAACATCAAAGATTCATGAATCTTCAAAGCCTCCAAAGCTCTCTAGAAAGTCAAAGCCAAAGAGAAAGTTTCCTCAGAATATCAGGTGCCTAAGGGAGATTAGGAAGGCAATAAAGGCTCTTGACAATGCAATTCCAAAGTTGTATTTTCAGAGGCTTGTCAGGGAGATTTGTGATAAATATAGTTTGGATAGTTTCAGATGGACAAGAACAGCCCTTAATTGTATACAAGAAGCCACAGAGGATTTTTTAGTTGAGTTTTTTCAAGAGGCCTATATTTGTGATGCTCATGCTCATAGGCTCACACTCATGGACATGGTAATTCTTAGGAGGCTAAGATATAGATTTTCAAAGGTCCTTGAGCCAATTCCCCTCATTGATGAGAAGACATTTAATATCCTTAATGTGCCCCCAGCTAGGAGAAAGAAAGAAGATTCTGGTCCCAAGGTTGAGGATATCACCCATGAGAGGGATACAAGGCAACATGAAAAAGAGGAGAAAGCTAAAGAGGAACATGCAGATAAATGGAGAGAGTATGGGAGGCAAAGGGCTGAAGAAAGGGAAGCAGAGCAACTAGAGTTCTTTGAAAATGAGCTGGCCACCCTTCTTGAAGTAGCTAATCCAAAAGGATTCAATGTGTTTTGTTTCTTACCTGGTGACTTAGGTAAAAGAACTGAGATTATCTCCTTTGATGCTACATGTGTTCAGATTCTTAAAGATAAAAGAAGAGAAATAAATGTCAGTATTATTCTTGTTGGCCTAAGGTATATCCACCCGTAATTACTTCTACTTTTTGATATTTTTTTAACAATAAGATTTTTCTTGTTTATACTCACTATTTCTATGCCTTTTCTAGGTGTGTAATGCATGAGTTTCCTTTGGATATGCAACAAAAAATTGAGGGTCTTGATCCATCTATCTCATTCTTTATGAGGAACGAGCTTGATACAAGTTTTGTTGAGCAGTGGTTCAATCTGATCGATTTTGATACTTTGGAGCTCCTTATAATTCCATATAATGAAAAGTAAGTGATTCAATATTCTATTAGAGTTTTTGAGATTTTATCATACTAATTTGTTGTGATATGATTGCTTTCAGTTCTCATTGGAGCTTGATTGCAATAGACTGTGTGGATAAGCAATGTTTTTTAATCAACTCTATGAAAGGAAGCCATGGAAATGCTAAATTGTAAGTTATATTATCCAAGGGCTCCTTGATATTTCAAATTTTTTTTTGTAAGTACTCTAAATTTCAATATATTCTATATATAGAGGTGCAAAAAGATTAATTGAAGAGCTAGAGAAAAGACCCCCTATGCCGTCTGATTTACTTGCAACAATGCAATATAGACAAGTTGCGGTAAGTTATTGATTAAAATAATTGAAACATAAGTTTATTCTATGAACTACCATCCGTCCTCTTTATAGTTTTACTTTGTGTTGGTGGTTGCAGTGTCCTCATCGGGACGATAGCCATTCTTGTGGTGGCTGGAGGGTGATTGCAAATGCTAGAAGAATGGTTAACTTTGTTTATCTTAATGATGATAAACATGTAAAGGTAATATGAAAGATGCTAAACTTTAAGATAGATATTCATTGCAAATAGTCCATTGATGATAAAAATATAGTCTATTGTAAGAACAATAATGAACTAAAACTCTTTATTCTATAAATGTTTGACAGTTTTCGAAGGATTGCTATGCATCTGAGCATGTTTGGTATATCAGAGCAAAGCTCTTGAAGTATATAATGGTCAATTGTATACAACCAACAATAGAGATTGGTGGGAATTTGCACCATGAAGGAGATGCGGTGCCTATAACCATGGAAGGTGAAGCCACAACTTCAACACCTTTACCCACACCTTCTATACCCAAGACATCAAAGAAAGGCAAAAGGACTCCTAGAAAGGATAGTTCTCCAAAAAAGAAATAGCTTTGCCATATCGCCTTGTAAGCCTTCATATATAGAAATTTTCCCTTCATCCCTTGTATATCTCATAGAGATGGCAGATAGACATCTGCTACAAAATTTGTACATATATTTTATATTGATAGTAAAGATATCTTTTCTTGAATGTCCTTGCAGTGTATATTATTTTCTCTCCTTTTCGATATCTGCAAAAAATAAATTACAAATGTTTGTCAGTTAGGAAGTGAGATCTTGATATACATCTAAGTAGATATAATATGATGTAAAAACTTACTCGTTTCTTGTCAAGTTGGAATACAAAGGAGCATGGTAGTTCAATGTCTTCATTTTGTAAATCTATCCTCACTTGATGTAGCATACATGATTTTCTGATCTTTAAGATTACAATAATATCCTCGTTGAACCAAATATCAAGATCCACTATAGGATCTTTGCTGAAATCATTAAGATTCTGGTATAAAGCAACTAGACTACTACCAACAAAATGCCATCGACTATAGTAAAAGCTAAGGATAAAATTTTGAGTAGCAATCATATATTTACAAGCTATAGAGTCTTGATCTATCTTACATATAATTTTTCCTTCTGTCCTTGTATCCCATCCTTCATCAACAAATTGTATGATATGATCATATGTTAGTCTCTTCACTGAAAGCATGGTTTTTGTTATTCTTATCTCCATATTAGAGAAGAAATCAATAAATATATTAATAGGCATAAACAAAGTAACTTTGCTTAGCCTACTTGAGATATTAGATTTTAGTGCTTTTTGGATCTCAGAAAATATATTACATCTATAGCCCTCACTAGCTGGACTTGGCAAAGGCTACTCAAAGCTTGAAAAATCTGGCCAAGGAAGGAGGTTTATTGATCCCCATTGGCAACGCCGCATAGGAATAACATAAGAATGGTCATAAAAGAATATTCCATTCTCTGCAAGCTCTATCTTCTTTCTGCCTCTATACATTTCTTCTCCAATTGAACCATGTATAACATCAATAATAGACTCCACTGGTTGCCATTCCTCAAGATTAGAGGGATAGATATCTACAAGACAAACAAATATTATAATGGAAAAACCTAAACCATGTTTAAGAAAGGAAAAACTTTAAGAATCAAATTCTTACAATTTGGTCAATGCATTGGAAGCTTTGAAGATCCAGGTTTCAAACACAGCTCTCTATGCATGAACACATGTTGCACTAGTACCTCTTTGATGCTATTATTATTTGCTCCAAGCTTAAAATCTCGGATTCTGCCCTTCCAAGTAGAGATAAACAAGCTCTCATGTCTTTGCCTTTTTCCACGTTTTGCTTGTTGTATGGTGATCCAACTACCTTTGCTAATGATAGTAGGAATCCATCTTCCATTAGTTTGGAATGAGTTAAAACACTGATATGGATGTGATTTGGGAGCTTGGACGCCTTGTTGAAGGTCGAATTTGTGTATCCATGGTAGAAGAGAGAGAGACATGCACAGAGAGAGAGAGAGAGAGAGAGAGAGAGAGAGAGAGAGAGAGAGAGAGGACTAGGCTACCATAATGGAGGGAAAAACAATAGAGGAATAAAAGAAAGGAGGGAAAAAACTGAGCACCATGCTTTTCACTAATTTGAATTTTGATTATATCAGTCATTATCATTAATCTAGAAACATCATTAAATAAAAGTAGCCGAGACTCTATGCCATTAATGCAAAAGATGTCATAATCACGTATATAAGAGACTAAAAATAGATAATAAAAATACAAATTCATAATATTATTATATTTTTATGTTTTTGTAAAATGATTTTTTAATTTTTTTAAAATAGAAGTTCCATTACAGAGGCTTTGCTCTTATTGGTCTAGAGCACTCTCTCTCCACATCCTAAAAGGCATTTTTGAGACCTCAAAACTCCCCTAATGAAAGGAAAGAAGCATGGACGAAATGTCTAATTGAACTCAAACACCTCTCAGAAACTCGCCTCCTAGCTACCCATGCACTCATATGCGAGAAAGCACGATGCAAAAGCCGGTTTGACAAGCATGTCAAGCAGCATGACTTTGAACAAGGTGACTTAGTGCTCATATACTCCGTTAAGGGGCATAAACAGAAAATGAAGTTTAAAGGTCTAGGGCCCTTCAAGGTTCGTGTCATCAGCCAAACCGGTAATGTCGAACTCGAGACTTTGGAAGGCGAGGACGTAGGCTTCTTCAATGGCAGTCGCATCAAGCAGTATTATTCCCCGACGCACCCATTGCATGAACCACCTATGTTAGAACCACCGCGGCTAGCCACAATCATAGAGATTGATGAGGAAAATGAGGAAACTGTAGAACCTGTCTACCTCTGTATCACAATCACTACCAAGCAAACATGCATTGTCAAGACTTCAATGTCTTAACCCACGATCATTGGACCCATATTGGCAAACCACAACTACAGCCCACTGCCGCCAAACTGAGCCCATATGGGGGGCGATCATACTCACTCCTAGGGAAATGCAAGGCCTTCTGTGTTTTACATACAAGTTCTTCAGCTACTACATCTACATGAACATGAGAGATTTTGGCATTCAACAACTTAGGCAAAGATCTGAATTGTGTGAAAAACATAAGTATATGTATGAACTTTTGTTGGATGGATGCTATAGCTAGGGTGGATATGCATTTTGAATCTCACATGCTTAGTGGAGATGGTGGAGGCCCCAACCTTTGACTCATTCAAACTTCTACCCTTCATTGTATTTTGGGGGACTTTGGGAGCTACTTTGAATGTAAGTGAAGAATTGATGTCATGTCAGATTTGGGTACGTGGCAATTCAACAGTTCAGTTTTAGATTTTAAAACGTACACATGACTACTTAATATTGTAGCTTGATGTTGGCCTATTCATCCACAGATCAAGCTCGTTGAATTGAAGATATGGATGATCAAGCAACATAGAGAGGCTGCTTGCAGGTGAGATTCTTCTCACCAGTACCCTATGCCTTTTTTTGTTGCTAATTACTTTGCAAATCTTCCATTAAAGCAAACAACGGTAGTGAATGTAAATACAAATGGTTGGTAGCTATGCAAGCAAGGACAGACATTAGCTATAACAAATTACACCTTACATTCGATAGAAAATTTGTAGAGTGATTCCAAAAAGGGGTGCTATACAAGCACTAATAGGCTACTATCATGGTGTAGGATAGCATAGTAGATACAAAAAAAGGGATAGTAGGATAGTGTAGTGAAGCTATATGTGTTGCTAGTGATGGCTATCAAGGAAGTGATATATAATGTGTCAAGCTATCAGTGGCATGTTGTGCTCGTGTTTGTCAGAGCTTCTCTAGACGTGGCCCTTGTGCCATCCGATGGTGAGAGCCATCAATGTGCATTTGCAAAGTGTTCTCATCAAAACCTCCTGCACCCTCCCATAAGATTGCTCGAAGTCATGTCTCAACTACTAGTTCTTTAGCTTCCCATGCCCTTCTTGCAAGCTTTGCATGTCATTTTGCCTCTCTTTGTTGTTTGCATAGCTCTGTTGTCTACTACGAAATTATCTTTCCTCTTGTGCTCCTTCTCAATCCTTATCTCCTCCTTGGCCTTGGCAATCTCTTCTTGTTTCGCACACTTTGCCTTTAAGCTCTCAAAGTATTGGTCTGATGTCAAAATAATGCTGTTGGTATAATCCACAAATGCCTCCCTAGGACTAAAACCTCTATTGGCATCATCAAAAGGACTTGGGACTACAAGTTGCATAGGCTCAACAAGATTAGGCAATGCTTCGTTGATCCCCAATGATGTCAAGGCCTCTATGACCTGATCTTTTGCAAACTCTTCCATTGGTGTAGTGGGAACTTGTGGTGCAAGTTCTTCCGTCACCCCTTCATCACTTCCAATGACATTCATGTGTTGAGATGGCATCCCATTGAATTGTAGAGTAGTTGGATTAAGTGGCCATATCTCGGCAGCCCTAAAACAAACTATGATATTGCTTTCTCTACATGAAAGTTGGAATGCCTAAGTCACCCTTAGATGCTTGAATGCTTTGTGTCTGATACTGCTAAACTACACTTTCTTTATGAAAATTGATCTTCAATGATTCAAACATTGACACATCCAAAGGTCAAAGCTTATGAGACATGTGGGATGGAAATGTTATGATGTCTATACTCCATGAAGTTACAAGTAGCCTTCTCAACAACTGAAATAGAAACATGGCTGCCATGACCATCAAGAATAACCAAGTGCTTGCTTGCAAAGCCCATGGACTCATCAATACATTTATGGAAATGATCCAACCATGCATGGAACAACTCCCTTATCATCCAAGATTTCCTTTGCATGGCCATGGCAACTCCCTCTTCACAATCTTAGGTATAATGGCCACCAACACTTTTTCCTTTGAAGATGTAGTATCTAGGAATTGCATTGCCAGTAGCATTAACACAACATAAAACTATCATCCACTCCCTAGAGTTTGTGGTCATCCCATATACAACTCTCATGCCTTTTTGTGCAAGCACTCTCATGCCTTTATCTTTGGAGCCTTGGAATCTTTTCTCATCAGCATTCCAAATGTCGCTCGGTGAGTAATTGTGTTGCTCATAAAGGGTCTTCAAGTTCTCATGGAAAGTCTTTATTATTTTTGGTCAAAAATTAATGACGCTAGACTACTCCAAGGGTCCACTGACTTGAAACACCAAATCAGGATGCCGCTTGCAAAAGCATTCCCACCAACTCTTCCTAGGAATAGACTTGACTAAATATTGTATGCCTAGTTTGACATATTTTAGTGACCTTCAGCTTCATGTCAAGCACAGATACTCAATGGCATACATTAGAGCTATTTGGAGGTCAAAAGGAGGGCCTTGTAAGAAAATGGGTATTTGCATCATTATCTCTCTAGAAAAATACCGAAATCTTCATTTAACTAGCCACCTGAGAAAGTTAGTAACACCTTTTGTGGATAACGATGGCCCACACTGATGACTAGAAAATTTAAAGTCAGGAATCTTTAGGGAGTAAGAGCACTGTAAACTTTCAATGCCATATACTATGCCACCCCTCTACATTCAATGATCTATAGTTGGGAAAGTCCCACTTGACCTCTTTGCCCTACCCTCCACTAAACCCCTCTAATCCCTCCCGCCCTCCTGGCAATGGTGGTCTACTGAGATTTTCCCTCTGTTGGTAATAGAAGTCTACTGGGCTGTTGTTACCTCTATTAGCAATGGCGGACTCCCATGTCCATGTTGACAATGCCAAGTACCATCTTCATATTGACCTTGAACCTAGTTACGCTCCAGTGCAAAAACGTCGTGGTGGCAGCTTTGTATTAGCAAATGAAAGGAATGCTCTAAGATGTTCTGGAGCCAAGAATGTGGATATATGGTGTGATGGATCTATTCACCCACATGATCAAACTTGTAGTCAACCAACTTTCTCAAGCCCAACCTCACTTCTCAGGTTTGTTGGAGATGGACAGGAAGGTTTGTTGGGCTACTGCAAATCAATTTCAGTAACCCCTACAGTTGAGAAAGAGATGTTCCAGGTTCAAAATACCCATCTTTGTCACCTTAGAGACCTTTGCAAGTTGCAAGAAGAAAAGCTCAAGCACCAGGAACAGGAGATCAACAAGCTAGAAAAGCAAGTTGAACAATACAGAATGAAGAAAACATCTATTGGTGGACCTCGGCAAAGGAAAAGAAAGTTGTGAAATGTAGAGGATCTTAAGGTTGGTTTAGGAGGACTCAAGAAAAGGATCAAAGCAATCAGGTAAGCATTCTGATTCTATGTACTCTCTTGCTCCTATGTGCCCTCTGATTTCTATGTGCCTTCTTCCCTCTGGCTCCTCCATACATTAACACTGGGGTTCTACATGCAGGGTTGTATTGCAGCCTGACAAGGAGAATATCAACCCAAATAGCAACCCAGCAATGTAGATGAAACCTCCGATTAGCTCGAAGGTTGCAAAGGAACTACCGCAAGAGAAGAAATTTAAGGTTGTGCAGAGGGAGGTGGTGGATCAGTTTATTACCAAAAACACCATATCCATTGAGAATGTACAGAGCACTATGGATGAGAGTGGTATTAATCGAAAAGGATATGCCTTCTTACATAAGACTGTCAAGTCTGCATTCAAAGCTAAAGGAATCACTCCAAAACTTCTACCAACCACTACAGATGTTTGGAAGCTTCGGAAGAGACTTAACGAGAAGTAAAACAACTATGTTGGATCCCCGTACCACATTACAAATGAATACAAAGGGAAATGAGGCACTGTCAAATATGATGAACACAACAACATCTTCATGGAGTTGGAGCTTTTTCAGAGAAGGATGATTGAGTTTTACAATATCACACATGCTGAAACAAACGGTGTTCTCAACTTTGTTCTGAAGATGGACGAGTGTGAGATCCTGAATGATAAGAAGATGGAAAGAGTAGCCATAACATTGATGGATAGAGCAATGGGAAAATTGCCCAAGGATGATCCACTGTACTTCTCAGTACAATCAGAAATGAATCTATGGTGGCTCGGTTGCTTTCTTGTATGTACTACCAGGTCATTTTCTTGTGAATATAGTGTGGTTTATACACTCAATCTAATAAACGTATTATTTTGATTTGGTGTAGGTTTTAACCGAGGACCATGATGTCTTGGAATGGGTCTTCTGACAAACTCCCAGTCCTGATCTTATTAGTGGGCAGATGCGAGGGCAAAGGACTCTTACTGTTGGAGACAGAGGCACCTTTCAAGTCGTTTGGCACCTGGCCTTTGATTTAAAGACAGTAAAATGCTTATACAATTGCAATTGAGGAGCCTTGACCTTACCATGCCTGTACTGCATGGAGCCTACAAAAACCCTTGATCACAGGTGGTGGACAAAGCCACCCGACCGACAATTACTCGATAAGAGCTTCCGACATGTTTTTGATATACCATTGACAAATGTGCACATTTGTACTATGCATGCTCTGTGTCGTGTCATAGAGAAACTAATCAACCTATACATTGGGTTTGTATGGAAAATTAGAAATCAGTCTGAACACCATGATGGCATTGCTGCTATTGAAAAGGTATTATCCAGTATGTAGCTTCATGGAGGAAATGTTCAAATTGAGCAAGACCAGAAGCTCTCCACCAATGAAAAAGATCTTCCTAGAAAGGTTTCTATAGGTGGAGTGAAGGCAAGGCAATTCCTATCGAGACCACTCAACAACACAATTAAAAAGCGTGCATCCAACCATGTCAGCAGGATAGAGTACGAGCAATGGAGGAAACTACACATTGCAGTTAAGGACCATGAGGCTGCATCCAAAAATGCAAAGGCGGAGGTATGGCATGAAGTGGACAACATCTTCAAGATGTGTGACAAGGAGTCCTGGTCGACTCTGGACATCAAGGTTTTTCAAACACACCTTCAACAATTCAAAAAATAGTTTACCGCAGCCTGGACAGAAAACAACATAACACATTACATGGTAAGCTTCAAAATCTGGCCTACATCATTTTGCATCTCAGGATATAATTCTAAAACATATGATATTGTTGTATGTCAGCACATCATCTATAATCATCTACCATTCTTCATTCAAAAGTACGAAAGGAAAGGCAGTTCCTATCGAGACCAATCAACAGCACAATTAAAAAGCGTGCATCCAACCACGTCAACAGGATAGAGTAAGAGCAATGGAGGAAACTACACATTGCAGTTAAGGACCATGAGGTTGCATCTAGAAATGCAAAGGTGGAGGTATGGCATGCAGTGGACAACATCTTCAAGATGTGCGACAAGGAGTCTTGGTCGACTCTAGACATCAAGGTTTTTCAAACACACCTTCAACAATTCAAAAAATAGTTTACCGTAGCCTGGACGGAAAACAACATAACACATTACATGGTAAGCTTCAAAATCTGGCCTACATCATTTTGCGTCTTAGGATATAATTCTAAAACATATGATATTGTTGTATGTCAGCACATCATCTATAACCATCTACCATTGTCATAAAGGAAATAGCCTTTGTGAACTCTTCCAATGGTTCTACAGACGAATAATGCAATAGATTCACAAAGAAGAGACTCTACGTTCATCAAAGATTGTGCAGGCTTTGAGGGAAGTTCAATTAAAAAGGGAGAAGAAGATTCAAGCATTCAAAAACTCAAATGCTCTTCAATCACAACAAAGATGCAGACATGAACACCACTTTATTAACCATCGATAGGTGAAGGAACTGTAGTTAGATGCAGTGAACACATTGTAACCAAAAAGCCACTTACAAAGCAATGGACTGTATTAACAATGTGTAATGAAATGTTGCGGAATACATCATACATCTTTTTGCCCCTCAGTTGGTCTATATTCTAGTAAAAGTTGATCTTGTTTTCTCTTGAGTCATATTAACTGGTTCTTTCCATAGGGTTCCAGCTGCTCACTGTCTTCTATTCCTAATGCTAATGAAAGCCCTACATAGGCACTAAAATAGCCCCTTATTGAGCATCGGGATGCAGGCTGGTAGCCAAAGACATCCAGGGCTGTGAACTTCTCTACCAAAATTACCTTCTCGTAGGTGCTAGGGATAGGCTGTCCACCGAGAAACCGGGAGAGTCTTTTGAAGAAAAATGTGGCCACAACACCTTCATCACTGAGGTTGTTGTGGTGCACTAAAACCTTCGATTTTGCAAGCCCCTTCAGGTAGTGCCTTAGAGCTGCATTGCGTCCATGGAACTCTCTTCTGTGCCTGATTAGAAACTCATCTACTTCTCCCAACAACCTCTGCAATAAACCAAATAGACCAAATCCGAATTACAATGAGAAGAATAAGAACCTCCACCATAATCTAAGAAAAGCAAATGATGAAAGCAAAGTAAATGTCACCTCCAGTTTCTCGTCATAGAGGAAGGTTTTCTCATTCTGAAGGTTCACACTACACATGCTCTCCCCTTGACGTTCCTCCAGGAAATGAGCAGTGCTTTCCTGCAACTTGTCATAGCCCATAACTTCCTGAAACTGCATGAACTCCCGCTCACTTGGCACTCTACCTTTTCCTTGTCTTCTTTCACCCTGTTGAACCACAAAAGGAGGCACTGACCTGCATCAAAATTCTCCTCTAGTGACAGGTCTTCCATATCATCGTTGGAAATGAACCCATCCTCCTCCTCTGCGCTCCTTGCAATTGCTGCAAGCATGAAGTCTTCCCTGATAGAGAACACCTTCTAGATGTCGCTGAGCAATAGATACTACTTTCCCTCAATTTGAAACTCAGGAAGAGTAGGTAGTTGAGCGAAGTGTCAACAACACCAACTTCCCCTGTGTACTGTGGAACCTTTGAAACTTTATTCTTGATATCTTTGAGACTTATTGCCTTGGTCTCATTCTCTTCCTCAGTAGGCGAGAACTCTTTCTCCACTTCGACTCCTTCAATGTCTCCTTCCACATCAGGGCCCTCATCCTCTGTCTCCTCTTCTAGCTCATACAACAACTCAACATTTGTATTGGGTAGATTCTTGTATAGACAATGCAAGTATAGGATGAACCCCATCTCCACTGACACAAGCTTGCAGTCCTTCTTGTGCATTGGATACCAAAACGGCCTATAAGGGCCCATCAGAAGGAGATAACGTTTATACAGGATGTTGTTCTGCTTCTTGTCCTTTGTGCAATTAAGGAGATGAACAGAGTCCCTCTGATCTGATGTCACCCGTCCTTTCTCTACATGGGTTTCAAAATCATTGAATTCAGTAGTGTAATATTCCATGTTCTCTCTGATGATTTCCTGATACGGCATGGTTGTGTTGAATATATTTACTAAATCGGGATAATACTCCGATGCTCCCGCTTCATTGACGAAGTCTATTGAAACCGCTTCACAATCTGCTGGTGTGGGGACTATAGACTTTTTCTTGCTTGTTGTTTTTTTGGGAGCGAGCTCTTGCTCTGGTTGGGACATTGAGAAGTCCACCTTTCGTTTGAGGGACAGTCCCTTGTCTTCTGTT